>NC_058081.1:593460716-593805857 GCF_014858855.1 Bufo gargarizans
AAAGCAATGAGAGACTCATCAACCGCG
Source organism: Bufo gargarizans (assembly GCF_014858855.1). Lineage (NCBI taxonomy): Eukaryota > Metazoa > Chordata > Amphibia > Anura > Bufonidae > Bufo > Bufo gargarizans. The sequence goes on from NC_058081.1 coordinate 593,460,744, forward strand.
ACCTCCCTTCCAGGTACATAGGCTCCAAAAATTTGACCCCAAAGTGATCGATGACCGGCCTGATTTCGTACAGGCGGTCATAGGCAGAATCACCTTGGGGGGGGACATGCTGCATTATCTGCATAATGCAGGCATTTCTGGATGGCCTCAAACCGGGTATGTGTCGTGGCCATACTGTAAAGTGGGGTCTGGTAGAAGACGTCCCCACTCCAGTAATGTCTGACACAGTTTTTTTTTTTGACTAGGCCCATGTGCAGCATGAGGCTCCAAAACATTGTCATCTTGGCTGCACTGACCGGAGTCCAGCCACCGGCACTAGCCAAAAAGGAGTGTTGACCAATGAACTGTTGGGCGAACATGTTCGTTTGCTCCGCCATCAGATTCACAAAGTGGTCACTGAAAAAAAGACTAAAATAGTCATATTCAGTGAAGCCCACTGTGGGAATCTGGATTCCTGGTTGGCCAACAAAATCAGGAATCACAGGCTCAAAATGTTCTGGGGTGCACCATGCAAGTTCACTGGTACGGGGCTTCGGTGGACTTAACTGGTGGGCCGGAAAACTAGTACGAGCCCCAGAGCTGCTCGTACTAGTGTGGGCCACAGGGTCCCTGGCATGGCGGTCCCCTTGCACCTCCTGGCAGCGTCTCCGCCACCTTGGGGGTTCATCATCATCGTTAGAGGAGGATGCGGATGGCAAAAGGAAAGTGGGGTCATCCTTGTCCTCACTGGGGCTCTCGGAGTCGGAGGCAAGCTGGGCGTATGTCTCCATGGCCGAGAACATCCGGCGGGCCATAGGGGAGTGTGTGTGCGCGTGTGGAAATCTTTATTTAGTGTGCGTGTGTGTGGGGGCCCGGGTGTTCGCGTACTTATCCCTAAAACTAACTAAATAAAAAAAAAAAGGCCAAAAAATTAGAAAAAATAAAATACAAATTCTAACTCGCTGATCAGCCGTCCGAAGCTGATCAGCGGTGGGGTGTGCCGGCCACAGCCAGCGTACGCAGAAAAAAAAAAAAGGCTTGCGCCCCATAAAATGTGTGTGTGGGGGGGGGGGCCGGGGGCAAGTTGCAGCACCCCTGGGGGGTCTAGGGTCACACAGCTGTACTGTAGACCCCAGACACCCGATTAGGGTGAAGCAACAAAACTTTATTTTTTTCGCTAAACTTTCCCTGAATATCCCTGCCTAAACTAACCTTTCCCTAAGTACCTTTTCATGCCAGATGGCACTGTGGAGGGTCAGAAGGGCCTAGGCACAGATGGGGGTGCTGGGTCTGGAAATCCAATGCAGGCTCCTCTCTCCCAGACACATAAAGGAGGAGGAGAGGGGAGCTGCACCATCACCTCTCAGGATCACCACCGATCACCATCCTGTTCCGGGTTATTAGGTCACCAGAGACCCGAATAACCGGGTGTCATGCCCCACTCTGACGATGTGCGGAGGTCAGCCAGGATAGCAGCACGAGTTTAGTGGTTGCTTTGGGGCCGTGCTGGATCCGCCTCTCATCAGGTGCACTGGGTGGGGTCTTTAGTTTAAATAGCACACTGCCCAGTGCCCTGAGCGGATTATACTGTTCATTCTGGTCTGGGAAGCTTGAAGGTTAAGGTTGGCTGTCAGTTCCTGCTGTCAGAGATAAGTGTCATTTCTAGTTCGGTTGTTTGTGTCTTCTATTCCATCCAGGTTCTGTGCGAGCAGACTGCTCCCATCTCCCCACTTCACCATCTTAGGGAGTTCAGGGTTTTGTCAGCCCAGGCTGGAGGACACTAGAACACCTACCTTCAAGGTCTGCTGTGGGCTGAGCAGTGCAGGGAAAGAGGTCAGGGATAAGCTAGGAGGTGACCCTTCCCCTGTCTCTCGCCCAGAGCCTGGTTGGTGTGTTATCTTTTGTACAAAGTGTATGTCCGCCGTGACATTATAATCCGCCATACTGTGACGGCCATTGCTCAGCGCTTTTGTGATGGCGTCAATTGATGCACTGGTTGACCACATTCAGGGTTTATCCCTAGAGGTTGCGGATCTGCGTAGTTCGGTCACACAGTGTCAGAGGGTGCTGGCAGCAGGTACAGGTCAAATTGTTGGGGAGCCTAAAGTCGCTCTTCCTGAGAAATTTGCAGGGGATACTGATGATTTTTTTCCGCTTCAAAGAGTCATGTAAGTTGTACTTTAGATTGTGCTCATTTTCTTCAGGTAATGAAGATCAGAGGGTGGGTATCAACATGTCTTTGCTTAAAGGGGACGCGCAATCCTGGGCTTTTTCTCTGCCGCCCGGTTCTCTGGCCGGTGGAGGAATTTTTTAAAGCCCTGGAATTGATTTACGGTGACCCAGATCGAGTTTCGATGGCAGAATCTAAATTACGTAACTTACTACAGGGTAAACATACTGCAGAGGTTTACTGCACAGAGTTTAGGAGGTGGGCTACTGAGTCGAGGTGGAACGACCCTGCGTTACATAGTCAGTTTTGTCAGGGGTTATCTGAAAGGTTGAAAGATGCCCTGGCTTTTCATGAATACCCAGATACTTTGGAGAATGCAAATGTCTTTGGCTATACGTTTGGATAGACGTATCAGAGAAAGGTGTAAGGGTCCCTCTGTGCAGGGGATTCCTCCCACGTGTGGTTTTGCTAACACACAAACATAGGAACTGTATTAAGGCTATTGGCAGGTCTAGCTGTATAAACATATAAGCTATGTTAGCAACCTAGGACAGGTCTTAGCTGGCCATTTACACCAGGTGTTAGACCCCTGCCGGTCTGATATTGATGACCTATCTTGAGGATAGGTCATTAATATAGGAGACCCTGGACAACCCCTTTAATGGTACCATTTAACATTGCATATGATGTAGTGGGTAGCTGGGAAAAGATTCAATCCAAATCTGCCACAGTTTTACGAGTTTTGTTTTTATGGAATCCCCTATGTGGTAAAACTGACCTGTGCACTTCATTCTTTGGGTCAGTACAAATACAACAATGCCACCCTTTATATAGTTTTTCTTGTGTTTTAATACTGAAAATAAAAACTTTGGATTTTCTTTTTCTTTTAATTGCCATATTCTGATTCCCATAACAATTTTATATTTATATCTACAGAGATGTGTGTGAGCTCATTTTTTGCAGGATGATCTGTAGCTTTTAATGATACAGTTTTGGAGTGTGTGTGACTTTTCAATAACATTGTTTTATATTTTATTGGGGATGTCAAACAATGGAAAAAAGGTGAATCTGCCATTTGTATTTTTTCCCTCATGTTCAATGTACAGGATAAATACATTTAAATTTTTATGAAAACATTATATATTTTTTCTTTTGTAGTCTGCAGTTGAAGATGTGTCTGTCTCCATTGGTTGTACACTCCTGATTAACACGTCTCTTCAACTGGCTGATATTAATGAATTATAAAGTATAGCTCAAGTGTAAAGCTGAAGCCTGCTCTCCCTGTATTCACTGGAGGTCATTTGGCACCAGGAGAGGTAAAATAAAGAGTTGTCTCAGCATGCATGTGGAACCTGAATTTAATGGAGACCATCTGGCACCCATTGCCTCCTGGGGGATCCATTCTAGGTTTGGAAACACTGCACTTTCAGTCTTTTAGCCTTCAGATGCTGTGATCACATTTGACCATGGCATCTGAAGGGCTAAATGTCTGTGATCATTGATTGCAGACATTATTCCCGGGTTTCTGCTGTTTGAAACAGCTATTCGGGCTCCATATATAAATAGATGACTTCTGACGTACATGTATGTCAGTGGTCGTCTAACGGTTAAAAACAACTGCACTATTGCATGTGTTAAGGTTTTTTGTATTAGAAAGCTTCCAAAACATTTCTCTCACCAGGGGAACATGGAGCTTAAACACACACAGTGTTATGGGAAAAAAAGGTGGCTTGTTGGGACCAAGAGTCCAAAATACACACACATTATTTTTATAAGAAACAGTGGCTCGTTCTGCTCAAGCATCGAAAAATGATGCATTAACGGGGACAGAATGCCTGCTGATATTTATACATACACAAGTGTTATTTCACAGAAGCACCCATGGCTTGTTCCTAACAAGCCTGGAAAATGTATCCTGTTTTTATTGGGAGCAGCAGCAGTACAGTGTCAATGTGGAAAGGGTAGTGTAAGAGTGGCATGTAACGGTAGCATTAGCAGCACAGCATGGAAAAGATAAGGCAGTAGATGTGTGTTTAGGGGTAGTGGTGGTTGTGCAGCGGAAATGGTAGTGGTAGTAGAGACTAGCAGCAGGTAGTAGCTGTGGTGGTTGCGGCAGCAGCCATATGGGACACAACATGATGATAGGCAGGCCGACAGCAGCAGTAACATGATGGCAGCAGCAGCAGAACATACAGTGTACAGAACATTATGATAAGCAGGCATACAGCGACAGTGGCATGATGGTGGCAGCAGCAGCCATATTGCATGGAACCGTAACTAAGGGCAGATCTATTCATCAACCTTAGCTAGAGGAGTATGAAAATCCTCACATATCCCTGCTGCATTCATTTTGACAAAAGTGATGTTTTGTACCTTGGCAGGGACAACTTTGTCTGGGTGTCACAATGCCCCATGTTGAGTTGAAATCGCTCTGAAATGACACTGGAGGCTCGAGAGAGAACATACTCTGTTCCAATCTGCCTACACAGTAGTTCATGAGGTCAGCAAACACGTATGCGCTGGAGAAAGGCCAGAGTAGGACTGAACCCAAGTGTTAAGGTGGTACATCTCGGTTTGCTGATTTCAGTCAGCCTGGCTTGGGACATTAAAAAAATGTTCCATCATGTTCATGATACTGAACTGGCTGCTGCATCTCTGGCTTCTTGTGGTAGAGCAGACAGTGGGAGAAGGACGAGTCTGTGGAGAGGGGCCTCCTGGTCAGTCATGTGGGAGGCAGGTGTTTGCTCAAGTAATTTGGCCCCCATTTTGCTTTGATAGTGAGGGTCTAAAAGTATGGCTATCCAGTAATCATAAGATTGTTTGATGGGAAGGATATGGCTGCCTTACATAAGCAAGCAAGCGTACAGCTTGCCTTTATGGCCACTGTGCCCAAGGATGTTTACAAGGATGCCCAAAGATGATTTGTCATGATCATTTGTCGTCGTCGTCATCATCAGCCTCTGTTCTTTCTCCACCACTGACTCTTCCAACTCCAGCGGTAGCTCCACATCCTCCTCCATGGGGTTTTCTCTGTGCCTGTGCTGCTTATGGTAGAAGGGGTTAAACGTTGCTGAAGAACCCAGTGGGAGAGGAGATACAGGGCAGACAGCTCAGCCAGCAGATCGGGCAGTGCAGGGGGTGTGGCTTGTTGCTCCAACCAACATAGCCTTCACAGTGACGTTTGGTGCACAGAGGTAGACCTGCTTCTACTGCTTTCTCAGGCTTGTGCACCGAATGTCATCAGAGCAGGGAAGCTGACATCATAGGTCATGTGACACTCAGCTGTCTAGGAGAACAGGGCCAAACACATCGGTATGCTCGAGTGCTCTACCGAGCACCCGAGCATAATGGAAGTCAATGGGAGAACCCCAGGCACCCCCTGCTCGGAAGAGAAGAGAATGTCTGGTTCACAAAAAAAGGTTAGAAATTGATGGAAACCCCATCAAAATGGTTTGGAAACAGCATTAAGAGGATGGCTGGGTGCGTCTTGGACTCCTATTATCTATGACATACAATAGACAACCACACAAAGTCTATATGCCAAAAGACAGGTATGTGGAAGCCAGCAATCTATCCATGAGACAGATAACAGTCAGCATACCTTACAATGGCAGCCTTGTGCACTATGAGACATTCCAAAAGTAAGCCTCAAAGTTGCTTCACATCTGTTGGATAGCTTGGGTGGACCTGCGCACCTAGATCAATATCATTAGGGTGACAAAAAGTTTTTCAATAACCTTTCTATACAGTTTTGTCATGTTAAAACTAATTTGAATAAATATGGGCATATGAGAAAGACATGCAAATGAGCAGAATCTGCCTTGTTTTTCAGCTGAAAAACCATTTGCATGGAAAATTTGCGATCTACACTACTCATGAACAGCGCCATCTATTGGATTCATAGTCTTATGACAAGATTATTAGTCTTGTCATAAGTCAATGAAACCAATAGATGGCGCTGTTCATCTTGTTGGGGCGCTAGTAAGTGGGGCACCCTGCTCAACAGAGTCCACACACTGTGTAGCACTCAGCCTATAATAGCCTGTGCTAACACTGAGGTGTATATCAGATTGATGCTATCATTCCTCAGGACGGCGATACAAATATCTGTGCTGCGGCAGGGGAGGGAAAGGTGTGTCCCCTCCCTGTTCCTCTGATGGGCTGGCAGCAGTAGGCAGCCTATCAGAGGCCGGTGCAGGCGGCACGATGATGTCATTGCGCCACCTGAGCCAGCGAGGGACACAGGCAGGAAAAGGCCTGCATCGCATCGCTGGAGGAGGAAAGTATACATTTTTTTTTATATATATATGTACAAATTACAATGCTGGCACATAAGGGGGGGGATTACTGGCACATAAGGGGGACTACTGGCACATGATAGGGGGCTACTGGCACATAAGGGGGGCTACTGGCACATAAGGGAAGCTACTGGCACTTGAAAGGGGGGCGACTGGCACATAAGGGCGCTACTGGCACTTGATAGGGGGGCGACTGGCACATAAAGGAGCTACTGGCACATGATAGGGGGGCACTCTGGCTACTGGCACATGATGGTGGGGGAGCTCATATTACTGCCACATGATTGGGGGCATCTACGGGGGCACATTTTACTGGCACATGATTGGGGGGCATCTATTGGCTGGCACTATAGGGGCATCTACTGAGACTAAAAAGAAGGGGTATTTTATATGGGGGCTCTGTATAGGTGCATTTTATACTGGGACACATTATGGTGGGTAATATGGGGAAGGGGGAGAGGAACACTATGGGGTCATCTACGGGGGCACTGAGAAGGGGTATTTTATATTGGCACATTGTGGGAACATTAGCTCAACTGGGGGCATTACAAGTGGGTATGTTTTGCACATTATAAGGAGAATCATTTCTACTGGGGTGGCATTATGGTGGGCTTTATTACTCCCCCATGGTATGACCCCATAGTAGCACCAGCCTCTCCCTGCTCTGCTATCCCTCTGCCCTTTCTCCAAATCCTTATTATGAAATCTTTCTCATTAGGATAAAGCAAGACATCAGCTCCATCGAGCCTCCGGCCAAAGTGTTGAAATGGTGTCCGAGATCCCCAGGGCCAAGCCAAGTAATTGTAAGTTTTCATGTGGAATATGTTTATGTTATACACATATAGCATACACTGTGCCACACAATATACAGTATACCGCTACACTGTGCCACGCAATATACAGTATACCTCTACACTTAATGGCAGAACACAAAAAGGAAACCAAAACTAACTTTTCTTGTAGCAGAGCGGAAATCGCAAATACACCTCTCCTCAGAGCAAGATAGAAGCCATAACCCGCACAGAACACTGGGAAGGGGCGTAATTAAAACTCAAACAAACGACCCCACCCAATGCACCTGAGGGAAGGGGACACAGCTCAACTCCAAACCCAAAACAAACAAAAAACTACACACGTGCTGCTAACCTGGCAGACCTCCGCACATAACCTGAGCAGGGCATAACAGAAGCATGGTGGTGGCAGAATCATGCTGTGGATATTTTTTTTAGCGGCTGGGGCAGGGAGACTGGTCACAGTTGACAGAAAGCTGAATAGAGCAATATAGATCTTAATGAAAACCCAATCCAGAGGGCTATCAACCTCGGATTGGGCCAAATGCTCACAGCCAAGGCAACACAGGATTGGATTAGGGACCACCCTGTGACTGTCAATGAGTGGCCAGCCAGAGCCCTGACTTGAACCCAATATATCATTTTCAGAGACCTGAAAATGGCTTAAGAGGATCTGCAGAGAAGAATGGCAGAAAATCCCCAAATCCAGGCGTGCAAACCTTGTGGTGTCATGCCCAAGAAGACTGGAAGCTGTATTTGCTGGTAAAGGGGTTTCAAGTAGTACTGTGTAAAAGGTCTGAAATTATACTGATGTGAATTCAATATTATAGCTTTTCCTTTTCAATAAATTATTAAAGATTTTAAACATTCTGCTTTTACTGTCATGGGGCACTGAATACAGAATGATGGGGGGGAAATTATTTTTTAAGTTTAGCACAAGACTGCAACATAACAAAAATGTGAAAAAAGTGAAAGGGTTTGAGGACTTTCCAAATGCAATATAAGTACTGGGGTAATACAGGGGCTTATCATGAGTACTGAGACACTATAGAGGGCATTACATGTACTGGGGGCACATTGAGGAGCATTATCACTACTGATGGTACTGTGGAGAGCATCATTATGATTACAATATGGAGGGCACTACTACTAATAGGGGAACTCTAAGGGAGCAATAGCACTGTAAGAGGGCATTATTACTAATGAGGGCACTCTGGGAGATAATTACAATTGGTTGGATTTATGGAATAACTGTTAGTATGTGACGTATTATCTGTATGGTACTGTTATTTCTGTAGAATTAGGGGAGCACAGTGGCTGCAATATTGGGATTAGCAGCAGGATAACACTCTTTCGGCACCAGGAGGGGAGGACAATGGAAAAGTGAGAAATCTAAGATATCTGTGTAGTAAATTCTGCAGAGACAAGACATGGCTGGAAGATGTCATCATGGTGGTCTGCTCCCAATGGAGAACAGAATGTCTACATCAGAGGAGACGGCACAAGCGTATTTCATATTCACCAGACAGCAAGTGGGCTTGTCTGTTTTAAATTGCCAGGGCTGGATTTCAGTCCCAGACTGGCCCTGCACGGATCTGCACAGTATGCACTATTTCATCTTCAATTGTGTGTATTAAATGAGATACGTACATTTTCGGTGCATTCAGGATGTGTCACGTTGGTAATGTTCATTCTAACCTCTAGGTTTTGGAGTTCCATGACAAATATGCAAGGAATAACAGAACATAAATATATAAAAACCATTGGTGAAAACCTAGAATAACACAGAGAATAATTTAGTGTATAAATAGAAATTTAAGTAAAAAAATATCAATAGTTACAACACCTAGACATGGACTAACTGAATCGCTAATAGTAAATTAACTGTAAATTGTGGTCTGCAAACAGGGGTGTAGCTAACGGCTCATGGGCCCTGGTGCAAGAGTTCAGCTTGGGCCCCCCTTCCCTCAGTGCATTGTGTGTCTTCTTATGTGGCACAAGGGTCTTTGGGCCCCCTCAGGCTCCTGGGCCCAGTAGCGACTGCTACCTCTGCACCCCCTGTAGCTACGCCCATGGCTCTGGCGTCCACATGTCTGTTCCGATTAGCTAGGCCTGATGAAGGGCTACAAATAGCCCGAAACGTTGCCTAAATTTATGTCCGGCTGAAAAAAAATCACCGATTACTTCACCTTCAATTTCAGAGTCCTGTCAATTTGTATATATATGGATGAAAGTGTTCCTGAGGTGGAGCTGGGAACGAAATTAGACGAGCACCCAGGAAAAGCCAGTGAATGCATGAGTGCTGTGATCATTTGAATTGTATTATCAACCATATAGACCTGATGCAGCATTTTGATCATATATCTACCTGTGCATCTGGGATAAACATTGTTTATGGTGAAACTCCTATAATGTCTCATGAAAACCACTTTTGCTTGTATACTCTATTATTGCTTATGGATATCACATGGGGGTCCCCTACTTGGGACCCCCTTCCTTTGTGATCAAGCCATTCTACTGTACAGAAGGATCTCCCATTCTTGCTGATTCATGTCCACATCTAATTACATGGTCTGTCGTTCGTTTGAAAGCATGTCCTGTAATACTACATTCTTGCAGGTAATACACAGGGCTGGCTCGCCAAATCCCATCATCAAGCTGGGCTAGCCAGCGCCTCTGCTCTGCTCACTGCGCTGCCGCCACCTGTCACTAGTCTCAGATTCAGAGAGAGTAGAGACTGTAGAGCCGAGGGCCGGGCCGGGCCGGGCCGAGCCGAGGCTAGTCAAGAAAACTCACCTCGCGCGCCGCACAGTCACTGCCGCCTGCTGATTCTTCTGACAGTATCTGACTGACTGGGAGCCGGAGATGCGCGCAAACCACGCCTCCGGCTCCCAGTCACTCAGACCTCACGCTGCTTCCGCGGCCGGCGCCGCCCCCTCTGACACACGTGGTGAGCTGAGCTGCCTAGTGCCTGCCTACTACAGCCTGCGCTGCGCCGTGCGCACTGCCCCGGGCCCCGGCACTATTAGATAACATTTTGAATAGGAGGCGGTGGGGGGGGGGGCCGTGGGCCCCCCTGGCTCAGGGGCCCGGTCGCAATTGCGACCGCTGCGACCCCTGTAGCTACGCCACTGTCTGCAAATTAATTTACTAATTGCTCTATACAGAAAATGGATAACTGGTTATACAGTAGATTGGCTGATGGAATGTACCATAGTTATAACATTTTTACAGGATTTCCTAACTCAGGAGCACACTTAAGGTTACCCAGAAAACCGCCAAATTGGTCCTAAACTTTTTTCTTTAGTACAGGCATCTTCCCAACATAGCAATTCCAGATTGGGCAGGAGTGGGGATGTGCCTGTATAGCAGTTGCCAAGTTGATGGAGAGGGGCAGTCAGGGGTAGAGGAGGCCACTGTCTGACTGAGCATCCTGCTGCCCTTTTCTAACTATGCCATGACTGTACAGGTGCCAGTTTCTTGGAGAGAAGCAGACAGATGTATGTACAGCCATTGCAATTTTGGAGAGAGGTGAGAGGATGCTCAGTCAGGGAGCGAGGATTCAGGGACCCACCCATGAAAGATGTAAGTGGCACTTAGTGCGTCACTGCCTCTATGGGTGCAGGGACTCATTGTCTACAGCAGCAGACCAGGTAGGGGCAGATACTATATGTAACTAGCTGCCAAGCAGGGGAACCAGTCTTTTTCTTGTGATGCAAGGCAGTAGGCTATGTGGCTTACTGGCTGGTCCTCAGCCATTGTCACTGTGGCCCCTCTTTTATTTTGGATTGGCAGGGAGCATTACATGTGCGCATTTAGAGTAGGGAGATCTCAAGGGCAGGTTCTAGTTTGATCAGGCTGCCCTTTCTTGTAGGGACAGTCTAGGGTCAGTACTTTGACTACCCCCCCCCCCCCCCCACCTTGTTGTTTTCCCCAAGTTCCCAGTGTTAAAAAGGTTTAGTAGTCATGGCATGCAGCAGGTGTACAGGACACAGCAAAATATATACACTTGTTTTTCTCGCCATGCTTTCACAATACCCACTAGACCTTATGTTACAAAGCTCATAAAGGTCTGCACATAAGGCAGAAATAAATCACATTTGTACACCAATTGCAACATTGATTGGTATGTGCTATAGACCTAAAACTTTGTCAGCTTTGTTACTGAAAATCTTGCCAATAGCCTGGCATACATATTAATCATAGGGAATCCTCTATAGAATTCTAAACATGCAAAACAGACCTTGGACCAGCTATGAGTAAACAGAGATGAGCGTGAGTTAAAAAGTTTGTGTTTGGAAACCAACCTTTTAAAAACCTGCTTTTGCACCTGTTAACTCATACAACTGTTCTGTAAGGCTCAACTCAAATTGGGTTCCTTATGGTGGACCTCACATGAGTCAATAGGATCCATTGTAGAAGTCATCAGCAGTACTATGGTACTAATGTTAAGGCTACGTTAACATGTCCACCATGCTTGATCTGGCACAAATGCTCGCTGTTGGCCGTACAAAAACTGTTGCATGCAATTGTTTTTGTCCAGTCAAAACCTGGCATTTATGCTGGCAAGTGGCTGAATGAGTGTAAAGCTTTTTTCATGGCTTTTTGTTTTGCAATAGTTTTAGTTTTGAAAACATTTTGAAACATTTTTTCTATTGTTTCTGAAGTTGTACAGAGAAGCCTGTCTGAAAAAACAGTCATACCCAAAAGCTGCATGATGTCAGCTTGGCAGTAGGTCTATAACTGGTGGATACACTCACTGGTGGATCCAGAGGGGGGGGGCAATGGGGCAATTGCCCCCCGTGAGCTGCTCAGAGGTGGGGGCGGCGGCGGCCGCAGGGCACACGGAGATAAGCACTTCCATTGTGGTAGCGCTCATCTCCATAGTCATCTGTATCGCCGTTCTCAGGACAGTGATACAGATAGCTGTGCTGGGAGAGCGAACGGGCAGGGGATGGAGAGGTGTGTCCCTTTCCCTTCCTCTGATAGGCTGCAGGCACTAGGCCTATCAGAGGCCGGTGCAGGCGGCTTGATGACGTCATTGCGCCGCCTGAGCCGTACAGCGCGGGACACAGGCTGGAAGAGGCCTGCATCGCATCGCTGCCATGGAGGTAAGTGTTTTTATTTATTTATATATATACACAATAGTTTTACTGGCACATTGGGGGGGGGCCTCTTGTTACTGGCACATTAGGGGGGGGCTCTTGATACTGGCACATTAGGGGGGCCCCTTGTTACTGGCACATTAGGGAGGCTCTTGTTACTGGCACATTAGGGAGGCTCATGTTACTGGCACATGATTGAGGGGGCTCTTGTTACTGGCAAATTAGGGAGGCCTCTTGTTACTGGCACATGTGATTGGGGGCACGTCTTACTGGCACATTATTGGGGGCACTATAGGGGCATCTACTGAGGCCACAAAGAAGGGGTATTTTATATGGGGGCTCTGTACAGTAGAATTTTATACTGGGACACATTATGGTGGGTACTATGGGGAAGGGGGGAGAGGAGTACTATGGGGTCATCTACAAGGGGCACTAAGAAGGGGTATTTTATACTGGGGGCATTACAAGGGGGTATTTTTTGCACTGTCTATTATAAGGAGAATTATTACTACTGGGGGGGGGCATTATGGTGAGCTTTATAACTCCCCCATGGTATGACCCTCTAGTAGCAGCACCAGCCTCTCCCTGCTCTGCTATCCCTCTGCCCCTTCTCCAAATCCTTATTATGAAATCCTCGACATTAGGATAAAACACAACATCAGCTCCACCGAGCCCCCGGCCAAAGTGTGGAAGTGGCGTCCGAGACTCTCAAGGGCCAAGCCAAGTAATTGTACGTTTTCATGTGAAATATGTTTGTTAGACACATATAGCCTACACTGTGCCACACAATATACAGTATACCGCTACACTATGCACACAATATACAGTATACCGCTACACTGTGCCACACAATATACAGTATACAGTATACCTCTGCACTGTGTAGTCTTGTGGCGGCAGACAGAAAGTAATCTGGAAGTTCCCCTCCAGATACCAGGCTCTGGATTCGCCACTGGATACACTGCAGATTTTTTACAGTGGAATACACCATAGAAAGGTTTCAGCATTATAGATTACAATTTTCTGCATAAAGAGGGTCTGCACCTACTTGACACGTTTTAAACTAATCATATAAGTACATGATGCTATTGTTACCTTTATTTAGTTTGTGATGGTCTCCAAAGTATCAAAAATGAAAATTTAACCATATGCAAATGAGCCATCGCAAGTGCCCAGGAGCAGAGAGTTTGCTGCAAGTGTCCAGGCCCCCCAGCCTCCTAACTTCGTCCCTGTGTATCCTCCGGCTAGCCCTGTATTCTAATGCTGTCATTCTTTCCTGCTGACGAAATCTGGCACCTGTCCGAATCACCGCTGGGCCTGGACATGCGTAATACACTGCCCAATGTGGGCAGAGGCATAGTGATAGTGTGCACTTGCAGGCTAAGGAAGGGGGGTGGAATCCAGCTCTCCTGCCGGTAATTTACATTTTTTGTAACCGCATGAATGACACAGTTAGGGCTCATGCACATACCGTTGCCCACAAACAGCGGACCCATTCACTTGAATGGGTCTGCAATCTGGGAGATGCGGTGCGTAACAAAGGCACTGATCGAAAGCCCACGGAAGCACTACGGAGTGCTTCCGTGGGTTTTCTGTCCGTGCCTCCGCACCGCTAAAAAGTAGTGCATGCAGACAGTCGGATGCAGATCGCGGACCCCATTCAAATGAATGGGTCTGTGATCTGCATACGGCGGACGCACAGTTGGTGCCCGTGCATTGCGGACCACAATTTCAGGAAACCGGCAACACTTTTACACTGCCAGATAATTGCTAACGAGTATTCCTATGAACACTCGTTAGCGATCATCTGGCCGAGAATACTTGAAATTTAGCACCCAATAGACTACATTCATGTTGTGTTAGAGAAATGATATAGCTGGCTTTAATATCAAAATGTAAATTCAATCTGCCCGTGGTCTGTATTACCATTTCCATTCTCCATATTTTGTCATCTTCAGTGTTACAATCATCTCAATGAACAAGAGAGCGATTCCAATGAAAAGAGTATAGTAGAAGAAATTCTGTGTGATAACAACCGTTAACAATATCATAACTCCTCCATGGAGAGTGTATAATAGACGACTTAAGATGGCTGCCAGTATCTTCATACAGTTTGTACAGTTACACTTCATTGTGATACTTTTACCTGTAATCTGTAAAGAGACACAAAAAAAAAGCTATATAATATATATAACACACATCGTGAAAAAACAAGTGTTCCTTATTAACACATGTCGCAGTGACGTTTCTGTCCCCTCACGGGACCTTTCTCAACACAAGTGCATTTAAAAGTGCGAGTACATATATAGGCATAGTATAATTGATTAGCAGGCACTCACCATCTGCATTTCATACATATATTGAATTTATTTATAAAAAATAATAGTTGTTATAAAATCGGTCATGCAAATAGTTAAAAACATATAATATTGAATAAAACTTATAATAAACATATACCTTATGACATAAAATTTGAACCCTATAACATAAAATCTGGAAATTGTGTTAAAATGGATGACAATGAAATCCATGCAGCGAAACTAATTGTGATTGTCGTAGTTCCAATGTTGATAGTATGCACATAAGCGGTGATAAACAAGAAAGTGCATTAGTGGTCACACTTAGATTTGTTAGTATATGTACTCAAATCTTGTCCCAAACTGTAGTATATATAGCCATCCCCGGGTATATTATAATTTTGTTGACAATATCTTGTGAGTCAGTCCACTGTTAGGATGTTATCTTTGTATGTTCTTGTAGATACTAGATGCTGTGTTATCGGATGGAACACTTGAGCAGAGTAACTGAGTAATGTGGCTGACCGATTTTGGATTGATGTTACATGCAGACAGACTTATCGATAGTTAGTATCGCTCGAATTAATACTGAGAATTTGTGAGATATTCGATTGTCTCAATTCACCAGAGACTGGAAAAAAAAATTCACAAACTGATATGCCACTGACTATACTAGCTAGTCATACAAGCAGATATTAAAAGCTGAGACTTTTGCCAATATATTCCTGTCAGGAACACCTCGTAGCCCCTCATGCACCACGTCACAGTCTCTCAGCATGGCAAGGTGTCCTACCACTACGCTAACTATGGTGTGAAAACGGTCTGAAGGTCTCTCAGCATGGCAAGGGGTCCTACCACTACGCTAACTATGGTGTGAATACGGTCTGAAGGTAATGACCCCTTGCCATGCTGAGAGACTGTGACGTGGTGCATGAGGGGCTACGAGGTGTTCCTGAGAGGAATATATTGGCAAAAGTCTCAGCTTTTAAAGGGATTCTGTCACCTCCCCTAACCCAAAAAACGATTTTAAAGCAGCCATGAAGCACAGCTTACCTTGATTAGGCTGTGCTCTTTTATCTTGTAATCCGTCCAGCAGTTTCTGCAAAAAACGACTTTTATTGATATGCAAATGAGTCCTGAATGTGCCCAGAGGGGCGTTTTGTTCCTCTTAGAGAGCCCAGTACCGCCCCTCTTACAGTGCCCAGCCCGCCTTCCTTGCACTGTCTATCCGCCCCCAGCCTGCCACAGCCTCTCCTCCCTCTCCTCCCCCTCCCTCACGCCGAACGAACTTTCGCACAGGCGCAGTACCCACTGATGGCTGCGCCTGTGCGATCAGCAGGAGACTGAGGGCAGGAGCTTCATCCTTGTCACTGGGCATGCGCCGAGCCCAGTGATGTCCGATGCTCGCTCTTCCCTGCTGACTGAGGGAAGAGCGAGCATCGGACGTCACTGGGCTCGGCGCATGCCCAGTGACGAGGATGAAGCTCCTGCCCTCAGTCTCCTGCTGATCGCACAGGCGCAGCCATCAGTGGGTACTGCGCCTGTGCGAAAGTTCGTTCGGCGTGAGGGAGGGGGAGGAGAGGCTGTGGCAGGCTGGGGGCGGATAGACAGTGCAAGGAAGGCGGGCTGGGCACTGTAAGAGGGGCGGTACTGGGCTCTCTAAGAGGAACAAAACGCCCCTCTGGGCACATTCAGGACTCATTTGCATATCAATAAAAGTCGTTTTTTGTAGAAACTGCTGGACGGATTACAAGATAAAAGAGCACAGCCTAATCAAGGTAAGCTGTGCTTCATGGCTGCTTTAAAATCGTTTTTTGGGTTAGGGGAGGTGACAGAATCCCTTTAATATCTGCTTGTATGACTAGCTAGTATAGTCAGTGGCATATCAGTTTGGTGCATTTTTTTTCTTTTTTCTGTGATTTATATATTTTCATCCGCACAATGCTTCGTTTTGTGTAGGATGCCTTTGTGGTGCATGTGGACCATGCCGGCATCCTCCATTGTACGCATTTTTTGCTGGGGATGGTCGTTTGTTGCGGTCCACATGCGGTGGGACTGCTCCCCCAATGAGAAACACGCTACAGTGTTTGGGGTCTGAGCAGTTCCCCCATATTGGCCACTATATTTCTGTGATTTTGTCACAAGAGACTGGGTTTCGATTACTGCAGGGGCGTCCCACCTGTAGTACAGCTACTGACCCAAGCCAAGAGATTTTCCTCCGCTGTATGGTGTTTTTGCACTCAGAATCGGCGTCCCACGTGGTATGGTATGTAGTCACGTGACTTGGCTTCGATTATATGGCGGAGGCAGTAATGTTCTTATATTTTCCTTGCTTTTATTTTCTCGATTTATCGAGTGCGCTTTTTAATCCTGCAGGTCAAAAGCTGGGTAGTTTGGGTAGAGTCCACACAACTGAGGAAAATCTCTTGGCTTGGGTGAGTAGCTGTACTACAGGTGGGACGCCCCTGCAGTAAGCGAAACCCAGTCTCTTGTGAGTAGAGACAATCGAATATCTCACAAATTCGCAATATTAATTTGAGTGATAGTAACTATCGATAAGAGTCATACCGTTTGTCTGCATGCAACATCAATCCAAATTCGGTCAGCTACATTACTCAGTTACTCTTCTCAAGTGTTCCATCCGATAACACAGTATCTAGTAGCTACAAGAACATACAAAGATAACAGGGCCCCGATCTTCTAAGAGGCCCCCTGCTTCAGTCCCGCCCAGCAGATGCAGAAGGTTGAACAATTGGGACTACAGGGTGGGGAATTTCCCAGCTTAGGAGTCCCTGCTCTGACTTCATATATGGAGTCAGTGTTATGAACATGAAAGGCGTATTCCCAAGCATTGTCATTATAAATATAATTTGAACTCTATTTTTGAAATGTCTCTGTGGGGATTTGAACTCGCAACCTTCTACATTAAGGGCAAGGACCTTAACCACTGGGCTATAGAGCTCAATGCTAAGTCATCCCTGAAAAACCTTGCATTATACAAGAGAAACTTCTATGCTATTTTTAATAGAAGACAAACTTCTATGATATTTATTGGCACTGACACAGTATTGAGCACTATAGCCAAGTGGTTAAGGTTCAGGCTCTTAATGTAGCAGGTTGCGAGTTCAAATCCCTACCGAAACTTTTGAAAATAGAGGCTAAATAAAACTTAAATACACGGGGTGTTCCTAACAGTGAAAAATGTGATTTTATTGAGGAAAAAAATGGAGCAAAATGTAAAATATGATCAAATAACACCCGTATTAGCCTACACCAATCTTTTTAATTTGTGTAACCAGTGCTAAAGCACACCCATCAGAGCTGGTGACGTCACCGAACACATTGCCGGGTGGAAGCTTCCGCCAAGCAGTGTGTTATTGTAAACAAAAGAGCCCTTGCCCTGCGCGATCTAGCTCAGGGCAAGGGAGCGCACAGGAGCATCAGATGCTCCGATGCTAACATCAGGAGGTCTGCCTGGGTGAAAATATGGGTATGTCCGGGTTCAGCCCTGCGCTGCGATTAGACAGCGTTACAGCCAGGGAGAAGGAGAGGCCCATGGAGAAAGACTCAGTCTTCTCCTCATTGTTCCGATGCTAAAATTAGCATACCAGGTGGGAGAATACAATGGGGCCACAGCGAGCGAATGGAGTGGCGCCCAGAAAAAATAGTAAGTGCAGTTAGATCCCTGCACTACAGTCCCTGACAAAAGTCTTGTCGCTTCTCTATTTTGTAGAAACTCCTGCTATTAACCTTAAATGAAAAGCTAAAGCCCTCCCAAAGGATGTTTAATGCACTGAAATAAATTAGTTTCACTGAAAAAAGATGTATCATTTAATCAAGACAGAAAGGTCAAATTTTGGCAAGACAAAAGTTTTGTCGCCTATACAGAAATTGAACAACTTTACTGCAAATCCCAAAATATGTCAGCAA
This sequence comes from Bufo gargarizans, assembly GCF_014858855.1. Taxonomy (NCBI): domain Eukaryota; kingdom Metazoa; phylum Chordata; class Amphibia; order Anura; family Bufonidae; genus Bufo; species Bufo gargarizans. Next base: position 593,479,314 of record NC_058081.1, read on the forward strand.
ATTAAGTTGTGGTGCTGTGAGATCCAAATTTAATATCTTGTATGACTTCCATGAGCTTGAAGGACAGCATCCATGCGGTTTGGCAAGGATTCATACAATTTATTGATGAAGTCATCAGGAATAGCAAAGAAAACAGTCTTGCATGCCTCCCAGAGTTCATCAATATTCTTTGGTTTCGTCTTCCATGCTTCCTCTTTCATCCTACACCACATATGCTCAATGATGTTCATGTCTGGTGACTGGGCTGGCCAATCCTGGAGCATCTTGATCTTCTTCGCCTTAAGGAACTTTGATGTGGAGATGGAAGAATGCGATGAAGCACCATCCTGCTGCAGAATTTGGCCTTTTTTATTGTTGGGAATATAAGAGGTAGCTAAGATTTCTTATTTAGACTATTTTAGACTATTAATGTTGCCTTCCACCCTGCAGACCCCTCGCACACCTCCATACTGGATGTAACCTCAGATCATGATTTTGGCTCCACCAAACTTCACTGTTTTCTGGGTAAATCTCGGCTCCATGCGAGTTCCAGTAGGTCTCCTGCAATATTTGCGTCGACTGTGGTGTAATTCAACAGAAGATTAATCTGAAAAATCCACCTTCTGCCACTTTTCCAGCGTCCATCCTTTTAGCAGGCTGTGGGCCTTGGCAAATGCCACACGGTTTTTCAATTGTCTTTTGTTTAGTGCTGGCTTATGGGCACTGATTCGACCATGGAGGCCATTTCGAGACAGAATCCGACAAACTGTTCTGGTTGACACAGGGACTTCGGGTGACCAGGTCTCAACGAGCTCTGCTGCAGTGGAAAATGGGCTGGCCTTGGATTTTCGAGCCAACAAACGGTCCTCTCAAGCAGTTGTCTTGAGGGGTCGGCCTGACCTGGCCTTGTCCAAAACGTCTCCAGTCCCTTCAAATCTTTTTTTTTATAATCTGAACATGACGCTGAGACACATTGAAGGTGTCTGCCACATCAGCAGTGGATCTGGTCTTCAGCCTCTTGATAATCAACACTTTAGTCTCCGGGTGAATCTTAGGCATGTTTGCAGAGGTCTAGTTGCAGTTGATGTGAAGGTCTAGTGTACTGGGGTTCTTTTTATACACACCTGAGACCTAATTGATCCATTACTACTGTAGTCACAGGAGAAGCTCATATGACAAGGCGACAACACTTATGTCTTGGCAAAAATTGACTCAATGGGCTTTACCAAGCTGTGAATATTAGAATACTTTTTGTCAGTTTCGTTTTGCACTGAAACATTATTACAAAAGCTGTTGGGATTAAAATTACCTATTTCTTGTAAGAAAATCTTGATTAGAAATATATTTTAGCGGCACTTCAGGTCAATTTGTACACAAGCGACAAGACTTTTGTCAGGGACTGTATGCCTTACGTATCCTGATACTTAGTTTATAACGTTTAGACCCATGAAAGGTCCTCTTTAACTTGTGTAACCAGGATTTCTAAAAAAGTTTCTGTGGGGATTTGAACTCACAACCTTCTACATTACAGGTAAAAGCCTTAACTACTGGACTATAGAGCTCAATGCTAAGTCCCTGCTGAAAAACCTCATAGAAGTTTCTCTTGAATGCAAACAAATGAAAAAAATGGTGTGGTGTCAAACTGGCAGGAAGTGCTCAAACCCATATGCAGTTGTGCATATATAAACAGGGGAGCAAATCCTGCACTTGTGGCCCGTTGCTAATGGCGATCCCCAGCAAAAATGCATACAGTGGAGGTTTTTCTTTTCATCGCGATATTCTGACTGTCATAACTTTTTTTTATAGTTATGTCCACGGAGATGTGTGAGGGCTAATTTTTTGCGGGACAGTCTGTCAGTTTTGAAAATACCATTTGGATTGTGTATGACTTGATCACTTTTTATTAAATTTTCTTGGGAGATAAAGTGATGAAAAAAACTCGAAACAAAAAAATAACTGTTACGCCATTCTTCATATGGGCTAACTGGGCTAACTAGTATGGGCGCTTTCGCATGCGGCAATGCACATAATTCTATATTTTTTTTTTCTTTGCATTTTGGGGAATGGGGTGATTCATTTTTATGTTTTTTTTTATATTTTCAAAAAAAAATTAGCATTTTTTTTCCTTTTTGTTAAGTCCCTCAATCATCAAATGTAAATTGCTCCATTATTCTGTATAGAAATCACTTCATCAAAGTTAAGTGCTGCCATCTAGTGGCCTGAACTGGATTTTGCTAACAATGAGCCTGGAAGACTAGTACAGGCTATGACTCATTTTTAGAACAGGGTGCTTTCCCTGTTCTCCTCTGGGGGAAAAGCGTCCCTGAAGAGGAATCCCGCGCTTCCAGTTTTTAACACTCTCAGATGCCGTGAATAAGGGGAAGGTGAAGAACTGTGTGAGGAGCTTTAAATCTGTGAGGGAGTGCCGAAATCAACAGAATGTAACTGTGTTATTAGTACATTAGTACAAGATTTGGGGCCCCACTTTTGATTTTGCACAGCGCCACATTTTGTCTAAAACCGGCCCTGGTTCCAGTTGTACTTAAACTGCTTCTTCAGAAATCTCAAACTGAAGGTGTGGTTTGACTACAACTCCACTGGCCACAAAGCTCAAACTACCCCGACACAGCAAGGGACTGCATTGTCTGTTAAACAGTTTGATTTACTACTGCTGCAGCATTATGCACAAAACAGTCTTTAGTTTCTTCACACACCACTGTTTTCTTTGAGTTTCTCTTAGTTACGGCTGTTTTAACCTCTACAATATGAGGATCTTCTCAAGATGGCTCCTCTGCCAGTTCTCTGAGGCCAAAACTGCTTTCCCTCACTCCCCATACACACTTTGCTGTATCCAGCAGCTTCCTGCCAGCCAATCAGATTGGATTACTGAGAGACACGCCTCCTCACTCTGAAGACTAATGCAGGCATGCAGTGTGGAAGACTGCCCCTCTGTCTTCTGTTGATTCTAAAAGGAAGACAGACAAGCCCTAGCAACGGTCTTTTAAGGGACCAGTGGAAAGACAGGGGACATTAATGAAGGCTGTTATTATAAGGAAATTACAGATCTTTTGACAACCATTGACAGACTAACTCGGGTATACATGCCTAGCTCTAATAAACTAGCGAAACAAATTAAATTTGACAGTTACCCTTTAAGAACTATCTTCAGCATGAAGAAGAACATGGTGTCCTGGAAGTGATGATATGACCCCCTCACAGCCCTGATCTCAATATCAAATCTGTCTGTGATTACATGAAGAAACTGAAGGATTTGAGCGAGCCTACAACCACTGAAGATCTGTGGTTAATTCTCCAAGAACTGCCGAGTTACTCCAAACACTGCGTGCAAGTGTAGCTAGAAGAAGTACAGCTTTTTTTTTTTTAGCAAACGGTGGTCACAACAAATATTGATTTGAATTTAATTTCTTTGTATTTTTTTTTATTAATAAGTAATAATAAAAAAATAAAAATAAACCATTAACACTAGTTTTCACAGTTTTCTGACACTTTTGATAAATAATACCTATTCTTAGTCACCCTTACTGGCGTTATGTACCAGTACATGGTAAAATAAAACTTGCTAGCTGCAGCCCCCACTAGAGGGAGATTACTACATACTGTATGATTAGTTGAGTGTATAACAGTATGCAGGAAGCGCCACGTAGTGGTGACTGCAGGTAGAAAAGATAAGCCTACACAACGATGAAGGGGTTTTGAAGCTCAGCATTAGTAAAACAGAGCTTCCACAGTCCTAACAGTCACGTTAAAGGTGGAAAAAACCTTCCAAAAAATTTAACTTTTTTATTGTAGTTTTTACTGTGTGTTTGCATTAAATCTTGTCTCAGGGGGACACTATTGCATTAGTTGTAGGTTTTTTAGGAACCATTTTGTGGTATATAAAGTGTATTAAATAACATTTATTATTTTATTTTAAGGGGAAAGATAAAAAACTGCAATTTTTACATTATTTTGTGGAATTTCTTTATGGCGTTCACGATGTAGTAAAAATAACTTTATTATTTGGGTCATTACAGTAATGATAATGCTACATTTTTATATATTTTTACTATTCTTCCTTTCATCCTGCAGGCTGTCAGTTCTGCAGCTGCTACCTCTCCTCCTCCAGACTGAAGGGGAGGGGGCAGCTGCTTTAACTGCTCATATCTCTGGTTTGGTACCAGCCAAAGATATGGGCTTTTATAGTTAGAAACCTGGAATTCCAACACTGCCAGTACATGGGAAGATATCACTGTTAGAAATCGAGATGCAGTAAATACAGCTGAAAGTGAAAGTATAAGCAGATTTTACCCTTGAATATTCCCGACATGATTTCTAACAGTGATATCTCCTGTTTGGCTTGGACTAATGAGGTCATTTGCCTGGAATGTCAGTTTCAAACAAGACCAGTTCCATGCTTCTAGCTGCTACCAATCAGGATATAGCAGCAGCTAAAGCAGCCCTCCCCCTTCTACTTTTGCTTGAGCTCAGCTCTGGCAGAACAGTACCTTTCCCACAGCCGGAGCTGAACTCCGTCAGAACAGTTAGGTGGTCAAAACTAAAGAGCACAGAATTTTTATTAGGAACAGGTTAACTGTTTCCAATATACATATATTTGGTGCAGTCTGCATATAGAAATCCTGTATAGCACATATAATGTATGTAGTAATTAAAGGGTATTGCACAAAATGTTTTTGCCCAGGACATGAAGCACACATTAGTTGTCACAAGGGTTCTCACATCCACAAGATGTGGCCCACCACAGTACCAGAGGATCCTCCGGTGGGCTCAGTCTCAGAAGCTATATTAGGCCCCAAAGGTCCAGAAGAAAAATCCCAATTGGAGCTGCCTTTGAAGCCAATTATTTGCCAGTAGATTGTTTTTTTATTCAAAACTAGACTTTGTTGATCACATAGAGTTTGGGCCCCAAGAATAATTTTCTCTAGTGGGCCCAAGGAACCCAGTCCAACACGGGTCCCACCAGAGGGTCTCGGCCCAGATACTGAATGTATAGATGGTTGATCTTCTGTGTGGCTCTCGCCATCTTAGTCTATGGAAACAGCTAAAGCAACATTTGTAACTGTAGCTGAGCTTAACTTATGAATATCTGAAAGGAAACCTGTTGGTATATTTACACCACCTAAACCACCATATTATGTCATTCAACTCTTTAGCAGATTTAAAAGGGTATTCGCATCATGGCCTCCAACTTTCAACTTGTGCATCACTGTTAAATAACAACTAACCAAATGCTTGTTATTACTGAAACTGGTTCCTTCGTTTGTTGCCTTTGCCTCATCGTTGCCATCTTTTATTGCTATTTGTCAGGGTTAGGGCCACCACTGTGACACTGCAGTAATGGCCATGCTTGCGTGGTATCCTCATGCTTTTTCTGGTGGCTGGAATCGTGGGATTATGCATATTCGCATAGGCATGGCCGCCACTCTTCAATAGCCCAGGAGCTGTTCAGTATAGCAACCCTGTGCGTGAACTTATAATAGGCAACCAGCGAAGATGTCAAGAGAGCGCTGCTTGCTTGTACTGTCAATGAAAGTGATAGTACTGCCCCCACAACTGGCAGAAAATGGTGAGCTGTGGTTCTGTAGTAAAACAAAAAAATAAATGTTCAAGTTTGGTATCACCGCATTCATATTGAGTCACAGAATAATAATGTCAGGTCATTTTTAGTTCATAGTGAACGCTGTGATGTCAAAACCCTAAAAACCTTGGTGGAATGTTTTTTTATTTTTTATTTTGCCACACAAATAATTTTTTTCCTTTTTTCTAATACAAGACATGGTAAATTAAATGGTGGCATTAAAAAATGCATCTTGTCCCACAAAAAATAAGCCCTCATATAGCTATGTGAACGGAAAAATAAAAAGGTTATGGCTTTTGGAACATGAGGAGGAAAAATCTAAAATGTAAAAATAGGCCTGGTCGTGAAGGTGTTAATGACATTCACAGCTACAAGGAGTAAGCATGATGAGCAGAATGCTGTGTGCTTATGGTAACCATCAACACAACACCACCCCAAACACTCCCTCGATGGCACATATCCAACCTTGACCCAGGCACACATACCTGAATCCAGCAGTATATATTCTTTGGCACGTTATATACATACCTCCAAATAATTAAACTTGGAAAATGAAATCAAACATTCCTCCTTTGCAAACCTTTAGGCCTTGCTACAATTCTCTGGTAAATACATGGAATGGGTCCAGAACTACAGACTCTTCAGCCTCATTACAGTCTGCCTCTCCCAAGGTCTGTGGACTTTCCCACTAAAATGAAGACAGAAGTCATTTGTATATGTTGAACCACATGACAGTGCAAATGCAATAGTGTCATACACTGTCCAGACGAATAATCCAATAAAGTGCTCATACGGCGTTCAGTTATTGATAATCGCAGAAAGCTGTCCTGTACAGCAGTGGAGCTGCTTGAGAATTACAGAAATAAAATGAGCCTTCATATTGCATCAAAGATGACCCCACCTTTATAAACCAGGAGGAAAAGCAGAATCATTAGAATAACCTACTTACATCCAAATTGCTCCCTAATTGTTATGGTACTTACCCTTAGCTTAGTTTCTGTTCACATTGGGTTTTCAGAGCACATTTGGTGCATACTCTGGTGTGTAAAAAACGTAAGGCAGCTCTCACCTGCAATAGTAGAATCACCAGAGGTGCACGGATGCCGCTCCTGGGTGCGGTATATACAACAAGAAAGAGAAGAAAATCCAGCTCTCTCCGGTGAAAAAATTAGAAACTTTAATCCAGCAAGTTTAAAATCCATACAGGTGTACAAGAAACAGTCAACGCGTTTCAGACCTCAGAGAACTATGGGTCCTTCCTCATGACAAACGCCAATGACAATACTCTGGTGTGTGTGTCAAACATAAACCTTTGACCTATGTTTTCAGTAGAGCAGAAAAAAGGTATACATAGACACAATGTGAATAGAACCTTATGAACTGGATTAAAGTAGGTTAGATATACAATCACTTAGGGCTCATACACACGACCGTGTATTTGCAGTCCGCAAAAAATACAGATGACGTCTGTGTGCATTCCATAATTTGCAGAACGGAACAGCTGGTCCCTAATAGGACAGTACTATATTTGTCCGTAATGCAGACAATAATAGGACAAGTCCTATTTTTTTGCGGAACGGACATACGGAAACAGAATGCACACGGAGTAACTTCAGTTTTTTTTGCGGACCCATTGAAATGAATGATTTCGCATATGATCCGCAAAAGAAAAACAGAACGGACACATATCTGTAAAGAATAAATCAAGGCAACTGGACGTACTGTAGATTTCTTGAAAACGTTTCACTCGTTCTTCCAACTAGCTTTCTTAATTCTGAGTGACTGTACAAGAATTCTCCGGGAATAAATATGTAACTGAATCAACATCTGGTAATTATACCCAGCATGGGGTCATAGGTCATTATACCCAGCATGGGGTCAGAGGTCATTATACCCAGCATGTCTTATAACATATGTCTTATAACAGTGGAAGAGGGAAGGAAGCTGGGAATAGAGGTCTATCAAAATCCAACACACACAGACCAGTACCTGTTATTTGATTCCCACTATACTCTAGACCACAAACTGGCAGTCATCCAGACTCTACACCACCGGGCAGAGAAAATCCCCACCAGCACAGAGGTCAAGGCGAAGGAATTCAAACATCTCCGAGGGGTACTTAAAACTTGTGGGTATCCAGATTGGGCCTTTGTCAAAACAGAAGGAAGGAGAAGAAAGACCACCAAGATTACCAGTGAGGGTGAGAAGCATGACAGACGCAAGAATATGGTTATCCCATGTGTAGCTGGGGTGTCTGAGAAACTCAAAAGGATTTTTAATAAACATCACATTCCTGTTTGCTTTAAACCCGGCAACAACTGGTTCACCCCAAAGACCCAACGCCTAAACACAAGATGGACAACATTGTGTACGCAGGCCAGTGCAATGAAGAATGCTCAGAACTGTATATCGGCGAAACAAAACAACAACTACATCAGAGTATGGCTCAGCATAGAAGAGCCAAAACCTCTGGTCAAGATTCAGCCGTGTGCTTACATCTAAAAGAAACAGGTCACACCTTTGAAGACAGTCAAGTACGTGTTTTGTGTTTTGGATAAGGAGGCCGATTGGTACAAACGAGGTGTGAAGGAGGCCATCTACGTAAAAATGGAGAAGCCAAGCTTGAATAGAGGCGGGGGGTTAGACATCTATTGTCTGCCACATACAATGATGTCTTGACACCTTTGTCTGGGAGGTTATTATCACCTACTGACTGACCGGCACAGTTAAAATCATAGTTTTATTCTATACGCACAAGAATCAAAAGCATATATAAGACACTGCTGTAACACCCGGACCAGGGTTTCACCCACTATCGGCTTCTTCTGGAACGGGTCACACCAGATACTGAAAACAAAGGTTCACATACTTTTGCCACTCACAGATATGTGATATTGGACCATTTTCCTCCATAAACAATTGACCAAGTCTAATATCTACTTTTAGGACTTGTGTGAAAATGTGATGTATTTTAAGCCAAATTTATGCAGAAATATAGAAAATTCACAACTTTCAAGCACCATTGTATGTTCTGGTATTCTGTTCTGGCACAGGACTAGAATACCAGAACCACTGGATCCGGTATGCACCAGACACTGCCAGCAACCCATGAATACTATTCACTACAATGCGGTTTTTCGGTGTTAAATATCAGCATTTTCTGGACCAAATACTGTGGAATGCAGCTGTATTTTGTCCTTTTTTTGCCAGAATCTTCAAAGGAAGCTCCTGTCTCGGCCTCCACTGCAAATATGAACCTAGCCTTAGATTGGGTGTGAAAAAATAAAAATAATTGATTACTCACCTCACCGCTCCATTTGTTTTTAGGGTTTGCACCGGTCTCTTCTTCCTGGATACACAGGAAGTAACTGCTCAGCCAGTCACTGACACTGGAAAGTTCCTGGTCGTCGAGAGGAACTAGAAAGAAGAGACTGGTGGGGACCCAGGAAGTGTTGGTGGATCAGAGAGGTGCGTATTATTTTTTTTTAACCCACTGTAAAGAAATGTTTGCTGCCGTGTAACCCCCTTAATTCCGGTAAAATGACCGTGTCTCCGAGAAAATTTATATTGTAGATAAAAGTATGAGATTATTACTAGATATTATCGGTCCTTGAGCATTGAGAAGATGAACTGTTGTTTTCTGTTACATTACAATAGATCAAATGATGGGGGTTATACATATGTATATTTTTATATTCCCTATGAACGGCAACAATAATAATAATAAAAAACCCTGAGATATAAAGCCTCTGAGATTTTGTTGAAATTCTTGCCCCGGTAATGGCACTTGACCCTTGAAAGAGTTGGTTGGTACGTAATATGTCTGCCTTTATGCTTTTACTAGCCTGTAGTTGTTTGATCTACGTCCTGACTACTCTTTCCTTTTTATGCAAGCTGGGAATTATAGAGTCAAAAATTTCAAACCTGACAGATAGAGCTGTTATTGGGTTTGGTGATGACCAGGGAATTGTGTTTTCTCTCTTTTGTGTTCAGAGCGCGCTGCTTAGTGAAAACGTTGGTCCTGACACAGGCTGGTGCAATGGTAACATAACAGTCCTGTATGAGGACTAGAGATGAGCAAAGTTATCAAAAATTCTATTCAGTTGCTTCTCCAAAGTTCATAAAGAAATTTGATTTGCCATGAATTACTTTGTCACTAATTGCTTTCCATTGTATGTAGCGGGCGCAAAGATAGGGAACGGTGATTGAGCCGCTGGCATCTGACAGTGACATTGAGGCTTTTCAGGGGTTAATCAGGAGTTAAAAATCTAAAAATACATACTCCCCCTCATCCATTTGCTCGTGAAGAGGCCATCACAATCATCTTGATTGAAGAAAATACACCAAACACCACCACGTCATCACGCTGGCCAGGCACGGTGACATCATCAATGACGACGTCACTGCACCCGGCCAGCATGATGATGTGGTGAGATCACACATCAGCGCGCAGGAGAATTGGCGCATTTTCTTAAATCAAGATGGCCGGGACGGCTTCTTCACGAGCAAATGTATGAGGTGAGTATTTTGTTTAGTTTTTTACTGCCATTTGAGGAAAAATGTATTCGTTACCACGATGCGGGAGGAAATTTGGCTTTGTGGCGAATGAAATTTTTCCTGACATTTGGATCGAATTCCACTTCGTTAACTTCAATTTGCTTAACACTAATGAGGACATAGGACACAGGATAAAAGAGGCCAGGGACCTGCGCAGTGAATGGTGGGAGGGGAGCCAACCCATTCATTACCTAATAAACATTCTTGTCTCATAGTACAAGATGTGGTATGAGTACAGTATGTAATTATGTTTGTATGTTGAATGTACAGTACGTGTGCATATGTAAGTACAGTATGCATCAGTTTGTATGCGTGTCTGTCTGATTTGTGGTACGTGCTGTGAAAAAGTATTGGAACCCACTCCCAGTGCACCACCCGAGACTGCTCCATATTATACAACCAAGCAGTGGTCAGGTTCAAAGATACCTACAGTACAGACCAAAAGTTTGGACACATCTTCTCATTCAAAGAGTTTTCTTTATTTTCATGACTATGAAAATTGTAGATTCACACTGAAGGCATCAAAACTATGAATTAACACATGTGGAATTATATACAGGTCCTTCTAAAAAAATTAGCATATTGTGATAAAGTTCATTATTTTCTGTAATGTACTGATAAACATTAGACTTTCATATATTTTAGATTCATTACACACCAACTGAAGTAGTTCAAGACTTTTATTGTTTTAATATTGATGATTTTGGCATACAGCTCATGAAAACCCAAATTTCCTATCTCAAAAAATTAGCATATTTCATCCGACCAATAAAAGAAAAGTGTTTTTAATACAAAAAAAGTCAACCTTCAAATAATTATGTTTAGTTATGCACTCAATACTTGGTCGGGAATCCTTTTGCAGAAATGACTGCTTCAATGCGGCGTGGCATGGAGGCAATCAGCCTGTGGCACTGCTGAGGTGTTATGGAGGCCCAGGATGCTTCGATAGCGGCCTTAAGCTCATCCAGAGTGTTGGGTCTTGCGTCTCTTAACTTTCTCTTCCCAATATCCCACAGATTCTCTATGGGGTTCAGGTCAGGAGAGTTGGCAGGCCAATTAAGCACAGTAATACCATGGTCAGTAAACCATTTACCAGTGGTTTTGGCACTGTGAGCAGGTGCCAGGTCGTGCTGAAAAATGAAATCTTCATCTCCATAAAGCTTTTCAGCAGATGGAAGCATGAAGTGCTCCAAAATCTCCTGATAGCTAGCTGCATTGACCCTGCCCTTGATAAAACACAGTGGACCAACACCAGCAGCTGACATGGCACCCCAGACCATCACTGACTGTGGGTACTTGACACTGGACTTCAGGCATTTTGGCATTTCCCTCTTCCCAGTCTTCCTCCAGACTCTGGCACCTTGATTTCCGAATGACATGCAACAGTCCAGTGCTGCTTCTCTGTAGCCCAGGTCAGGTGCTTCTGCCGCTGTTTCTGGTTCAAAAGTGGCTTGACCTGGGGAATGCGGCACCTGTAGCCCATTTCCTGCACACGCCTGTACACGGTGGCTCTGGATGTTTCTACTCCAGACTCAGTCCACTGCTTCCGCAGGTCCCCCAAGGTCTGGAATCGGTCCTTCTCCACAATCTTCCTCAGGGTCCGGTCACCTCTTCTCGTTGTGCAGCGTTTTCTGCCACACTTTTTCCTTCCCACAGACTTCCCACTGAGGTGCCTTGATACAGCACTCTGGGAACAGCCTATTCGTTCAGAAATTTCTTTCTGTGTCTTACCCTCTTGCTTGAGGGTGTCAATGATGGCCTTCTGGACAGCAGTCAGGTCGGCAGTCTTACCCATGATTGCGGTTTTGAGTAATGAACCAGGCTGGGAGTTTTTAAAAGCCTCAGGAATCTTTTGCAGATGTTTAGAGTTAATGAGTTAATTCAGATGATTAGGTTAATAGCTCGTTTAGAGAACCTTTTCATGATATGCTAATTTTTTGAGATAGGAATTTTGGGTTTTCATTAGCTGTATGCCAAAATCATCAATATTAAAACAATAAAAGGCTTTAACTACTTCAGTTGGTGTGTAATGAATCTAAAATATATGAAAGTCTAATGTTTATCAGTACATTACAGAAAATAATGAACTTTATCACAATATGCTAATTTTTTGAGAAGGACCTGTACATAACAAAAAAGTGTGAAACAACTGAAAATATGTCATATTCTAGGTTCTTAAAAGTAGCCACCTTTTGCTTTGATTACTGCTTTGCACACTCTTGGCATTCTCTTGATGAGCTTCAAGAGGTAGTCACCTGAAATGGTTTCACAGGTGTGCCCTGTCAGGTTTAATAAGTGGGATTTCTTCCCTTATAAATGGGGTTGGGACCATCAGTTGCGTTGTGGAGAAGTCAGGTGGATACACAGCTGATAGTCCTACTGAATAGACTGTTAGAATTTGTATTATGGCAAGAAAAAAGCAGCTAAGTAAAGAAAAACGAGTGGCCATCATTACTTTAAGAAATGAAGGTCAGTCAGTCCGAAAAATTGGGAAAACTTTGAAAGTGTCCCCAAGTGCAGTCACAAAAACCATCAAGCGCTACAAAGAAACTGGCTCACATGTGGACCGCCCCAGGAAAGGAAGACCAAAAGTCACCTCTGCTGCGGAGGATAAGTTCATCCGAGTCACCAGCCTCAGAAATTGCAGGTTAACAGCAGCTCAGATTAGAGACCAGCTCAATGCCACACAGAGTTCTAGCAGCAGACACATCTGTAGAACAACTGTTAAGAGGAGACTGTGTGAATCAAGCCTTCATGGTAGAATATCTGCTAGGAAACCACTGCTAAGGACAGGCAACAAGCAGAAGAGACTTGTTTGGGCTAAAGAACACAAGGAATGGACATTAGACCAGTGTAAATAAGTGGATGGACTCTACATGCCTGGTTCCCACCATGAAGCATGGAGGAGGAGGTGTGATGGTGTGGGGGTGCTTTGCTGGTGACACTGTTGGGGATTTATTCAAAATTGAAGGCATACTGAACCAGCATGGCTACCACAGCATCTTGCAGCGGCATGCTATTCCATCCGGTTTGCGTTTAGTTGGACCATCATTTATTTTTCAACAGGACAATGACCCCAAACACACCTCTAGGCTGTGTAATGGCTATTTGACCATGAAGGAAAGTGATGGGGTGCTGCGCCAGATGACCTGGCCTCCACAGTCACCGGACCTGAACCCAATCGAGATGGGTTGGGGTGAGCTGGACCGCAGAGTGAAGGCAAAAGGGCCAACAAATGCTAAGCATCTCTGGGAACTCCTTCAAGACTGTTGAAAGACCATTTCAGGTGACTACCTCTTGAAGCTCATCAAGAGAATGCCAAGAGTGTGCAAAGCAGTAATCAAAGCAAAAGGTGGCTACTTTGAAGAACCTAGAATATGACATATTTTCAGTTGTTTCACACTTTTTTGTTATGTATATAATTCCACATGTGTTAATTCATAGTTTTGATGCCTTCAGTGTAAATCTACAATTTTCATAGTCATGAAAATAAAGAAAACTCTTTGAATGAGAAGGTGTGTCCAAACTTTTGGTCTGTACTGTATATCTGATCCCATCTGTATAACCCCTGAGACGCCACAGTCAGCCACAGCATCTAAGTGGTTAAACAGAGGTAGGGCTCTCCCATTGTCCCACAATCATCTTTCCATGCAAAGCAATTACGGGGGCCAGATCAGTTGTCATAGCTGCTGGGGGTATAGTGAAGGACTCAGGAATGCAATGAAAACACTCCTATTACGGGGTATAATAGGAGGCCAGTAAAATTGCCATACAATGCAATATCAGTATTAGTTAAAAGATAAAAAAGAAAAAGAAAGGTTAATAATGTTCAAAAAGATATTTTAAAAAAAACACACAAATATTAAAAATCTAGAACCCATTTCCCACTTCTTCCTTCATCTAAAAGATTAATATAAATTCTATCGCATTGTTTTGGAAAAAATTCCGATGCTAGCCAGAATTACATTTTTGGTCACCTCACCTCTCACAAAATGGAATAAAAATTATGAAAAAACATGAAATAAATGGCACCAATAGAAACTACAGCTCTTCCTGTAAAAGCAAGCCCTCACACAGGTTAAGGCCTGATGCACACGGCTGTTGCAGGCCGTGGCCCGTATTGGAGCCCGCCAACAATGGGTCCGTAATGTGTGGGTATCGGCCTTGAGCTCACCGCATCATGGATAAGGACTCATTCACTTGAATGGGTCCGCAATCCAGAGCTGCAGTGCGGAATGTATGTACGGAACCCCACGGAAGCACTACGGGGTTTCTGTCCGTGCCTCCGCACCTCAAAAAAATAAAATAAATAGAACTTGTTCTATTTTTTTGCGGTGCGGACGGATCACGGACCTATTCAAGTTGAATGGGTCTGGATCCATCGCGGCAGCCGCACCGATGGTGCCCGTGCATTGGTGACCACACGGCCGTGCAAGAGGCTTGCTTTGGGAGTGAAAATATGGTGAGATAAAGCATTAAAAAAAAAATATTTTGTAAACATAGTTAAGAAAAACTATAAAATCTGATACCAATCCGCAGAATATCATGTTATCATGCAATTTTTAACGTATAACAAAAGCTGCAAAAAAAAAAAAAAAAGACTTACAAAATAGTGCAATTGCAGTTTTTTTTCCCATTCTCCAACAATTTTTTTTAAAAAATCTTTCACAGTACATAATATGGAACATTAAAGGGGTTGTCCAGGATTACGAAAACATGGCTGCATCCTTCTAAAAACACCTGTCCACAGGTTGTGTCTGATATTGTATCTCAGTTCCATTGAAGTTAATGCTTAGTTGCAATACCACACACAACCTACAGACAGGGGTGGTGCTGTTTTTGGAAGAAACAGCCATGTCTTTCTAATCCTTGGTAACCCCTTTAAATGGTACCATTACTACAACAACTTATGCTTCAAGCTCATACAGCTATGTCAACCAAAAAATAAATGTGTCTCTGGGAAGACATGGAGGAAGAAACGAAAATGTTAGGCCTCATGCACACAACCGTTTTTTTTTCCGTTTACTGTCCGTTTTTTGCGTTCGGTATGCATTCCGTTTCCGTATTTCCGTTTTTCCGTTCCGCTGCAAGATAGAACATATGCTATTATTGCCCGCAAATCACGTTCCGTGGCTCCATTCAAGTCAACGGGTCCGCCCAAAAAAACGGAACACATATACGGAATGTACCCCGTATGTCTTCTGTATCCGTTCAGTTTTTTGCGGAACCATCTATTCAAAATGTTATGCCCAGCCCAATTTCTTCTATGTAATTACTGTATACTGTATTTGCCATACGGGAAAACAGAACCGAAACGGAAACACAACGGAAACAAAAAACGAAACAACGGATCTGGAAAAAACAGCCCACAAAACACTGAAAAAGCCATACGGTAGTGTGAAAGAGGCCTAAATGCCAAAATTTTTAATGTTTATGTGACTTTAGATCATGTAAGTATCTTGGGGCATGCGCCACGTATTTTTTAAATACTTGATTGCTAGTAACATCCATTTACATCTCCTAGCAAGGCAAAAAAATAAATATCAAAATGGTATGTCAGGTTGTAGGAAAATATATTTTTATATTCTTTTTTGAAGATGGGATATCTGATATATGATCCTAGCACTGCAGTCATACTGAAAGAAAATTCCAGCCTCCTGCCAGCATGAAAGGATTATTCAATTGCACCAGGTCATTCAGGGTTAAATAGATTGGAATATTTCCAGGACACATTTATGAAGAAAAGGAATACAGATTCCTCTGACATGTTTCATACAGGATGGCCCATTTCTATTCAGGAAAATAACTTTCCTCTCCAATAATGTCTATTTATTTTGGCTTCAGACAATAGGGCGTTCTATACTTGATACACTGCACAAAAACAAGACCTAAATGCAGAGGGAGCAAGTAGCAGCATGTCACCTCTTTATTTGACCCCTTCTAACCAGTTTTTACCCTCCTGTCCAAGCCATTTTTTTGAAAACCCGACATGTATCACTTTTGTGGTAATAACTTTGGAACGCTTTTACTTAGGCTACTTTCACACTAGCGTTCGGGCGGATCCGTTCTGAACGGATCCGCTCATATTAATGCAGACGGAGGCTCCGTTCAGTACGGATCCGTCTGGATTAATAACTTTAAAAAAATTCGCAAGTGCGCAAGTGCGCAAGTAGCCTGCGCGGATCCGTTCAGACTTTCAATGTAAAGTCAATGGGGGACGGATCCGCTTGAAGATTGAGTCAATTGGTGACATCTTCCCATTGACTTACATTGTAAGTCTGAACGGATCCGCACGCCTCCGCACGGCCAGGCGGACACCCGAACGCTGCAAGCAGCGTTCAGCTGTCCGCCTGTCCGTGCGGAGGCGAGCGGAGCGGAGGCTGAACGCCGCCAGACTGATGCAGTCTGAGCGGATCTGCTCCATTCAGACTGCATCAGGGCTGGACGGCTGCGTTCGGGTCCGCTCGTGAGCTCCTTCAAACGGAGCTCACGAGCGGACCGACGAACGCTAGTGTGAAAGTAGCCTTAACCGAGCCATTCTGAGATTGTTTTCTTGTGACACATTGCACTTCATGACAATGGTAAATTTGAGTCCATATATTTCACCTTTTTTAAATATAAAAAAAATTACATTTTTTTTTGAAAACTTTGCAATTTGCTAAATTTATATTTCTCTTCTTTAAAGACAGCTAGTGATACCTCATTCTATAGTTATTACTTTACATTTATCATATATCTACTTTATGTTGGCATTTTGTAAATGTCATTTTATTTTTTTGAATGTTAGATGGAGTACAATTTTAGGTGCAAGTTTTTAAATTTGTAAGGAAATTACAAAATCCTCTTTTGAAAGGACCAATTCAGTTTTGCAGGGCTGACATAATACAAACCACCCATAAATGACCCAATTTTGAATCTACATCTCTCAAGTTATTCAAATATGGTTTTGCAAACTTAGTTAACCCTTTAGGTGTTTGAGAATTACAGGAAAATAGAGGAGCAATTTAAACATTTCACTTCTTTTTACAGATTTTCCATTTGTATTCATATTTTTCTGTAAGGCAGCAAGGGTTAATAGCAAAACAAAACCCAATAATTATTAGCCTGATTCTTCAGTTTACAGAAACACCCCATAAGTGGCCCTAAACTGCTGTATGGGCACACAACAGGGCACAGAAGGGAAGGAGCAACATATGGATTTTGGAAGGCAGATTTCACTGGGATAATTTTAAGATGCCATGTCACATTTGAAGACACCCTAATGCACCACTACAGTAGAAACTCCCCAAAAGTGACCCATTTTGGAAACTACGGGATAAGGTGACAATTTTATTGGTACTATTTTGGGGTACATATGATTTTTGATTGCTTGATATAACCCTTTTTGTGAGGCAAAAAAAATGGCTGTTCTGTCACCAGTTTTATTTTTTGTGTTTTTACGGCGTTCACCCGACAGGATGGATCATGTGTTATTTTCAAAGAGCAGGTTGTTATGGAAGTGACAATACCAAATATGTCTGTTTTTATTTTTTGTTTCAGTTTTATATAAAACATTTTTGAAAAACAATCATGTTTTTGTGTCTCCATTTTATCCTTTTATGCGGGAAGAGTTGACGTTTTTATTGGTACCATTTTTGGATAAATATTTGGAGCAAGGTGACACAGTTTTTATTTTTTATGGTATTCACCTGAGGGGGTAGATCATATGATATTTTTATAGAGCCACTCGTGGCAATATCTAATATGTCTTTCTTTATGAAAAACAATGTTATTAAAAATTGCTTGATGAAGAGAAAGGGTCACCCTTTTGTTTTTATAATAAACTTTTTTATAAAACACTTTTTTGACTTTTTATTTTTGTCCCAGTATAGCGACTTCACTATTTCAGGGTCTGATTCCTGTTTCAATGTAGTACAATACATAAATACAATGGGTCTGCAAAAGAAAAAAAAAAAGTGGATGGAGATGTCGTCTGTATTTTTGGCGGATCCGTATTTTGCAGACTGCAAAATACATACATTTGTGTGATTGCATCCTAAACCACTCCTCCAAAATCAGCCTAAAATAAATAAAAAAGTCAAACTAGGAAAAAGAGACAAAAAATGCGGCAAAACAAAGAGTACATGAGACTAAAAAATAAAGACTGACGAAAACACTTAAAATTAGACACAAAAAAAATGGTACAAATGACAATGATAAATAACCACCAGCGAGTTTCTCACACTGAACACTATCAACTGGCCTAAGGCCCCTTTTAAACTTCAGTGTATGGTCAGTGGTTTCCATCAGTGATTTGTGAGTCAAAACCAGAAGTGAAGCCTACACAGAGATAAAGTATATATAAGGCTACATTCACACGAACGTTGTGTTTTGTGGATCCACAAAACACAGATACCGGCCCATGTGCATTCTGCAATTTGTGGACCGCACATGCTGCAGCTATCATAGAAAATGCCTATTCTTGTCCGCAATTGCAGACAAGAATAGGACATGTTCTATTTTTTTTTGCAGGGCCGCGGCACGTTGCAACGAATGCGGACAGCACACGGTTTGCTGTCCGCATCTTTTGTAGCCCCATAGAAATGAATAGCTCCACACCCGTTCTGCAAAATTGCGGTCGTCTGAATGTAGCCTAAGGGAAAAAACACTGAAGTGTGAATGAGGCCTAAGGGTGGCGTCATGCAGGGCTTTTTTTATTTAGTTTTTTGTGCCAAAACCAGATGTGGGTTGAAAGGGAATGATAAATATAAAGAGAGAACTTCTACTTCTTCCCGCTGGATCCACTTATGGCTTTGGCTCACAAACCTTTATCAAAAATTGCCATGCCACAAAAAGCTGTGTGTGACTGGAGCCTTTCAGGTACATTTACTAGAAATTCGACTGGAATGTTTCCCCCCATGTGGGTGAGGTCAGTGAAAGTCAGCGGCAAGGGGAGAATTGTTGCAGCACTTTGTAGATAGGATGACGGCTTTTGTGCATCGACGGTACAGTTATGACTACACTTCCTCATTATACGGTATCTCATCATACTTGTGGGAACTCATTGTGAATCTTTTCTCTGTACAGCGAGGTATATCAGGACAGAGAGGGGTTCGTTACTCCCTTCCTGCACTCTGCTCCATATTCTAGAAGCATGCAAGAAAATGTCTACCTGTATACATTACATCTGTATCCCACAAAGCTCTTTACAGGAAGAAATCAATGTAAATCTTACCTTCTGCTGTCCTCATCTAGTCTTCCACCTGAGAAGTCTGCAAGATCTGATTTTTGGTTCTCAGTCGTTCAAATGCTCCAGCCCACTGGGTCAGTGGAGCCAACAAATACAGAGGCATTTCCAGCACGAAACACACCCTGCCCTGTGATAATAAGCTGAAGAGATCACGTCATCGAGACTCCAAACGCTCAATTAGTTAAATCTTCCTGTTAGGTTTCTATGGACATTTTCTCTGGATGAGATGGGTTGCTACATAGTTCCACCAGGTCTTCCAGAAATGTATGCTCTAATCAAAATGAAGCATCTCAAACATTACTGAAGCTTTGTTATAGTTTTACGTTCTTCTGAGATGTTAGTTTTAAACCCTGTGTAAACAGCCTTCTCCAGTTGATCTTTCGTTCTTCAGGCCTATAATATCTGTGTGCGAGCACAAGGGAAACTATGGGGTTATTGTGCAGTTTACAAATGATTGCAGCCCGCTAGATTCTTCCAGCTTGTATTAATCTTAACGTTTTTCAGGCAGACTAGGTTCAGGTTTCTTGCTGAATGCCTGCACTGTGATATAGAAGCACTTCTGCAGTCCGCTGTCACTTTTCCACTCCCCCAAGTTAGAACTTTTTATTTTATTTTTTTATTTAACAGATGTTTCTTGTTTGGAAACTCCTAGCATTCACACTTGAGCTTAGACTTCAAGCACGACCGTATCCGTTGTGCAGTCCACAAGCAGCGGATTCGCAAAACACAGATATCAGCTGTGTGCCCCGCGCTTTCCTGTTCTGCACATCCCGCACTATTGTAGAAATGCCTATTCTTGTCTGCAATACGGACAAGACTAGGACACGTTCTATTTTTTTTTTTTTTCAGAACTGCAGATTTTCACACAGAAAAAAAAATCAACACTTTGCCGGCATTGTACCACACTGTGGTTTTTTCCACATGGGAATCTCCCTGCTGGATCCACTTCTGAAAACACAGAATAAACATAAATCCATGATTTATCAACAAAGGAGAAACTGAAGTTCGTCTTCGTATTATTTTATCTGTGTAAAGGTAATGGTACGCCAAATTAATGAAAAAATATGGAGGATGTCCATGTGCATCCTGTATTTTACGGAAAGGAACAGCTGGCCCCTAATAAAACAGTCCAATCCTTGTCCGTAAAGCAGACAATAATAGGATATGTTTTTTTTTTTTGCAGAACGGAAATACGGGCATTCTGAAACGGAATGCATATGGAGTAACTGACGTTTTTTTTTGTGGACCCATTGAAATGAATTGTTCCGCATATGGTCCGCAAAAAAACGGAATGAACACAGAAAAAAATACGTTCGTGTGCATGAGCTCTTAGGCTGGGGCTCTATGAAAATCTTAGAAGTGTGTTTTCAAAGTCGCAAGTGGCCGCAACTGCAATTCCAGAATTGCAAAAAATAAATTATTATCACGTCTGATATGGCAGGTAACAGACATGTGGTGCAGAGGGGAGGGAAGTAGAGTACCCTTTCCATAGGGAGAGGGAGGAGTAGTGACCCCCTAACTCACCTAGCACTGGCACCCGGTTGCCCTGACTCCCTAGACGGGCTGCTAACTCATGCGCCGATCACGTGCCTCGTCCATGGCTTACCCTGAAATAAGCCCTAGGTAGTGAATAGGGCGGTGGGAGCACTAGTCCTCACCACTGACACCTAGGGTAACAACAGGGAACACAATCCCCGAAGGGAGACAACAAACAGGAGTGAACCGGAGATCCAACACCTCAACTCCAACTCCACCAGAGGTCAGACTAGAGCAGTGATGGCTAACCTTGGCACTCCAGCTGTGGTAAAACTACAACTCCCAAGATGCCCCCCTTGCTTGGCTGCTGTCAGGAACTCTATAGAAATAAATGGAGCATGCTGGGAGTCGTAGTTTCACCACAGGTGGAGTGCCAAAGTTAGCCATCACTGGACTAGAAGATCTGGAAAGAAGGTCTATATCTGGCAACAAGGGAAGCCGAAAGGGAGAATATTTAGTAGCTGGGAGTGGCAGAGAACAGCTGAAAGGAAAAGCTACAGATTCCTAAATGGGACAAAAAGGATCGCAAACCTAAGCAGGAAAACCTGGACCGGAATCCATTCCCACCAATAGGTCATGGAGCGATCTCTTGAAACCGAGCGAGTAAACAACCACTGCGACCTTCTGACCCCAGGCACAACAGGGTCAGCGATAGGTTGTGACACCCACGTGACAATTATGCAGGATTTCTGGAGTTGCACAAGCGACAGCTTGGGAGTCAATCAGTGATCCTATTCATTCTCTATGGCTGCACTGCTACACGGGGAGCTTTGGTTGTGCAATAGTCAAGATCGCTGTATAGACCCAGCATATTTATCATTTGCCAAAGCTACAACAGGTCAGGAGTGAAGTACAGTTGAGACAACTTTTGGAGACATTTCTTTTTTTTTTGTGGACAAAAAAGTCCTGCATGCAGGACTTTTTTGTCCAATATTTTTAAAGGAAATATGTGTCATAGGCCCCGAATGAAGTAAAAAAACCAACGCCCACAAACCAGCTGGGCTTCACAGACTACTGATATATTGTATTGAGTTTTGTGAAACAGAATGACCGCAGTCTGCCACAAGTGAGAAGGTTGCCACAAATGTCCTAGCATCACGATCGCCACAATATCTGGTACTGGTCCAACGATAATCTATTATGGGTAGACCCATCAAAAACAATGGGGGTAATTTATTATACTGAAATATGTCTATATTAGGCGTATTTCATGCGCAGATAGTTGTGCCACAATCTGCACCTTTTCCCCACTCACGGCAGGTCTAACATTATGGGCGTGGCTAGGAAGGGAACAGGCCCGTATCATTCATCATTTTCTACGCCCCTTTCACACCAGCAAGTTTTCTGCGCTGGTGCAATTCGGAATATAAACGCATAGCACCCGCACTGAATCCTGACCCATTTATTTCAATGGGTCTGTGCACATGAGCGTTTGTTTTCACGCCTCAGTTCTGCGTTGATTGAAAATCGCAGCATGTTCTATATTCTGCGTTTTTCACGCAGCCCTGGTCCCATAGAAGTGAATGGGGCTTCAGTGAAAAAAGGCATTGTATCCGCAAGCAAGTGCAGATGTAATGCGTTTTTCACTGATGGTTGCTAAGAGATGTTGTTGCAGATTGGGGCCGGATGCGTTCAGAGTGCGTTCAGTGAAACTCGCACTATTTTGCAAGCAAGTTCAGTCAGTTTTGTCTGCGATTGCGTTTAGTTGTTCAGTTTTTTCTGCGCGGATGCAATGCGTTTTGATGCGTTTTTCACGCGCGTGATAAAAAACGGAATGTTTACAAACAACATCTCTTAGCAACCATCAGTGAAAAACGCATCGCACCCGCACTTGCTTGCGGATGCGATGTGTTTTTCACGCAGCCCCATTCACTTCTATGGGGCCAGGGCTGCGTGAAAAACGCAGAATATACAACATGCTGCGATTTTCACACAACGCAGAACTGATGCGTGATAAACAACGCTCATGTGCACAGACCCATTGAAATGAATGGGTCAGGATTCAGTGCGGGTGCTATGCGTTCACGTCACGCATTGCTTCCGCACGGAAAACTCGCACATGTGAAAGCGACCTTAGTCATAGAAAATGTTCTAAATATAAGCCAGCTAGAAAGTTGCTAGTCATTTAGACTGGCGCTGGATGTGCCGAAGTTAGGCTGAGTTCACACGAGCGTGACAGATTTGGTCCGGATGCGTTCAGTTAAACTCGCACCATTTTGCAAGCAAGTTCAGTCAGTTTTGGCTGCAATTGCGTTTAGTTGTTCAGTTTTTTCCGCGCGGGTGCAATGCGTTTTGATGCTTTTTTCACGCGCGTGATAAAAAACTGAAGGTTTACAAACAACATCTCCTAGCAACCATCAGTGAAAAACGCATCGCACCCGCACTTGCTTGCAGATGCAATGCGTTATTAACGCAGCCCCATTCACTTCTATGGAGCCAGGGCTGCGTGAAAAACGCAGAATATAGAACATGCTGCGATTTTAAAGCATTGCAGAAGTGATGCATGAAAAAAAATGCTCATGTGCACAGCCCCATTGAAATGAATGGGTCAGGATTCAGTGCAGGTGCAATGCGTTCACCTACTGCATTGCACCCGCGCGGAAATCTCGCCCGTGTGAACTCAGCCTTAGGCCTCATGCACACGACCGTTGTGTGCATCCGTGGCCGTTGTGCCGTTTTCCGTTTTTTTTCACGGACCCATTGACTTTCAATGGGTCCGTGGAAAAATCGGAAAATGCACCGTTTGGCAGCCGCATCCGTGAGCCGTGTTTCCTGGCCGTGAAAAAAATATGACCTGTCCTATTTTTTTCACGGCCAACGGTTCACGGGCCCATTCAAGTCAATGGGTCCGTGAAAGAACACGGATGCACACAAGATTGGCATCCGTGTCCGTGATCCGTGGCCGTAGGTTTTAGTTTCATACAGACGGATCCGAAGATCCGTCTGCATAAAAGCTTTTTCTGATCTAAGTTTTCACTTCGTGAAAACTCATTTCCGACAGTATATTCTAACACAGAAGCGTTCCCATGGTGATGGGGACGCTTCTAGTTAGAATACACTGCAAACTTTGTACAAGACTGCCCCCTGCTGCCTGGCAGCACCCGATCTCTTACAGGGGGATATGATAGTACAATTAACCCCATCATATCCCCCTGTAAGAGATCAGGGCTGCCAGGCAGCAGGGGGCAGACCCCCCCCCCCCCCCTCCCCAGTTTGAATATCATTGTGCGGCCCCCCCCCTCCCCTGTTGTTAACTCGTTGGTGGCCAGTGTGCGCACCCCCCTCCCTCCCTCCCTCTATTGTTTTAATACATTGGGGCCAGTGTGCGCGCCCCCCCCCCAACCCCCCCTCCCTCCCTCTATTGTTTTAATACATTGGGGCCAGTGTGCGCGCGCCCCCCCAACCCCCCCTCCCTCCCTCTATTGTTTTAATACATTGGGGCCAGTGTGCGCGCGCCCCCCCAACCCCCCCTCCCTCCCTCTATTGTTTTAATACATTGGGGCCAGTGTGCGCACCCCCCCAACCCCCAACCCCCCCCTCCCTCCCTCTATTGTAATCATCATCGGTGGCAGCGGAGTAGAAGATTTTCATACTTACCTGCTTCTTGCTGCTGCGATGTCTGCGTCCGGCCGGGAGCTCCTCCTACTGGTAAGTGACAGGTCTGTGCGGCGCATTGCTGTCACTTACCAGTAGGAGGAGCTCCCGGCCGGACGCAGACATCGCAGCAGCAAGAAGCAGGTAAGTATGAAAATCTTCTACTCCGCTGCCACCGATGATGATTACAATAGAGGGAGGGAGGGGGGGGGGGGGTTGGGGGGGTGCGCACACTGGCCCCAATGTATTAAAACAATAGAGAGAGGGAGGGAGGGGGGGTTGGGGGGGCGCGCGCACACTGGCCCCAATGTATTAAAACAATAGAGGGAGGGAGGGGGGGGGGGTTGTGGGGGCGCGCGCACACTGGCCCCAATGTATTAAAATAATAGAGGGGGGGTTGGGGGGCGCGCGCACACTGGCCCCAATGTATTAAAACAATAGAGGGAGGGAGGGGGGTGCGCACACTGGCCACCAACGAGTTAACAACAGGGGAGGGGGGGCCCACTGGCCACCAATGAGTTAAAAACAGGGGGGGGGGGGTCTGCCCCCTGCTGCCTGGCAGCACCTGCCAGGCAGCAGGGGGCAGTCATGTACACAGTTTTTTTGTATATTCTAACCTGAAGCGTCTCCATCACCATGGGAACGCCTCTGTGTTAGAATATACTGTCGGAAATGAGTTTCACGATGTAGCTCATATCCGACAGTATATTCTAACATAGAGGCGTTCCCATGGTGATGGGGACGCTACAAGTTAAAATATACCATCGGATTGGAGAAAACTCCAATCCGATGGTATAACAGAACTCCAGACTTTACATTGAAAGTCAATGGGGACGGATCCGTTTGAAATGGCACCATATTGTGTCAACATCAAACGGATCCGTCCCCATTGACTTGCATTGTAATTCAGGACGGATCCGTTTGGCTCCGCACGGCCAGGCGGACACCAAAATGACTTTTTTTTCATGTCCGTGGATCCTCCAAAAATCAAGGAAGACCCACGGACGAAAAAACGGTCACGGATCACGGACCCACGGACCCAGTTTTTGCGGGCCGTGAAAAAAAACTGTCGTGTGCATGAGGCCTTAGGCCTCTTTCACACTTCAGTGTTTGGTCAGTGATTTCCATCAGTGATTTGTGAGCCAAAACCAGAAGTGGAGCCTCCACAGACATGAGGTAGAAGGGAAAGATCTGCTCCTGTTCTGTGTTTAGAGTTGCACCTGGTTTTGGCTCACAAATCACTGATGGAAATCACTGACCAAACACTGAAGTGTGAAAGAGGCCTTAGGCCTCATGCACACGACCGTTGTGTGCATCCGTGGCCGTTGTGCCGTTTTCCGTTTTTTTTCACGGACCCATTGACTTTCAATGGGTCCGTGGAAAAATCGGAAAATGCACCGTTTGGCAGCCGCATCCGTGATCCGTTTTTCCTGGCCGTGAAAAAAATATGACCTGTCCTATTTTTTTCACGGCCAACGGTTCACGGACCCATTCAAGTCAATGGGTCCGTGAAAAATCACGGATGCACACAAGATTGTCATCCGTGTCCGTGATCCGTGTCCGTGATCCGTGTCCGTTTTTTCCTATCATTTCAATGGCAAACTTGACTTACATTTTTTTTTCATTTTTCATGTCCGTGGATCCTCCAAAAAACAAGGAAGACCCACGGACGAAAAAACGGTCACGGATCACGGACCTACGGACCCCATTTTTGCGGACCTTAAAAAAAAACGGTCGTGTGCATGAGGCCTTAGGCATCTTTCACACGAGCGTGACTGATTAGGTCCAGATGCGTTCAGGCTTTCAGTGAAACTCGCACTATTTTGCAAGCAAGTTCAGTCAGTTTTGTCTGCGTTCAATTGTTCAGTTTTTTCCGCGCAGGTGCAATGCGTTGTAATGCGTTTTTCACGCGCGTGATAAAAAACTGAAGGCTTACAAACATCTCTTAGCAACCATCAGTGAAAAACGCATCACACCCGCACTTGCTTGCGGAAGCAATGCGTTTTTCACGCAGCCCCATTCACGCAGCCCCATTCATAGGGCCAGGGCTTTATGAAAAACGCAGAATATAGAACATGCTGCGATTTTTACGCAACGCAGAACTGATGGGTCAGGATTCAGTGCGGGTGCTATACGTTCACGTCACGCATTGCATCCACGCGGAAAACTCGCTCGTGTGAAAGGGGCCTTACAGAGAGGCCGGCGCCTCTTCATAACTTCAGCAGATCCACCACCAGCTATGGGGCTTTATTAAAACCAGCGTCTAAAACGCCAGTCTTAATAAATAACCCCCTGTGTGTTTGGAAAAGTTCACAGCTTGGTGTGATACTTGGAGGACTTGTATCAGGGATTTTTTTCATTGGTGGATCACTTAATGGTGAGAAGTACCTCTAGATGTTACAGGATACCATATTCTGTTCTGTGGTCAATGAGAACATTGAGTTCCCATGTTACTTTCAAGGGGATGGTGCATCTGCACACTATGCTGTAGCTGTATGCAGATGGCTGGATGTGTAATTTCCTGGGCACTGGATAGATGTAGAGATCCATTAGAATGGCCACCAAGTTCCTCAGACTTAATGCCTTAAGTCCCTGAAGTCATTTTAAGTAAACTTGTGTATGCAGAAAAATACGCATTCTGGCTCACCTGAAATGGTGAATCCTAAAGTACTGTGAAGAAGTATCACCTGCGGTTCCTCTGCGTGTTCACCAAGACTGGATTCAATTTTTAACCACGTGCATCCTGCAGAATGGTGGACACATAGAACACGTCATGTAAAGCACTTTAGTAAACTCTGACCTTGTTTAACCTAAACAGGTAACGATAAGTCAAAACTGATACTTCCAGTGAGTTTTAGAGTAAATTTGAGCCGAGATTGATATACGTACAGTATACCCCCTTCCCATTGCAAAAACTTGAGATGTATTCAATATGAGAGATTTCAAAATGGCAGCCGAAAAACGTTTCCTCCATCGAATAATTTATTCTCCCTCCAAATTAATACATTCATTTCACAAATTGGAAGTCAAATTTAGACAAATTACACCAGGGGTCCAGACTTTTGTCTCACCCTGTATTCTTACAAATTAACATTTATAATTTTTGTAGAAATAGGACACATAGTAATGCTTTTTATCACTTACTGCCTTCTTTACAAGAAAATAGATGAGAGCAAAGATGCCAAATAAGACAGGAAAAGCTAGCACGTGGACAGAACATTTGTGTCTGTGTACTTGAGATATGTTATCTGCTTTATGCTTTATCTTCTTTATCTGCTTTATGCTTTAGCAATAGAGAGTAACTGAATTATTAATTCAACAAATAGGTCCGGTAAGTTAGTGTCTCTAATTAGTCCTGCATTTACAGAAATGTTTCAGTAGTGATCCTGCTGATCTCTGCAGTAATTGTGATAGGAAACAAGTTAGCACTGCCTTACCAGGACCTTCATACTCACTTGTATCACTAGAGACGTTTAGGGGAAGATTTTTCAATTTCAACTTTTTTAAAAATTGTCACATCTCTCAGATTTCACATCGCCCTTACCACTAATAGGGGCGTGATGAGGCTGGGAAGGGGGCATGGTCAGCAAATTTATATACCTCGTCATAAATTAGGTGCATCCTCTGGCAGCAAAATGGGATTTCAAGACCAGCAAAGAATGTGCGCTCCCCGACGCGCTCTTACTTTTCTTCCTGCTCCGAACTCTGACAGGAATAATAGGCCGGTTGTAGAGACAGAGTCTGAGAAGGGAGTGCGCCAGTGGCAGGGGCAGACTGGGCATGATCTGCTCTTATTAGGAGAAGCAGCGCATGTGCAGTTAGAATAAAGCCATGGACGAGCTTTCTCTAAAGGTCCTCCATGTCGCGTGCAGCACGCAGAGCGGGGCTGAGGGGGCGGGGCTCATTATAAAAACATTACCATTCGGATTTTTTTTTATAAAGTATATTAGGAAACTCTTTTTTACCCTACCTCCCACTATATAGTGGAAAGTACTTATATAGTGGCCAACCCCTTTAACTGTTGCATCTGTGCTCCATGCCAGAGTCTACATCCTGCTGGAGACTTGTACTGTTGTTAGGGCTTGCATGGGTGTGTCTCTCCTCCCTTGTGAGGCAGCACGTACACGTCCTCTGTCTCACCAGCCTATGGCTGGATTACAGGAAGTATTTAAAGGCACTTCCTACCACAGGAAGATGCTTGAGCAACTTATGGTCACTAGCTTGTCTAGTTCCAAGTGTGAAGGTGGTTTTTAAGTTCTGCTTTGCTGTGTACCAGACCCTGCTTTTGGAATGATCAGATTTTGCCTGTTGGCCACCTGCCTCTGACTTCGTTTACAGACCTTGCTTGTTTACCGCCTGCCTCTGACCTCGGACTTTGTTTACAGACCTTGCTTGATCTCTGCCTGCCCTGACCCCAGACTTCCTGACCACGTACTTCCCCTCTGTGCTACCAACAAGGCAGATATGCATGTCTTAAAAGCAGATATGTATCCAGAAAGGGATAGCGAAGCTGCAGCAGAG
Organism: Bufo gargarizans; assembly: GCF_014858855.1. Lineage (NCBI taxonomy): Eukaryota > Metazoa > Chordata > Amphibia > Anura > Bufonidae > Bufo > Bufo gargarizans. The sequence continues at coordinate 593,508,326 of NC_058081.1, forward strand.
GTATAATATGTATCTCTCATTATGTAGACTTCACTTCTCTAATGTGTATAGACATTTGAAGGGAAGAAGCCCAGTGCTTGCACTTAGTGCTCACAAACCGGCAAACGCCCCCCTACACACTGAGAACACGTCTCCAAGCCCATGAAAAGGTTTTCATACTGACGGTTTTACCACTGGTCCCGATTCAGCCAAAGTACCCTCTGCTAGAGTGTTCTTTGGCTAAATACGACACAGGGAGACAGATGACAATCTATAAAAACACACACACATCCTAAGATAAAATGTCCGCATAATAAAATTCCCAAAACACCAGGGAAATAGTTACTCCCTCTCAGCTGTTCATAACTGACAACTGAGAGCGAAGGAGGCTTTATTTATAACACAGATCAGATGAGGAGTCTGCCGCAGATGATAGCAATTCTAATTGGAAGATCCTGAAAGATGATGGGGTTGTCCAACAACAAATCCATTAACTTAGTCAAGAAACCTTGCATAAACCGCCAAAGAGTAGCAAAGTTGTTAATATATAAGGAGAAATATGTAGGAGTTAAATTAACTTGTGCCATTTATACAAGAAGTTGGCCTTTACTTGGTTAATCTGGTTCCCAGTTGTCCAAGAATTCCTAACTTTTAACGGATGCCTGCAGTCTGCCTTTGCTATTGAAAGATTAATACTTATCTGCTCTCCACCTCTCTAGTCCTGTGCGCAGATTTCCATGTGTCCATCTTCAGGTCCCTGGCTTGTTTGCTTTCTTACTCCTGGGCATGGTCACCTGCTCAGCTGCAGCCAACAAGTGGCTTCAGCATTGACATGTCTCTAGTGGAACACGGTCACCACTGTAATGAATATTTCAATAGCTGTAGCAGACTGTTAAATGGGTTGTCCAGAATCTTTGTATTGATGTCCTATGTGATCAGCGGAAGTCAGATGCCCAGCACCCCAACCAATAAGCTGTTACCGTGTAGCTACGGTGCCGGAAGTCGGTGTTGGAACTACACAGCTCTGTCGATTGTGTAGTGGATGAAGTTGATTACGGCACCACTGCTCCCATTTACTACACAATGGAAGGATCTGTGGAGTTCTAGTACCGAAGCTATTGCAGATCAGCTAAATAGCACGGGGTGTCGGACCCACGCCGATCATATATTAATGACCTATCCTGAGGAGTCAACAGCAGAATCGTGGTACACCCCCTTAAAAGTTAGATATTCCCAGACAACCCCTTTAGAGGAAGAGCTTCTGTTTTATTTGTGCTTACTTTGTAGCCCAAGAGCTGACCAAACTGACACATGAAGCCCAAGACCTGACCAAACCCATGTGCAGATTAGATAGAGATATAATGGGGACCGGTAGAGATTTGGCCGCAACCCAAGAAATATGCTTAGAATGGGCCAGACTAAAACCACTTCATGGAACAGAATATCAGAGCTCTCAGATGCTAGTGTGAAACTAGCCTAAGTAAATCATTCTCTGCAAAGAGGGACTTTAAATAGCTTTCTTTGGTCCATTACACCCTCATCATCCAGACTGGATGTTAGAGCAGCTGCTGACTAAAAAAAGGATAGAAGACATCCATTTATAGTACTATTTTTTTGGGCTTGGTCTAGAAGAGGTATGAGGGATTTTGATTGTAGCAGTGAGTAGAGTCCATTAATCTCTATCTAGGGCTCTCTACTATGCTCTAAGCGGAATACCGATAAGAGTTTTTGCTGTATTTGTGATGTTTCCTTCTTGACTAAATAGGGATAAAACCTACTACTAGTTCCTTATGGAAGACAGTGGGAAACCAGTAGTTCTAGCAAGTATTGAGTAGTTTTAGAAATAATTTAAAAATAGCTGATCTTTACCCTTTATTGGAACCGTAAATAAAGAAATGGTTAAGTTAAATAGGGAAGTTTGGGAATAAAATCTTTTTAACCTCTTCACAACCCCTGATGTGAGTGTATGTCAACGGTTTGCATGGAGCGGGATCATGAGCTGCCTCATCAATCCTCAATACACTATTAAAGCAGTTCCTCTAATCATATACTAGATTCAGGAGAACATGTTCAGAGAAACATATTTTAAGCAAGAAATATCCGAAACTGGTAGGTGTAGGCCTATTGACGAGATTATACAAGAGATGATTAATGCTTTTAATGCTATAATATAAATAGAAAATCCAGACACTCTATTTTGTTTGAACAATTGCCAAATAAAATAAGACTGTCTAATAATAACTTGATTTTTTTCTCTACAGCTATAGTCAAGAATTTAATCAAATCAAGAATATCTTTTTTAAATATTTGCTTATTTTGCATCGTGATGATAAGCTTCACCTATTTTGGAGGGTGGCTGTGGGTATGTAGAGATAGGAGTCTGTGGACTATGTTGTCTCTCCTTCAGATCATTCCTTTGAAATAGAATGTGATTGTCACAAAAAGTTTTTTCCCCCCCTTCAGTGGTAGTTGTTGTAATGTCTGTAAATGCACTAAAGAAATGATGTTGCTTTTTCTTTTAATAAAGTACAATCTGCGCCATCATCTGCGGCTCTCCTACTGCTGGTTACATTTACTAAGCTGGGACATCATTCCGCTTAGGGCATAGTAGGGAGCCCGCTTAGGGATGGCTCAGAGGGGTTGGCCTTATTAGGGCGAGTGCTACGCTACCTTAGTGTAAAGTGTAGTTCAGGTCAAGTAGGGGCAACTTAGGGCAAGATACCCTGCCCCACCCTGGGAGACCCCTTGAACCACCTATCTACAAAGTGGTAAGACCGTTCCTTTTTATATAGCGCACTGGTCATAAATTTTCTACTCTTTTTTTTGTATACATCTTGTTGGGCTAATTTTTTAATCGAGTAATAAAAGTTAAGTATTATTATGGCACTGCGCTTAGAAAGCTGCAGGGAGCCGGCTGTGTTTTCTGCAAGACTATATGCTATGATTAAGCACGAATCGGTGGGAAAAGTGTAAGCATCTTGGGACCTTTTAATTCATGCATTGTGTTACAGCAGTGGCCTGTGCCCCCCACCATTCCGCTCTCCATAGCAGTCACGGCTGCTGCTTTACTTACACCCTCCCCGACTCCTGTAGCTTCTTGATGCTTGTAGGGCACGTGCTCGCTTCCTCTTAAAGGGCCAGCATGCCCAAATCTTCCCCAACCAATGGCTGGTTTGACGGGCCTACTTAAGGCACTTTCCCCTGTGGTATGGTGCCTAAGCAATATGTTCTAGTATCTTAGCATTCTATGATGGTGTGCTGTTGACCCTTCACTGCCTGACCTAACTGTGGACTGTTATTCGATTGCGCGTACTCTGCCTATAAAGGACTGTCCTGTCTATCTTGACCTTGGCCTGTCCTGCTCCGGATAGGTGTCTGTTGGCCCCTGTGGGTCAGCAGTCACTTGAACAGAGACTGCTCCAAGAGGTAGTGGCCTAGTGGTTCCTTGACAGCAAAGTCCATACCCCTGTATAGGGGTTAAAGGGTGGGTCAGTGTGATATTTGCCCTTGGGAGTAGCCTCAAGCCAAATCTATTCAAGCAACACATTGGGTAACATGTAGTGGGTAACACTGCATAATATCCGGATTTTTCCTGTCCCTATTTTTAAACAATAATAGTCAGTCATTGGTTGGCAAATCCAATCATTTGTTGTTAAATGTCACCCAAGTTATGATCATTTTTGTTGAAATTGCTTGTTTTGATCAACTTTAGATTAATATGTATGGGCATCTTTAGATTATTGATTCCTCCGTATATCCACTATACCTAAGAACTAGTCCACACTTCAGTCCTCTCACTGCCAGGATTGTACTAGCGTGATTGTAGTGAAAAATCATGTGAGGGCTGATTATACCTTTCGCTATTCACGCCTCACATTATATCTAAAAATGATCATACTAGACTTTAATCAAACAATTTATTACTATGTTCTTATACGTTTTACTAAAGTTTTTGCTATATAGTGGCATCAAGTTGGCATTTAATCCTGACAACTATTTGAATAGGAGTTCTCCAAAAGGTCCTGTCTTGTCTTTGGGGCCTTTGGTTGCTGGATGAATGTTTGTGATTTCCATGAGCATATGCAAAACAGTCCTTGCCCAAATTATTGAAGATGATTCTTCTATGAGGCGGGATTTGCATCTCGTCTCAATTTTCAATGTGCATTTCTTTGTAGATGTTTGCTGTGTGAGTAAACCCACTTAGGCCACTTGCATACACTTTTTCATCCCCAGGCTCTTGAATGATATCATATTTCCTACAGGCTGTGTCACGGTGCGGTGAGTTGTGACCGTGTAGGCTGGCTGCAGGCAGTGTTCCCTCTAAGCCTTGGCAGCTGCTGAGCGGGGTCTGCTCAGAGCTGGGCACAGCGCCATCAAAGGTGGGCGATAGGAAAACCTAAGATAATTTTCACATTAAAGAGCATACAGTGTAACCCCTGCACCATCCCCTACAATACATTATAATCCCTGCACCATGCCGTATAATATACATTATAATCCATACAACATACAGTAAAATATACAGTATAATCCATACACCATGCTGTACAATATACATTATAATCCATACAACATACAGTAAAATATACAGTATAATCCATACACCATGCTGTACAATATACATTATAATTCCTGCACTATGCCGTACAGTATACATTATAATCCATACACCATGCTGTGCAATATACAACATAACCCTACAGGGTAGGTTTTATAATGAATATTGAATGGCATGGTGTATGGATTATAATGTATATTGTATAGCATGGTGCAGGGATCATAATGTATATTATACAGCATGGTGCAAGGATTATAATGTATATTATACAGCATGGTGCAGGTATTATAATGTATACTTTACAGCATGGTGCAGGAATACAATATATTATACGGCATGGTACAGGGATTATAATGTATTATACAGCATGGTGCAGGTATTATAGTGTATATTATACAGCATGGTGCAGGGATTAGAATGTATATTAGGAGTGAGGAGATCTAGTTACCTCCTCTTTCTTTGTTTTCACCTTGTCTAATAACTTTTGTAATATTAAAGATCAATTACATATTACATGTTAATATTTTTGCATCATTTATGGGGGCTATAGGGTTGGTCTGGATAGGAGTTGCAATTAGTATGTCTAGACCCCTAGTTATCTTATACTGCTATATCTGAGGTATATGTTGGTTCTAATTAGAATGTACAGGGTGGGCCATTTATATGGATACACCTTAATAAAATGGGAATGGCTGGTGATATTAACTTCCTGTTTGTGGCACATTAGGATATGTGTGCATTACCAGAGTGGGCTTCAGAGTAGGGAAAAGGCATGCACCGTTACATGAAGTCCAGGCTGCGGCGGTGAGCAGGCCTGCAGAGGTCCTGGGTGGAGGCATAAAGGAAGCAGCACGGCCGCAGCTTACAGGGAACACTGGCTGCAGGCCCTCTTGCGTACTGGCTGCAGGCTGTTTCCTGTGTATGCTAGTTGCTTGGGGCTGCATGCTGGCTGTGGTGTCTTGAGTGAACTATGCCCTTGAATTTGTGTACTGCCTGTGTCTGCATCTCTGTGCAGTTCTTGTCTCGGTTGCCGTGTAGGCTGGCTGCAGGCTCCCTCGCATACTGGCTGCAGACTGACTCCTGTGTGTGCTTGTGTCACGGTCCCGTCCGTGACAGGGACCAGAATGGATGCAGTGAACTCCATGTATGCTGGTTGCCAGGGACAATGTCCAGTCCTGCAGCCTGTGTGTTCACTTCCTGTTCATGCAGGCTCCCCTCCCTGTTTGGTTCTGGTGGGGTTAACATTCCCTGGTCTGTTCCTGGGTGTGGCTTATCAGGTGCCCTTGGCTATATCTATCTGTGAGCTGTGGGGCTTGTGGTCAGTCCACCTTGTGTCTTGCTGGGTGTAGAACCTCTCTGCTCACCCAGGAGCTCAGTTCCATCCTGTGCCTTACTGGGTGTAGCCCTTTGCTGCTGACCTAGGGTTTTTTGCCACCTGACCTTGTTTGTGGTGTCACCTGGTAATGCATTGATGTTATTCCCTTGTCTTATTTTCTGTACCTGTCCTGTGATGATGTTGATCTTGTTATCCTTGTCCATGCCTTGCCTGTTCTTCTGTTCCTGTTCTCTGTCTGATCCACTCTGTTCCATGTTTAGCCTAGGAGTGCTCTAACTGCGTCTGATAGCCTGGCAGTGCTTCTGATCTAGTCTGTGCCTTGTCTGTCCTGTTCTGTTCCCGTGTTTGTCCTGCCTTCATAAGAGGGTCCCTGTGTTCTCCGGATGGAGGATTTCTAGTCTGTGTGCAGCTCTGCCTGAAACCGCCATGCTTCCGTTCCGCATGGGGTCCAGACATCTGCTTCTGTGCTGGTTCCCGTTTGTCTTGTCGTCTGATCCATGTCCTGTGTTTGTTTGGGTTCCAGTTCTGATGTCTGTTTCCGCTGATGGTTTCACCAGTGTGCTTCTTTGCAGGTAGGGGCCAAGTGTACCGGGACCTTCCTAGAGGTGCGACCAGTGAGCCCTCGGCCCAGTTCATCCCCACCACCAGTGACTCTGTGAAGTATGGGGCTCACTGGCTCTCTGCTCTCTGGGTTTTCCCCCTGGTCTGCTGGTGCACTTGGTTCTGTGGTAGTTCTACCACTATTACTTAACCTGCATATATTGTACTGCCAAGTTCATTTATTACATGTGTAATACATTTCGCTGTTAGTCCCTGGTCTGTTTTTGCCTTTGTCCCTTTGCATGACGTACCAGAGGTCTGCCTTGGGCCTCTGGCACATGACAGGCTGGTACATTTCTCCATCCAAATTCACAGATGTTTGTTGTTGAGAGCTCCTTCTACTGAAAGTGAATCTCCACCTTTTATCATCATGTCATTTTTAGGACCAATCTACTGTGGTGCTTAATTACTTAACGAGGTTGTGCCATTGATAACAAATAACCTCTATTTACAAGATAGAGGATAAGTGTTTGATCGCACCGGATTCCCTAGTGATCACGAGAATGGCGGTAAGGAGGTGCCCCATGAAAAGGGAGCGCCCTATTCACTTATATGGGACTGTCGAATTGAGTGCAGGATGCAAAGGAGCATTAACACTGCATTCTCATGGGGCAGTTCGCCAGCACTTGTGGACTCCTGTTCTTGTAATCGCTGGGGGCCCCAGCAGTTTGACTCCCACCAATCAAACACTTATCCCCTATCCTACAGAGCAATATGGGGGGGGGTGGGGGGTGGGGAGGACCCAGCCGCACACGCCTCCTTAGCGTGGCCAGCGTCCTCCGCTCCTATGGTAATGATGAGGAGTCTGAGCGCTGAGCTGGGCACTCGGCGCTTAGCTGGATGCAGGGGAACGAGTCATATGACGCTGACCATGTCACATGACTCCTTCTCCCCACTATTTAACAGGTAGCCTGCTGGCCACAGGTTGCCTGTGATTAAGGTCCTACACTTGGTGTATCCTCCTCAGTGATATTCCCTGGTTTAGGTATTGGAATCTTGGCTCGTTTATCGTCATCGTCCTCGTCTGCTCCTTGTGTCCAGTTGCATCTCCTGGTATTGACTCCTGCTTGTTTTTTGACTTGTCCTCGTCTGCTCCCTGTGTCTAGCTGCATCTTCTGGTATTGACTTCTGGCTTGTGTTTTGACTTGTCTTCGCCTGCTCCTTTGGTTTGTTGTATATCCTGGTATTGACTACTTGCTTGTGCTGTTATTGGTTTCCGCGTGCTCCCTGGTACCGCTGTGAACTCCTGGTTTAGACTTTGCTAGTTTGACTGCCTTGTGTTTTGTCTGTCTTGTTTGTCTCCCCCGAACTTACTCAGGTTAGGGACCACCGCCCTTGTTGCACTCCATTACCTAGGATGGGTAAGTGCAAGTAGGCAGGGACAGAGGTGCACCCTTCCCCCACCCTTTCTTTGTGACAATACATTTATTCTATTTGTTTAGTTACTTATTAATTCTTTAATTCGTTTACCAGGGACTAGTCAATGAACAAAAAAAAAATTTATGAAAAGGCTCATAAACAAAAAAAATGAATATTGTAAATACGAGTGTAAATAAGGAAATTGTATATCGATGTGCATTAGTAAGGGAGGCCATATACACTCAATAGCTGTCAGCTATAGTCCCTCCCGGCCCCCCCTCATATATATACAGGTTTGGCTTGCCTAACGTGTATATGTATTCAATGGGGAGAGCGGAGAAAGCCGCTGCCAGACACTTCTGGTGGCAGCTTATCTCCAGGAGAACAAAAGGATCAGGCAAAAATATTAACGTTGCCCAATTAGTCTAAGATTCTGTCCGGGGAGAGACGGGGGCTACGCACACATATAAGACTGTTGGCAGAACACAATATTTTTGGAGTTCAGCCAACTATAGACTAATATTTATGTGCAGCAACCACCTGAGGAGCCAGTGCAGAGGATGGGAGTGGTAGTGGTCCTGATGGGATATTGTGTAATGGTGTACTCCAGTGCAGAGGATGGAAGTGGTAGTGGTCGTGATGGGATGTTGTGTTATGGTGTACTCCCTCAGGCCATTGCTTCCAGAGAAATGGTATAGTAGAAAGGTGGTTTGAAGAATCAGGCCAGAAGTAAACGTATAAAAGTCTCTCTTTACATAGTGCAAAATATAACTTATGGCACATCCAGCAGTACTAAGGGAAAAGTGCAGATTCTGGCACCAGATGAGGAAGTATGGTGACTGGTTATCTGGAAATTTAATGGCCATAGCAGGCACTTGGCGATATTGGTGTCCACTGAGAGATTCAGGCTTGAAGTTAGTATGGTCTGGTGGTTATATTGGAGCTGGGTGTCTGAACTGTTTTCCCTCAACGGCAGCAGGGCCTGTAAATCAATGATTTTGTGATCACTCTGTTGTCTAGACTTCTGAAGCTTCTTGGAAGCAGTGTTCTTGATTCTGGCAGTCTCTTCGAATAATGATCTCATAGGAGAACTGGATACGGCCCTGAGGTCTGGCATATGCTTCCAACTTCCTTGCAGTCTGGATTCAAACTCCCATCCTGGCAGGAAGTAGGACCAGCCCAATCTTCCTCCAAGAGAGGAAGAACAGGGTGGTTAGCCCTGTTCCTGCTGACCAATGCCAACCATTACCTATTATGCTGGAATGTTGGGCATAAAACATATCAATAACAATACATAATAAAACATAACAATTGCAGATACCCCCAGGTCTGGGGTACTGCATATGGGCTGCCTTTAGCTGGTGATAAGGGAGGCAGAAGTGTTTCATTCACTTAATATCAACCTTTCATGCAGGTCTGTGCTTATCTGCAGCCCTTCATTTTGCAAACTGACATAAAAAGTCAGTTGAATATGTAAAAGTGCATTATCAATCTGCAATAAATAATTAGTTAAAATATGTGTGAAAAAATTGGGATATTTCTCGGGTTTAGGTGAAAAGATGGAAGCTCTTGGTTCAGAAGAGAAACAAGAGGTATGACAGAATCAAAACGACAATAAATAACAGTGATTTGTGTCATTTTCCTGTATTTTAGAGTATTCGGTTAATGGACCAAACAAAGACACATTTCCAGCACTAAACACACCCTGTATCATGATAATGAACTGAAAATATAATTTATCAAGTCCCTGTAGTTTCCTTCAGTGAAACATTTTTAAAGTCTATAAAAAGTGCAGCTTCTTACAAATCAATATTAGGCTACTTTCACACTAGCGTTCGATCGGATCCGTTCTGAACGGATCCGATCATAATAATGCAGATGGAGGCTCCGTTCAGAACGGATCCGTCTGCATTATTTTTAGCATATAACAGCTAAGTGTGAAAATAGCCTCGTACGGATCCGTCCAGACTTTCAATGTAAAGTCAATGGGGGACGGATCCGCCTGAAGATTGAGCCATATTGTGGCATCTTCAAACGGATCCGTCCCCATTGACTTACATTGTAAGTCTGGACGGATCCGCACGGATCCGCACGCCTCCGCACGGCCAGGCGGACACCCGAACGCTGCAAGCAGCGTTCAGCTGTCCGCCTGTCCGTGCGGAGGCGAGCGGAGCGGAGGCTGAACGCCGCCAGACTGATGCAGTCTGAGCGGATCCGCTCCATTCAGACTGCATCAGGGCTGGACGGCTGCGTTCGGGTCCGGTCGTGAGCCCCTTCAAACGGAGCTCACGAGCGGACCGACGAACGCTAGTGTGAAAGTAGCCTTATGTTTGTTTCAAGCGTTATTTTCCTTGTAGAAAAAAACTCCTCTGCACAGGACCCGGAGAAAAGTACTCCATAATAATAGTTAAATAATTTTTTAGTAGTTTAACCTCTTCAGGATCCAGCCATTTTTTACCTTAAGGACAAGGCCATTTTTAGCAAATCTGACATGTGTCACTTTATATGGTAATAACTTTAAAACGCTTTTAGGCTACTTTCACACTAGCGTTCGGGCGGATCCGTTCTGAACGGATCCGCCCATAATAATGCAGACGGAGGCTCCGTTCAGAACGGATCCGTCTGCATTATATTAGCTAAAAAAAGCTAAGTGTGAAAATAGCCTGGGACGGATCCGTCCAGACTTTCAATGTAAAGTCAATGGGGGACGGATCCGCTTGAAGATTGAGCCACATTGTGGCATCTTCAAACGGATCCGTCCCCATTGACTTACATTGTAAGTCTGGACGGATCCGCACGCCTCCGCACGGCCAGGCGGACACCCGAACGCTGCAAGCAGCGTTCAGCTGTCCGCCTGTCCGTGCGGAGGCGAGCGGAGCGGAGGCTGAACGCCGCCAGACTGATGCAGTCTGAGCGGATCCGCCTCCATTCAGACTGCATCAGGGCTGGACGGCTGCGTTCGGGTCCGCTCGTGAGCTCCTTCAAACGGAGCTCACGAACGGAAACCCGAACGCTAGTGTGAAAGCAGCCTTACTTATCCAGGCCATTCTGAGATTTTTTTCTCGTCTCATATTGTAATTCATGACGTAAATGTAAAATTGAGACAAAATATTTCATTTTTATTTATAAAAAAATACCAAATCTACCCAATTTTTTTTTAAGGCTACTTTCACACTTGCGGCAGTGTGATCCGGCGATCTGCTGCTGACTGAAAGTATTTGTAAGACGGATCCGGATACAAATGCATTGCAAGGACGGATCCGTCTCTCCGCTTGTCATGCGGACCGACGGATCCGTCTTGTACATTTTTCTCATTTTTACCGATCTGCGCATGCCGGAACGACGGATCCGGCATTCCGATATTCTGAATGCCGGATCCGGCGCTAATACATTCCTATGGGAAAAAATGCCGGATCCGGCGTTCAGGTATGTCTTCAGTTTTTTTCGCCGGAGAGAAAACCGTAGCATGCTACGGTTTTCTCTTTTGCCTGATCAGTCAAAACGACTGAAGTGAAGACATCCTGATGCAAACTGAACGGATTACTCTCCATTCAGAATGCATGGGGATATGCCTGATCAGTTCTTTTCCGGTATAGAGCCCCTGTGAAGGAACTCTATGCCAGAAAAGAAAAACGCTAGTGTGAAAGTACCCTAAAATAATTAGCAAATTTCCAAATTTCAGTTTCTCTACTTTTATAATAGATAGTAAAACCTCCAAAAATAGTTATTACCTTACATTCCCCATATGTCTACTTCATGTTTGGATCATTTTGAAAATGGCATTTAATTTTTTTGGGGCGTTAGAAGGTTTAGAAATATAGAAGCAAACCTTAAAATTTTTAATTTTTTCAGGACCAGTTCAGTCACTTTCTAGGGCTTACATATTAGAAATCACCCATAAATCACTCCATTTTAGAAACTACACCCCTTGAGCTATTCAAAACTGATTTTACAACTTTTTTTTAACCCTTTAGGTGCCCCACGGGAATTAAAGGAAAATGGGAATGAAATTGTAAAATTTCCCTTTTTTAAATTTTAATCTATTTTTCTGCAACACATCAAGGGTTAACAGACAAACAAAACTCAAAATCTATTACCCTGAATCTGGAGTTTAAATAAACACCCCATGTGTGCTCAAAAACTGATGTATGGGCGCACAGCGGGCTTCAAAGTGGAAGGAGAACCATATGGCTTTGGAGTGCGGATTTAGCTGAAATAATATTGGGAGCTATGAGGCATACAGTGGAAACCCCCCAAAAGTGGCCCTATTCCGTAAACTACACCTCTCAAAGAATATTTCAAGGTGCGTAGTGAGCACTTTGACCCATTAGGGGTTTCACAGAATTAGGAGACACGTGGATGTAAAAAGGAAAAATTAAACATTTTTCCAGAAAAAGTTGCTTTACACCCACATTTTTCACTTTCACAAGGAGTAACATGACAAAATGAACCCCAAATTTTATTACCCATTTCCCTCCAAATATGGCAATACCCCATATGTGCTAAAAAAAATGATGTATGGGCACACAGAAGGCTTCAGAGTGGAAAGAGCACCATATGGCTTTTAGAGAGCGGATTTAGCTGGAATGGTAATTGAGAGCTATGTCGCATATGAAGACACCCTGAGGTGGCCCTACAGTGGAAACCCCCAAAATGTGACCCTATTCCGGAAACTACACCCCTCAAGGATTATTTCAAGATATGTAGTGAGCACTTTGACCCATCAGGCGTTTCACAGAATTAAGAAACAATTGGCTATGAAAAGGAAAAATTACACATTTTTCCTGAAAAAGTTGCTTTACACCCACATTTTCACTTTCACAAGGAGTAACAGGACAAAATGCACCCCAAATTTTGTTACCCATTTCCCCCGAATACGGCAACACCTCATATGTGCTCAAAAAATGATGTATGGGCGCACAGTAGGCTTCAGAGTGGAAGGAGCACCATATGGCTTTTGGAGAGCAGATTTAGCTGGAATGGTAATTGGGAGCTATGTCGCATATGAAGACACCCTGAGGTGGCCCTACAGTGGATATCCCAAAAAAGTGACCCTATTCCGGAAACTACACCCCCAGTAATACTTCAAGGTGTGTAGTGAGCACTTTGACCAATCAGGCGTTTCACAGAATTAGGAAACACTTAAAAAGTTGCTTTACAACCACATTTTTTAATTTCACAAGGGGTAACAGGACAAAATGCTCCACATATTTTGTTCCCCATTCCCCCCTAAATACAGCAAAACCCCATATGTGCTCAAAAAATGATGTATAGGCGCACAGCAGGCTTCAGAGTGGAAGGAGTACCATGTGGCTTTTGGAGAGCGGATTTAGCTGGAATGGTAATTGGGAGCTATGTCGCATATGAAGAAACCCTGAGGTGGTCCTACAGTGAAAACCCCCAAAAAGTGACCCTATTCCGGAAACTACACTCCTCAAGGAATACTTCAAAGTGTGTATTGAGCACTTTGACTCATCAGGCAGTTAACAGAATTAAGAAACAATTGGCTATGAAAAGGAAAAATTACACATTTTTCCTGAAAAAGTTGCTTTACACCCACATTTTCACTTTCACAAGGAGTAACAGGACAAAATGCACCCTCTCTCTAAGACGCCTGTCAAAACAAACAGCCTGAGACATGGCAGACTCCAAGGAGGCAGGTCTCTCATGAAATTCAAATGCATCCTTCAATCCCTCTGAAAGACCATGTGTCACTACCAGAGCTTTGAGACGTTCTCACAGCTCTGTGTCTCCACCCCTGTGATGATGTCACTTAGGGTTGGAGGTGTTCTCACTGTTCTGTTTCTCCGCCCCTGTGATGAGGTCTTTACTCCCAGCTGCCTCTCCTGCGTTTGATTTCTCTGCCTTTAAATCACCCCTCCTCCTATTGCAGGGCGTGGATTATATTTCTCTTTTCAGTTGTAGCTCTGCCTTGAGTATCTTCTCTTCTTTAGCTACTAGTTCTCTGGACCTGTGTTCTGCTGCTGCTAGCACTCCGGATATTGCCAGCGGTCCTTGGATCCGTCTTCTCTGCGGTTGCAGCTCCATCAGCTAAGTGTGCAGACTTTGTTGTGTACCTGGTAATTTCCTGACTGGATCTGAGGTGGCCCCGGTTCCCTCCATATTCTGAGCAGGGCATCGGTGGCCGTGCCCCTTCCACTATTGTAGGGGTTACAGGGCTCATCAGTCTAAGGTACGCGGGCATGCCTCGTTCCACCATTTGGATCCGGGCATGTGCTTTAGCAGCATAGGGAGAGTTTGAGGGTCTGACAGGGGTCACCCTTTCTCTTCCCTAGTTTGGGGTCCGGTCAGTAGCTCTTCTTACTGTGTATGCTCTGGTTACCCTTAAACAGCCGTGACATTATAATCCACCAAAACCGTCCTTGTTGACATGGATCCGCTTTCTGACCTGGTTGACCGCATGCAGGGTCTTTCTTTGGAAGTAGCGGATCTCCGTCAATCTCTGACTCAGCTACAAGCATTGGGCTCTGCTCCGGCTCATGGAGTCTGTTGCGAGCCAAAGGTCTCACTTCCGGAAACGTTCTCCGGGGGCAGTGAGAATTTTGTTCGCTTCAGAGAGGCATGTAAACTCCATTTTTGTTTGTGTCCCCACTCCTCTGGTAATGAGGAACAGAGGGTGAGGATTGTCATCTCCCTGCTCAGAGGTAATGCTCAGACTTGGGCTTTTTCGCTGCCATCAGGGGATCCTTCCCTGCGATCCGTGGAAAGGTTTTTTGTGGCCCTGGGGCAGATATATGATGACCCGGATCGTGTTGCTCTGGCAGAATCGAACTTACGTGTTCTATGCCAGAACAAACTGTCTGCGGAGCTTTATTGTTCTGAATTTCGGAGATGGGCAGCTGATTCAGGCTGGAATGATGCTGCACTCCGAAGTCAGTTCTGTCATGGTCTCTCAGAGGATTTGAAAGATGCCTTTGCTTTCCATGAGAGACCAACATCCTTAGAGTCTGCCATGTCATTAGCGGTACGCCTTGACAGGCGTCTAAGGGAAAGAAACAAGACCTCTCCGTCCAGCCATTGTCAGTCTAGGGGCAATGGTGCGGACTCATTCAGTATGCAGGGGTCTCATCCTGTCTCGCTCCCTTCTGAGGAGGAGCCCATGCAGCTAGGCCGACTTGCCCCTGATAAAAGAGGATTTAGTCCTCAGAATATGGTGTGTTTTTGTTGTGGGGGCATAGGTCATTTGGCAAATGTTTGTCCGTCTAGGAGATTCCTGACCTGTACTAAGAGCGATAATAAGAGAAAAACCTCAAGAGGTAGATCATCAAGTTCTGCTTCATCTGCTACTTTGGGCAAAGTTGATGTGGGAATTGATGCTTTTCCTTTGACCTGCAGTTCCCGTTTTCTCCTGTCTGCCAGGGTGGCGCTAGAGAGCAAAGTCATTCCTTGTGAGATTTTTGTCGATAGTGGAGCGGCCGTCAATCTTATTGACACTCAATTTGTAGCCTTGCATGGTTTTCAGGTTTGTACATTAGAAAAGGATATACCTGTTTTTGCTATTGACTCTGCCCCACTCTCGCAGAGATCTCTGAAAGGCATTGTTCACAATATCCGGCTAGCTGTAGGTGACACTCATGTGGAGGAGATATCTTGTTTTGTCCTTAACGGATTGCCTTCTCCTCTAGTTTTGGGGCTACCCTGGCTCACTAGACATAACCCCTCTATTGATTGGCAAGGAAGGCAAATAAATGAGTGGAGTGACTTTTGTAGAGAGAATTGTCTCACAGCCACTCTTGCAGAGGTGTCTACTAAAACTGTGCCATCATTTCTCTCTGATTTCTCGGATGTGTTTTCCGAGAGCGGTGTTCGGGAGCTACCTCCTCACCGGGAGTTTGACTGTCCCATTAACCTCATTCCCGGCGCCAAGCTGCCAAAGGCACGCCTCTACAATCCCTCACAACCGGAAAGACTCGCAATGCGAACCTATATCTCCGAGAGTCTCGAGAAGGGGCATATTCGTCCCTCAAAGTCGCCTGTTGCCGCGGGTTTTTTTTTTGGTTAAAAAAAAAGATGGCTCTCTGAGACCTTGCTTAGATTTTAGGGAGCTGAACCGTATCACGATTCGCGATCCCTATCCCCTTCCTCTGATCCCGGACCTCTTCAACCAAATTGTTGGGGCCAAAGTGTTTTCCAAATTGGATCTGAGAGGCGCGTACAACCTGGTCAGGGTCAGAGAGGGGGATGAATGGAAAACGGCCTTTAATACCCCTAACGGGCATTTCGAGAATCTCGTTATGCCTTTCGGCCTGATGAATGCTCCGGCCGTCTTTCAGCATTTTGTTAATAGTATTTTCTATCATTTAATGGGGAAATTTGTATTGGTGTATCTTGATGATATTTTGATTTTTTCCCCTGATGTTCAGACCCATCAGGATCATCTTTTTCATGTCCTGCAGATACTGCGGGAAAATAAACTGTATGCCAAGCTGGAGAAATGTCTTTTTATGGTATCGGAGATTCAATTTCTGGGTTTTCTCCTCTCTGCTTCTGGTTTTCGCATGGATCCGGAGAAGGTCCGTGCTGTGCTGGAGTGGGAGCTTCCTGAAAATCAGAAGGCATTGATGCGCTTTCTGGGTTTTGCTAACTACTACAGAAAGTTCATTTTGAATTATTCCTCTATTGTCAAACCCCTTACTGACATGACAAAAAAGGGGACGGATTTTTCCTCTTGGTCGGAGGAGGCGCTTGCAGCCTTTTCTAAGATTAAAGAGAGTTTTGCGTCTGCTTCCATCTTGGTGCATCCCGATGTTTCCTTACCTTTTATTGTTGAGGTGGATGCTTCCGAGTTGGGTGTGGGTGCAGTTTTGTCCCAGGGCCCATCTCCTGCCAAATGGCGACCTTGTGCCTTTTTCTCTAGAAAACTCTCCCCGGCAGAGAGAAACTATGATGTGGGAGATAGGGAGTTGTTGGCTTTCGAGGAATGGCGCCATTGGTTGGAGGGGGCCAGGCACCCTATCACCGTTTTTACCGACCATAAGAATCTGGCGTACTTGGAGTCGGCCAGGCGTATGAATCCGAGACAGGCCAGATGGTCTCTGTTCTTCTCCAGATTCAATTTTGTTGTTACTTTCCGCCCTGGGATCAAGAATGTGAAGGCTGATGCTCTTTCTCGCTGTTTTCCGGGAGGAGGAAACTCCGAGGACCCGGGTCCCATTTTGGCGGAGGGGGTAGTTGTTTCTGCTCTATATTCCGATTTGGAGGCCGAGGTCCAGGCTGCCCAGTCTGAGGCACCTGCCCGTTGTCCCTCCGGGAAGTTGTTCGTGCCTCCTGAGCTACGTCACAAACTCTTTAAGGAACATCATGATACAGTTCTTGCTGGTCACCCCGGGAGTAGAGCCACGGTAGATCTTATTGCTCGGAGATTTTGGTGGCCGGCTCTTCGTAAGTCTGTGGAGGGTTTTGTGGCGGCTTGTGAGACGTGCGCTCGCGCTAAGGTCCCTCGTTCACGACCTTCAGGTTCCCTTCTCCCGTTACCCATACCTTCCCGTCCTTGGACACACCTGTCCATGGACTTTATCACGGATCTTCCTCGTTCCTCTGGGAAGTCGGTGATCCTGGTGGTCGTGGACCGTTTTAGCAAGATGGCTCATTTCGTTCCTTTCCCTGGTTTACCCAATGCTAAAACGTTGGCGCAAGCTTTTGTCGATCATATTGTTAAATTGCACGGCATTCCCTCTGAGATTGTTTCCGATAGAGGCACGCAGTTTGTGTCTAGGTTCTGGAAGGCTTTCTGTTCTCGCCTGGGGGTTCGGCTGTCCTTCTCTTCTGCTTTTCACCCGCAGTCGAATGGTCAGACTGAGCGCCTCAATCAGAATCTGGAGACATATTTGCGCTGTTTTGTGGCAGAGAACCAGGAGGATTGGTGTTCATTTCTCCCTCTTGCTGAGTTTGCTTTGAACAACCGTCGTCAGGAATCTTCTGATAAGTCACCATTTTTTGGTGCATATGGGTTCCATCCGCAGTTTGGGACATTCTCGGGAGGGGCTCTTTCTGGTTTACCTGAGGAGGAGAGATTTTCCTCGTCTTTGTCTACCATTTGGCAAAAGATTCAGAGTAGGGATGAGCGAACTCGAACTGTATAGTTCGGGTTCGTACCGAATTTTGGGGTGTCCGTGACACGGACCCGAACCCGGACATTTTCGTAAAAGTCCGGGTTCGGGTTCGGTGTTCGTCGCTTTCTTCGCGCTTTTGTGACGCTTTCTTGGCGCTTTTTGAAAGGCTGCAAAGCAGCCAATCAACAAGCGTCATACTACTTGCCCCAAGAGGCCATCACAGCCATGCCTACTATTGGCATGGCTGTGATTGGCCAGAGCACCATGTGACCCAGCCTCTATTTAAGCTGGAGTCACATAGCGCCGCCCGTCACTCTGCTCTGATTAGCGTAGGGAGAGGTTGCGGCTGCGACAGTAGGGCGAGATTAGGCAGATTAACTCCTCCAAAGGACTTGATTAACTGATCGATCTGCAGCTGTGGATCATTGAGCTGCTGATCCTCAATTGCTCACTGTTTTTAGGCTGCACAGACCGTTTGTCAGTCTCATTTTTCTGGGGTGATCGGCGGCCATTTTGTGTCTTGTGGTGCGCCAGCACAAGCTGCGACCAAGTGCATTTAACCCTCAATGGTGTGGTTGTTTTTTGGCTAAAGCCTACATCAGGGTGAAGCTGTCACACCAAGTGCATTTAACCAGCAATAGTCTGTTCATTTTTTGGCCATATACAAAATCAGGGGCAAGCTGCGCCTGTCACCAAGTGCATTTAACCCTCAATGGTGTGGTTGTTTTTTGGCTAAAGCCTACATCAGGGTGAAGCTGTCACACCAAGTGCATTTAACCAGCAATAGTCTGTTCATTTTTTGGCCATATACAAAATCAGGGGCAAGCTGCGCCTGTCACCAAGTGCATTTAACCCTCAATGGTGTGGTTGTTTTTGGCTAAAGCCTACATCAGGGTGAAGCTGTCACACCAAGTGCATTTAACCAGCAATAGTCTGTTCATTTTTTGGCCATATACAAAATCAGGGGCAAGCTGCGCCTGTCACCAAGTGCATTTAACCCTCAATGGTGTGGTTGTTTTTTGGCTAAAGCCTACATCAGGGTGAAGCTGTCACACCAAGTGCATTTAACCAGCAATAGTCTGTTCATTTTTTGGCCATATCCCAGTCTAATTCTGTCACTAAATCCATACCGGTCACCCAGCGCCTAAATACTAGGCCTCAAATTTATATCCAGCTAAATCTGTCCCTAGTGCTGTAGCTGGGCGAGTTATTTAGTGTCCGTTCAAGCACATTTCTTGTTCTGGGTTGAAATACAATTCCCAATTTAGCAATTTCATAATTTAGTGGTTCCTGCTATATCAGAGCTATTTGAAATCTATCCCAAAAAGGGTATATAATATTGAAGGTGCACATTGGGTCATTCAGAATAACTTCACACACACCCGCTACTGTGTATTTCCAAGTCTAATTCTGTCACTAAACCCATACCTGTCACCCAGCGCCTAAATACTAGGCCTCAAATTTAAATCCCTCTAAATCTCTCGTTACCCACCGCTGTACTGTTGTTGCTGGGCAAGATATTTAGTGTCCGTCAAAGCACATTTTTTGTTCTGGGTTGAAGTACAATTCCCAATTTAGCAATTTCATAATTTAGTGGTTTCTGCTATATCAGAGCTATTTGAAATCTATCCCTAAAAGGGTATATAATATTGAAGGTGCACATAGGGTCATTCAGAATAACTTCACACACACGCTTCTGTGCATTTCCAAGTCTAATTCTGTCACTAAATCCATACCGGTGACCCAGCGCCTAAATACTAGGCCTCAAATTTAAATCCCTCTAAATCTCTCGTTACCCACCGCTGTACTGTTGTTGCTGGGCAAGATATTTAGTGTCCGTCAAAGCACATTTTTTGTTCTGGGTTGAAGTACAATTCCCAATTTAGCAATTTCATAATTTAGTGGTTTCTGCTATATCAGAGCTATTTGAAATCTATCCCTAAAAGGGTATATAATATTGAAGGTGCACATAGGGTCATTCAGAATAACTTCACACACACGCTTCTGTGCATTTCCAAGTCTAATTCTGTCACTAAATCCATACCGGTGACCCAGCGCCTAAATACTAGGCCTCAAATTTAAATCCCTCTAAATCTCTCGTTACCCACCACTGTACTGTTGTTGCTGGGCAAGATATTTAGTGTCCGTCAAAGCACATTTTTTGTTCTGGGTTGAAGTACAATTCCCAATTTAGCAATTTCATAATTTAGTGGTTCCTGCTATATCAGAGCTATTTGAAATCTATCCCAAAAAGGGTATATAATATTGAAGGTGCACATTGGGTCATTCAGAATAACTTCACACACACCCGCTACTGTGTATTTCCAAGTCTAATTCTGTCACTAAACCCATACCTGTCACCCAGCGCCTAAATACTAGGCCTCAAATTTAAATCCCTCTAAATCTCTCATTACCCACCGCTGTACTGTTGTTGCTGGGCAAGATATTTAGTGTCCGTCAAAGCACATTTTTTGTTCTGGGTTGAAGTACAATTCCCAATTTAGCAATTTCATAATTTAGTGGTTTCTGCTATATCAGAGCTATTTGAAATCTATCCCTAAAAGGGTATATAATATTGAAGGTGCACATAGGGTCATTCAGAATAACTTCACACACACGCTTCTGTGCATTTCCAAGTCTAATTCTGTCACTAAATCAATACCGGTGACCCAGCGCCTAAATACTAGGCCTCAAATTTAAATCCCTCTAAATCTCTCGTTACCCACCGCTGTACTGTTGTTGCTGGGCAAGATATTTAGTGTCCGTCAAAGCACATTTTTTGTTCTGGGTTGAAGTACAATTCCCAATTTAGCAATTTCATAATTTAGTGGTTCCTGCTATATCAGAGCTATTTGAAATCTATCCCAAAAAGGGTATATAATATTGAAGGTGCACATTGGGTCATTCAGAATAACTTCACACACACCCGCTACTGTGTATTTCCAAGTCTAATTCTGTCACTAAACCCATACCTGTCACCCAGCGCCTAAATACTAGGCCTCAAATTTAAATCCCTCTAAATCTCTCGTTACCGCTGTACTGTTGTAGCTGGGAAAGTTATTTAGTGCCCGTCAAAGCACATTTTTTGTTCTGGGTTGAAGTACAATTCCCAATTTAGCAATTTCATAATTTAGTGGTTCCTGCTATATCAGAGCTATTTGAAATCTATCCCAAAAAGGGTATATAATATTCAAGGTGCACATTGGGTCATTCAGAATAACTTCACACACACGCTTCTGTGCATTTCCAAGTCTAATTCTGTCACTAAATCCATACCGGTCACCCAGCGCCTAAATACTAGGCCTCAAATTTATATCCCGCTGAATTTGAATACAATACATTGGGCCAAATAATATATTTGTTGTTGTGGTGAACCATAACAATGAGAAAAACATCTAGTAAGGGACGCGGACGTGGACATGGTCGTGGTGGTGTTAGTGGACCCTCTGGTGCTGGGAGAGGACGTGGCCGTTCTGCCACATCCACACGTCCTAGTGTACCAACTACCTCAGGTCCCAGTAGCCGCCAGAATTTACAGCGATATATGGTGGGGCCCAATGCCGTTCTAAGGATGGTAAGGCCTGAGCAGGTACAGGCATTAGTCAATTGGGTGGCCGACAGTGGATCCAGCACGTTCACATTATCTCCCACCCAGTCTTCTGCAGAAAGCGCACAGATGGCGCCTGAAAACCAACCCCATCAGTCTGTCACATCACCCCCATGCATACCAGGGAAACTGTCTCAGCCTCAAGTTATGCAGCAGTCTCTTATGCTGTTTGAAGACTCCGCTGGCAGGGTTTCCCAAGGGCATCCACCTAGCCCTTCCCCAGCGGTGAAAGACATAGAATGCACTGACGCACAACCACTTATGTTTCCTGATGATGAGGACATGGGAATACCACCTCAGCATGTCTCTGATGATGACGAAACACAGGTGCCAACTGCTGCGTCTTTCTGCAGTGTGCAGACTGAACAGGAGGTCAGGGATCAAGACTGGGTGGAAGACGATGCAGGGGACGATGAGGTCCTAGACCCCACATGGAATGAAGGTCGTGCCACTGACTTTCACAGTTCGGAGGAAGAGGCAGTGGTGAGACCGAGCCAACAGCGTAGCAAAAGAGGGAGCAGTGGGCAAAAGCAGAACACCCGCCGCCAAGAGACTCCGCCTGCTACTGACCGCCGCCATCTGGGACCGAGCACCCCAAAGGCAGCTTCAAGGAGTTCCCTGGCATGGCACTTCTTCAAACAATGTGCTGACGACAAGACCC
Source organism: Bufo gargarizans (assembly GCF_014858855.1). Lineage (NCBI taxonomy): Eukaryota > Metazoa > Chordata > Amphibia > Anura > Bufonidae > Bufo > Bufo gargarizans. The sequence continues at coordinate 593,530,499 of NC_058081.1, forward strand.
GAGTGGTTTGCACGCTGTGCCATCAGAGCCTGAAGCGAGGCATTAACGTTCTGAACCTGAGCACAACCTGCATGACCAGGCACCTGCATGCAAAGCATGAACTGCAGTGGAGTAAACACCTTAAAACCAAGGAAGTCACTCAGGCTCCCCCTGCTACCTCTTCTGCTGCTGCCGCCTCGGCCTATTCTGCTGCTGCCGCCTCGGCCTCTTCCTCCGCCTCTGGAGGAACGTTGGCACCTGCCGCCCAGCAAACAGGGGATGTACCACCAACACCACCACCACCACCTCCGTCACCAAGCGTCTCAACCATGTCACACGCCAGCGTTCAGCTCTCCATCTCACAAACATTTGATAGAAAGCGTAAATTCCCACCTAGCCACCCTCGATCCCTGGCCCTGAATGCCAGCATTTCTAAACTACTGGCCTATGAAATGCTGTCATTTAGGCTGGTGGACACAGACAGCTTCAAACAGCTCATGTCGCTTGCTGTCCCACAGTATGTTGTTCCCAGCCGGCACTACTTCTCCAAGAGAGCCGTGCCTTCCCTGCACAACCAAGTATCCGATAAAATCAAGTGTGCACTGCGCAACGCCATCTGTAGCAAGGTCCACCTAACCACAGATACGTGGACCAGTAAGCACGGCCAGGGACGCTATATCTCCCTAACTGCACACTGGGTAAATGTAGTGGCAGCTGGGCCCCAGGCGGAGAGCTGTTTGGCGCACGTCCTGCCGCCGCCAAGGATCGCAGGGCAACATTCTTTGCCTCCTGTTGCCACCTCCTCCTTCTCGGCTTCCTCCTCCTCTTCTTCCACCTGCTCATCCAGTCAGCCACACACCTTCACCACCAACTTCAGCACAGCCCGGGGTAAACGTCAGCAGGCCATTCTGAAACTCATATGTTTGGGGGACAGGCCCCACACCGCACAGGAGTTGTGGCGGGGTATTGAACAACAGACCGACGAGTGGTTGCTGCCGGTGAGCCTCAAGCCCGGCCTGGTGGTGTGTGATAATGGGCGAAATCTCGTTGCAGCTCTGGGACTAGCCAATTTGACGCACATCCCTTGCTTGGCGCATGTGCTGAATTTGGTGGTGCAGAAGTTCATTCACAACTACCCCGACATGTCAGAGCTGCTGCATAAAGTGCGGGCCGTCTGTTCGCGCTTCCGGCGTTCACATCCTGCCGCTGCTCGCCTGTCTGCGCTACAGCGTAACTTCGGCCTTCCCGCTCACCGCCTCATATGCGACGTGCCCACCAGGTGGAACTCCACCTTGCACATGCTGGACAGACTGTGCGAGCAGCAGCAGGCCATAGTGGAGTTTCAGCTGCAGCACGCACGGGTCAGTCGCACTACAGAACAGCACCACTTCACCACCAATGACTGGGCCTCCATGCGAGACCTGTGTGCCCTGTTGCGCTGTTTCGAGTACTCCACCAACATGGCCAGTGGCGATGACACCGTTATCAGCGTTACAATACCACTTCTATGTCTCCTTGAGAAAACACTTAGGGCGATGATGGAACAGGAGGTGGCCCAGGAGGAGGAGGAGGAGGATGAGGAAGAGGGGTCATTTTTAGCACTTTCAGGCCAGTCTCTTCGAAGTGACTCAGAGGGAGGTTTTTTGCAACAGCAGAGGCCAGGTACAAATGTGGCCAGCCAGGGCCCACTACTGGAGGACGAGGAGGACGAGGATGAGGAGGAGGTGGAGGAGGATGAGGATGAAGCATGGTCACAGCGGGGTGGCACCCAACGCAGCTCGGGTCCATCACTGGTGCGTGGCTGGGGGGAAAGGCAGGACGATGACGATACGCCTCCCACAGAGGACAGCTTGTCCTTACCCCTGGGCAGCCTGGCACACATGAGCGACTACATGCTGCAGTGCCTGCGCAACGACAGCAGAGTTGCCCACATTTTAACCTGTGCGGACTACTGGGTTGCCACCCTGCTGGATCCACGCTACAAAGACAATGTGCCCACCTTACTTCCTGCACTGGAGCGTGATAGGAAGATGCGCGAGTACAAGCGCACGTTGGTAGACGCGCTACTGAGAGCATTCCCAAATGTCACAGGGGAACAAGTGGAAGCCCAAGGCCAAGGCAGAGGAGGAGCAAGAGGTCGCCAAGGCAGCTGTGTCACGGCCAGCTCCTCTGAGGGCAGGGTTAGCATGGCAGAGATGTGGAAAACTTTTGTCAACACGCCACAGCTAACTGCACCACCACCTGATACGCAACGTGTTAGCAGGAGGCAACATTTCACTAACATGGTGGAACAGTACGTGTGCACACCCCTCCACGTACTGACTGATGGTTCGGCCCCATTCAACTTCTGGGTCTCTAAATTGTCCACGTGGCCAGAGCTAGCCTTTTATGCCTTGGAGGTGCTGGCCTGCCCGGCAGCCAGCGTTTTGTCTGAACGTGTATTCAGCACGGCAGGGGGCGTCATTACAGACAAACGCAGCCGCCTGTCTACAGCCAATGTGGACAAGCTGACGTTCATAAAAATGAACCAGGCATGGATCCCACAGGACCTGTCCGTCCCTTGTCCAGATTAGACATTAACTACCTCCCCATAACCATATATTATTGGACTCCAGGGCACTTCCTCATTCAATCCTATTTTTATTTTCATTTTACCATTATATTGCGATGCTACCCAAAGTTGAATGAACCTCTCCTCTGCCTGTGTGCTAGGCCTAAATATATGCCAATGGACTGTTGCAGTGGTGGCTGACATGAAGCCTGATTCTCTGCTATGACATGCAGACTAATTCTCTGCTGACATGAAGCCAGATTGTCTGTTACGGGACCTCTCTCCTCTGCCTGGGTGCTGGGCCTAAATTTATGACAATGGACTGTTGCAGTGGTGGCTGACGTGAAGCCTGATTCTCTGCTATGACATGCAGACTGATTCTCTGCTGACATGAAGCCAGATCGTCTGTTACGGGACCTCTCTGCTCTGCCTGTGTGCTAGGCCTAAATATATGCCAATGGACTGTTGCAGTGGTGGGTGACGTGAAGCCTCATTCTCTGCTATGACATGCAGACTGATTCTCTGCTGACATGAAGCCAGATTGTCTGTTACGGGACCTCTCTGCTCTGCCTGTGTGCTAGGCCTAAATATATGCCAATGGACTGTTGCAGTGGTGGGTGACGTGAAGCCTCATTCTCTGCTATGACATGCAGACTGATTCTCTGCTGTCATGAAGCCAGATTGTCTGTTACGGGACCTCTCTGCTCTGCCTGTGTGCTAGGCCTAAATATATGCCAATGGACTGTTGCAGTGGTGGGTGACGTGAAGCCTCATTCTCTGCTATGACATGCAGACTAATTCTCTGCTGACATGAAGACAGATTCTCTGTTACGGGACCTCTCTCCTCTGCCTGTGTGTGTGCTGGGCCTAAATATATGCCAATGGACTGTTGCAGTGGTGGCTGACGTGAAGCCTCATTCTCTGCTATGACATGCAGACTGATTCTCTGCTGACATGAAGCCAGATTCTCTGTTACGGGACCTCTCTCCTCTGCCTGTGTGTGTGCTGGGCCTAAATATATGCCAATGGACTGTTGCAGTGGTGGCTGACGTGAAGCCTCATTCTCTGCTATGACATGCAGACTGATTCTCTGCTGACATGAAGCCAGATTCTCTGTTACGGGACCTCTCTCCTCTGCCTGTGTGTGTGCTGGGCCTAAATATATGCCAATGGACTGTTGCAGTGGTGGCTGACGTGAAGCCTCATTCTCTGCTATGACATGCAGACTGATTCTCTGCTGACATGAAGCCAGATTCTCTGTTACGGGACCTCTCTCCTCTGCCTGTGTGTGTGCTGGGCCTAAATATATGCCAATGGACTGTTGCAGTGGTGGCTGACGTGAAGCCTCATTCTCTGCTATGACATGCAGACTAATTCTCTGCTGACATGAAGACAGATTCTCTGTTACGGGACCTCCCTCCTCTGCCTGGGTGCTGGGCCTAAATATATGCCAATGGACTGTTGCAGTGGTGGCTGACGTGAAGCCTCATTCTCTGCTATGACATGCAGACTGATTCTCTGCTGACATGAAGCCAGATTCTCTGTTACGGGACCTCTCTCCTCTGCCTGTGTGTGTGCTGGGCCTAAATATATGCCAATGGACTGTTGCAGTGGTGGCTGACGTGAAGCCTCATTCTCTGCTATGACATGCAGACTGATTCTCTGCTGACATGAAGCCAGATTGTCTGTTACGGGACCTCTCTCCTCTGCCTGTGTGTGTGCTGGGCCTAAATATATGCCAATGGACTGTTGCAGTGGTGGCTGACGTGAAGCCTCATTCTCTGCTATGACATGCAGACTAATTCTCTGCTGACATGAAGACAGATTCTCTGTTACGGGACCTCCCTCCTCTGCCTGGGTGCTGGGCCTAAATATATGCCAATGGACTGTTGCAGTGGTGGCTGACGTGAAGCCTCATTCTCTGCTATGACATGCAGACTGATTCTCTGCTGACATGAAGACAGATTCTCTGTTACGGGACCTCTCTCCTCTGCCTGTGTGCTAGGCCTAAATATATGCCAATGGACTGTTGCAGTGGTGGGTGACGTGAAGCCTCATTCTCTGCTATGACATGCAGACTGATTCTCTGCTGTCATGAAGCCAGATTGTCTGTTACGGGACCTCTCTGCTCTGCCTGTGTGCTAGGCCTAAATATATGCCAATGGACTGTTGCAGTGGTGGGTGACGTGAAGCCTCATTCTCTGCTATGACATGCAGACTAATTCTCTGCTGACATGAAGACAGATTCTCTGTTACGGGACCTCTCTCCTCTGCCTGTGTGTGTGCTGGGCCTAAATATATGCCAATGGACTGTTGCAGTGGTGGCTGACGTGAAGCCTCATTCTCTGCTATGACATGCAGACTGATTCTCTGCTGACATGAAGCCAGATTCTCTGTTACGGGACCTCTCTCCTCTGCCTGTGTGCTAGGCCTAAATATATGCCAATGGACTGTTGCAGTGGTGGCTGACGTGAAGCCTCATTCTCTGCTATGACATGCAGACTAATTCTCTGCTGACATGAAGACAGATTCTCTGTTACGGGACCTCTCTCCTCTGCCTGGGTGCCGGGGCCTAAATATCTGAGAATGGACTGTTCCAGTGGTGGGTGACGGGAAGCCAGATTCTCTGCTATGGAACCTCTCTCCAATTGATTTTGGTTAATTTTTATTTATTTAATTTTTATTTTAATTAATTTCCCTATCCACATTTGTTTGCAGGGGATTTACCTACATGTTGCTGCCTTTTGCAGCCCTCTAGCCCTTTCCTGGGCTGTTTTACAGCCGTTTTAGTGCCGAAAAGTTCGGGTCCCCATTGACTTCAATGGGGTTCGGGTTCGGGACGAAGTTCGGATCGGGTTCGGATCCCGAACCCGAACATTTCCGGGATGTTCGGCCGAACTTCTCGAACCCGAACATCCAGGTGTTCGCTCAACTCTAATTCAGAGTAATCTCAGAAAGATGAGTGAGAAGTATAAGCGTGTGGCTGATAAGAGACGTGTGCCTGGTCCGGACCTGAATGTGGGTGATCTGGTGTGGTTGTCTACAAGAAATATTAAACTGAAGGTTCCCTCCTGGAAATTGGGTCCCAAGTTTATTGGGCCTTATAAAATTTTGTCAGTCATCAATCCTGTTGCCTTCCGCCTTGATCTTCCACGGGTTTGGAAGATACATAATGTTTTTCACAGATCTCTCTTAAAACCATATGTCCAGCCCACGGTACCCTCCTCTTTGCCTCCTCCTCCGATTTTGGTTGATGGCAATCTGGAGTTTGAGGTTTCCAGAATTGTGGACTCTCGCATTGTCCGCGGTTCTCTTCAGTACCTCGTTCATTGGAAGGGTTATGGTCCTGAGGAGAGGATGTGGGTTCCGATGTCGGACATTAAAGCCACTCGCCTTATCAGGGCATTTCATAGCGCTTATCCTGGGAAGGTGGGTCCTGGGTGTCCGGAGTCCACCCGTAGAGGGGGGGGTACTGTCACTACCAGAGCTTTGAGACGTTCTCACAGCTCTGTGTCTCCACCCCTGTGATGATGTCACTTAGGGTTGGAGGTGTTCTCACTGTTCTGTTTCTCCGCCCCTGTGATGAGGTCTTTACTCCCAGCTGCCTCTCCTGCGTTTGATTTCTCTGCCTTTAAATCACCCCTCCTCCTATTGCAGGGCGTGGATTATATTTCTCTTTTCAGTTGTAGCTCTGCCTTGAGTATCTTCTCTTCTTTAGCTACTAGTTCTCTGGACCTGTGTTCTGCTGCTGCTAGCACTCCGGATATTGCCAGCGGTCCTTGGATCCGTCTTCTCTGAGGTTGCAGCTCCATCAGCTAAGTGTGCAGACTTTGTTGTGTACCTGGTAATTTCCTGACTGGATCTGAGGTGGCCCCGGTTCCCTCCATATTCTGAGCAGGGCATCGGTGGCCGTGTCCCTTACACTATTGTAGGGGTTACAGGGCTCATCAGTCTAAGGTACGCGGGCATGCCTCGTTCCACCATTTGGATCCGGGCATGTGCTTTAGCAGCATAGGGAGAGTTTGAGGGTCTGACAGGGGTCACCCTTTCTCTTCCCTAGTTTGGGGTCCGGTCAGTAGCTCTTCTTACTGTGTATGCTCTGGTTACCTGTCATGGAACCATGAACCAGACGTACAACAAGAGATAAGTGGAAATAAGAAGGCTTTATTGAAAATCAAGCTGTAAGCAAAAGTCCAAACGGATGGCTAAACCGAAGCAGGGTCTTGCGTAGACAGAGGTCAGGAACCAGAAGGGTAGTCAGACGAAGCCTGGATCAGGAACCAGCAGGGTAGTCAGACGAAGCCGGGATCAGGAACCAACGGGGTAGTCAGACGAGGCCAGGATCAGGAACCAGAAGCAGCAGCAGTCTTAGAAGCATGTGAACACAGGAGGACCAAGCAAGGAACTGAAGCCACAGACCTCCTATATATATGAGCTAGGCATCCAGCTCCTCCCAGTGGGAAGGAGAAGCCGCAGGGTGGGAGGCTACAAGAAACCCAGAAACCAAGATGGCCGCCAGCACATGTCAAACGAAGGAGAACAGTAAGAAGGTAAGACCATGACATTACCCTTAAACAGCCGTGACACCATGGCAAAATTGACTTCGGAGTGCAGCATCATTCCAACCAGAATCAGCTGCCCATCTCCGAAATTCTGAGCAGTATATCTCTGCGGAGTGTTTACCCTGGCATAAAAGTCGCAGTCTAGATTCAGCGATCCGGATCATCATATATCCGACCCAGGACTACAAAAAATGTATCCACCGATCGGAGGGGCCGTGCCCCCACCGGTAGTGAAAAGGCCTAAGACTGAGCGTTATCCCTGAGCAGCGAGATGATGATCCCCACTCTCTGCTCCTCATCACCAGAGGAATGGGGAAGTAGGCGAAAATGGAGTTTGCAAGCCTCTCTAAAACAAACAAAATTCTCACTACCCCCGAAGAACATATCCGGGAGCGAGAACTTAGGCTCAGAACAAACTCCATGAACGCAAGCTGAACCGGTCACCTGAAACTGAGATACAGTTTTACGGAGATCTGCTACCTCCAGTGAAAGAGCCTGCATGCGTTCAGTCAAGAGTAAAACCGGATCCCTGCTTAAGACGGTTTTGGCGGTTTATAATGTCACGGATGGTGTTACTAGAAGACAGCAAATGAAGATCCAACTGACTTGATCCCAAACTAAGGAACATAAGGGAGAGCCCTGTAACAGTCCTAGCACTCTCCCTGACTTCTCAGCCCATGCAAAGATCTCTATGATAGAAAATTGCATGCCCTCGTGCCTCGACTGTATGACATCTGAACACCCTATAATAGTGAGGGGACACGACCACCGGCTCCCTACACTTAATACGGAGGGAGTCAGGGTCACCTAGGATCAAGCCAACAGGAAAACGCAAATAAAGGAACAGACTTATCTGTAGAAGTATTAGTTGCAGCATCCAGCATGCACACAATCCAGGAAGTTGTATAAATCGCAAAGTGATGCCGTATGGGAGGGGATTTAAAGGGATGCAATCACTAGATGACAGCTGAGAGAGGGAAATGAGATGACAAAACGAAAGCAAAACAAAAGAACCTCAAGCAGGAGGTTCTGAAGAACGTCTGTCAGAGCTTCTCAGATATCTGGCGGTGACACTATGTCGCATATGAAGACACACTGAAGTAGCATTACAGTGGAAACCCCTAAAAGGTGACCCCATTCCGGAAAATACACCCCTCAAGGAATATTTCAAGGTGTGTAGTGAGTACTTTGACCCATCAGGTGTCCTATCTACGCCGCCGGCGCCCTGCGGTAAAGTTCGGAGCGAGGACGTGCTCTGCATCCTTGTCTCCAGAGTAACAGGGGGCGGGGAGGACCTGGCCACCCATGCCTCCTTAGCGTGGCCGGCATCCTCCGCTCCCATGGTTACTGTAAGGAGTCTAAGCGCCGAGCTAGGCACTTGGCGCTCAGCTGTATGCAGGGGGATGAGTTGTGTGACGCTAGCCACGTCTCATGACTCCTTCCCTCCTCTTTTTAACAGGCAGCCCTCCTTGCGTATCTTCATCTGTGCCGTTGCTTTCTGGTGTTTGTATCTCAGCTTGTTTTTTTACCTCTTCCCTCGCTTGCTGTAACGGATCTCCTAGCACCCCGGTCGGGTACCTCCGTTGATGGATGCTCCCAGTGCTTACCGAGGACTCCAAGCACTCCGCTCTACACCAAAACCACCACAGGAGCCAGGAACAGGAACAGCTCTTACAAGAGCTAGAAGTAATAGCCAGGGAGTATACATGTATAGCAATCCCCACACACATGAGACAAGGCTCTATTTTGAATGTAAAACAGCAACTCTTTAATATGTTATTTTTCAGCCTTTTATGCAGGTCTCCTAGCAAGGGACACTCCCCCTGGGGCCCTTGTAGAAGACTGTGACACCTTCCCAGCAATTGTACACAAAACCCCCTTCCCTCTGTCTGTAACGCAATCAACAAAATACAATGAGCATTGTCTTTGACGCAGTTAACTAACACACTGGCATTGTCTGAGACGTAATCAACAAAATACAATTACCGAGCGTAATGGGCTAACTTAATCACTCACAGACAGAAAACACACATTTTTCCCAACACACAGAAAACAGCTCAAAATCTGATCTGGGTGAACAGTTAGGTCAGGTTTATCTGGGTTTAGGTCAGGTTTATCTGATACCCTTAAAGACATGTTAGTATGTTATCCTTCTCCTGGGACCCGGGAACAAACCATGGCCTTTGCAGTTAGACTGGAGAGACGCATTAGGGAGAGACAATGGGAGCATTTGTTTTTTCCACAGGTTATGTCCAAACCAGAGACCAGTCTGGTGGGAGTCAAGTCTGAGCCTTGTACCGACGAACCTATGCAGCTCGGTATGACCAGAAGAGACCAATGGCATCGCCGTGGTACATGTTTCTACTGGGACGACTCCGATCACTGGATCTGACAGTGTCCCAAGGTCCCTCCTTCCGGAAGATGACCCAAACCAGAGGGATCTAAAGACAAGGTACTCCCTGGGGTGGTTAAAAAGAAATTATTGGTACCAGTAACTATTTTGTTAGGATTAAATAGGGGGTCAGGTAGTGCCTTTATTGATTCTGGGTCGGCCTCTTACTTTATTGATCTTAAGTTTACTCTTCAAGTGAGGATACCTATTTTAGCCCTTCCCAGCCCTATTTACATAGTAGCCATTGATTCCACCCCCTTGTTGGGAGGAACTGTTAAGTTTTGCACACCTGAAATAACTTTGACTGTGGGAGTGAGTCACACTGAGAGTTGCTCTTTTTTGATCTCGGAGAACTTGCCCGCTGAAATGGTGTTAGGTATGCCCTGGCTCCAATTGCACAACCCTGTCATTAATTGGACCAGGGGAGAGGTTGAAAAATGAGGTCCTAAATGTAACTCTTGTTTACCTATTGTACAGGCGAGTGTCTCCGCAGAATCTAAGACTTTACCTTCATATGTCAAGGATTTTGCTGATGTGTTCTCCTCATCTGACCCAGAGAGTCTGATCCCCCATAGATCTTATGACTGTGCTATTGATTTAGTTGTGGGATCCAGGTTTCCTAAGGGTCGTATATATAATTTATCTGGTCCTGAGTGCAATTCCATGAGGGAATATATTAAGGAAAGCCTAATTAAAGGACACATTCGACCCTCTGTGTCCCCTATGGGGGCGGGGTTCTTTTTTGATAAAAAGAAGGATGGAGGTCTCAGACCCTGCATTGACTATCGTGAATTGAACAAAATCACAATCAAAAATTAATATTCTCTTCCATTGATCCCCGATCTGTTCAATCAGGTTCTGGGGGCATCATGGTTTTCCAAACTTGATTTGAGAGGGGCATATAATTTGATCCGAATCAAAGAAGGGGATGAATGGATGATTGTGTATCTTGATGATATTTAGATTTTTTCTTCGAATTTGGGATTTTCATGTTATGCGCATCAGATTAGTGCTTGATATTCTAAGAAGAAATCAGTTGTCTGCCAAATTAGAAAATTTTATTTTTGGGGTGCGAGAAATTTTGTATCTAGGCTATATCCTCACTCCACACTATGTTTGACTGTTCTTTGTTTGTCTGTCTTGTTTGCCTCTCCCACACTTACTCAGGTTAGGGATCGCCGCCCAGTTGTGCTCCGTTACCTAGGATGGGAAAAATGCAAGTAGGCAGGGACAGAGGTGTGGGTGGAGTCAGTTTTGCACCTTTCCCCACCCCTTTTTCAAGGGGTTAAAGGAGAAAATGCACCCCAGTATGTGTTTCCCATTTTCTCCCCATTTAGGAAACACCCTATATGTGCTTGTAGCCTGCTGTATGGGTGCACAGCAGACAAACAGCTAAATGTGAATTTGGCTGGCCTAAATTGGCAGACATGAATTTAAGGTGCCATGTCGCATAAAAAAAATTGCTGAGGTCCCCAGAAATTAAAAACCCCAAGAAGTGACCCCATTTTAGTAAGAGCACCCCGTGCGAACATTTTAAGGGGTGGAAAGGGCATAGTTGTTTCACAGAAAAGAATATGTAGTGGTTGCTGAAAAGTGGATCTGTAAGCTATGCGGACTAAATCAGAGGTATAAGGTGGTAAATTAATACTCCATGGATGAATGGTAGATTTTAAAACACTCCTGCATGCACAGGCCAGGTTTTGCTGTGGTAAATGGTGTCTTTCCTTATCCCTATTTTGTGACACACCCTTCATCTTTTTTGGGTCCTTCCCTTCTTTGCTGTCTGGGGAACTTGACCTGGAAATGTTGCCCTGGTATAACAGGGGGACCATGGCTTCCAGAAGTACATGAACCCCCACCGGCCTGGGTTTGAAAAATTAGGGCCTTAAAAACCACCTCTTGGAACTGAACAAAAGTTCCTGTGTGGCACTGTAGGGCTTCAGAAGTTGATCTGAAAGATCCACCCCTCCCATGTGCCTGGTTTTGGGGTAGTGGTTGTGGTACCTTGGACAGGAGCAGGGGAGCTGGCGTTAGTGTGAATGGTGGTCAGTACAAGGACGTCCCTCTTGTCCTTGTACTTAACCATCAGTATGTTCTCAGTGGTTGCCCTACCAGGTATCTAGGGAGGCCTCACTGATTTTATGAACTGTGCTCCAAGCCACAGTACCTCTGGGAGTTAGGGACATAAATAGGGGTATGCTGGTATAATAGTTATCCACATAGAGGTAGTAACCCTTATCCAGCAGTGGATGCAGTAAGTCCCACACGATCTTCCCACTAACTCCTAGGATGAGGGGGGGGGGGGCATTCTGGGGGTTCTATCCTGGAATCTTTTCCTTCGTAAATGCAAAACTTGTGGGTGTACCCAGAGCTACTCTCACAAAGTTTGTTTAACTTTATGCCATACCTTGCCCGTTTGCTAGGCAGGTACTTTGAAAAGTAATAGGGACTCATCTACACTGACATTTTTATCTGGGTTGTACACCTGAACAATCTTGGTGTTAAAGTGGTTAATGACAGGCCAAATGTTGAGTCATTTTGGGGTTGGCAATGTGAATTGTCGTTGTAGTGTAGGAATTTCCAAATTGACTCAAATCGCTTCTGGGTCATGGTGTTACTGTAAATTGGAGTCTGGTAGAAAATGCCCGAACTCCAATATTGTCTAACATGTGTTTTTTTTACAATGCCCAAATGTAATGACCCACAGTGCCATTGCCACTCTTGGCACCTTGCTACTGTCTCCAATGTGATAATTTATGTCATCAAAATGTATTTTATATCATCTCTGAATAATGTGCATATTTATTCCTGTGAAACTGTTTATGCTCACGTAATTACCTGGTTTACCACAGGGTGGTGGCATTTCTGGAAGCGCTGTATTAGATAGAGTGGAGCCTTTCTTCCATTCTATTCCCCTCTCTAGAGAGTGATGAGTTTTAGCTAGTGTAAGGGAGTTCCAGCTTTCCCCTCCTGGGGAGAGGTTGTGTGTCTAGCTTGTCCCCTGCTGGGGGAAGGAAGCAGGCCTTGTCCCTGCTGGACAGGCCCTGCCTGTGAGTTTATACATGGTTGCATGTCCCCTCCTGGGCTTGCATTGCCGAAAAGCCAAGCTAAGGAAGCTTGAAGCCAGGAAGAAGTTTTCCTAGGATTACAGTGAGAGTCAGACTACAGAAAGCTAAGTTGCAGCCTACAGCAGAAAGCTAAAGGAAAAGTTCCTATTTAAAGGGAGTCTGTCACCAGATTGTGACCTAATAGACCGCTTACATAGCGCTCTAGCATAGCAGTCTATGATTCTAATGGTACCTTTGATGTTTGCTTGTGAAGTTCCCCCAAGGCAAAAACAGACTTTTATTCATATGTAAATTAGGGCTCGCAAGTGCCCCGGGAGGGGTTCACCTCGCAGTGCGCATGCCCCGTCCAAGCAATGGATAGTGCAGGTGCGGGATCTCGCTGCAGAGAAGGAGGACGCAAAGGAAGAGCGGGGTGGGCAGAGGAAGAGGCTGAGGCGGGGATATGATGAAAAGAGGCAGAACAGCCTGGGCTCCAACGAGGTGAACCCCTCCCTGGGCACTTGCGAGCCCTAATTTACATATGAATAAAAGTCAGTTTTTGCCTTGGGGGAACTTCACAAGCAAACATCAAAGGTACCATTAGAATCATAGACTGCTATGCTAGAGCGCTATGTAAGCGGTCTATTAGGTCACAATCTGGTGACAGACTCCCTTTAAGCCAGCCAACATAGTGGAGCTGAAAGAGTTCAGATGTAGTAGAATTGAGAGTGTTTGCCTGCCACAACTTCATGCCAAAGCTTGCAAGAAACCAAGAGCAAGTCTGTATACTGTATACTGTTTGGATTATCGTTTACTCAAGTAAAGCTGTATTGGAATGATATAAAAAAGTGTGGACTCAATTATGCCTTCATCATCCAAGTTAATTACCCCTTTTGCACTGCAACGGACGACCATGTCCAGGCTCCAAGGATATCCATGTAGGAGCACCGTGACGCGCGTATACAAAACCTTCAGGAAAATTGTAGGTCCCTCTACACCACTTTGGTAATCCTACCCTGGGTCATATATCGTAAAAACCTCTTAAAGGTTAAGGGATACCCCAGACGTCAGGCCTACCGCTTGCTGCACATATGCAGCACGAGTCCCCAAAACTTCATAATCTCTGCTGCACTTACTGGGGTCCAATCTAGGGGTCTAGTGTATGGCGATGTAGGGTTCTGATCAATAAATTGTTGGGCGTATACATTGGTTTGGGCCACCATTAAACTTACAAAATCTTCAGAGAAGAAAATTTTGAAAAAATCTAATTCAGTGAAGCCCGCAAAGTCTATCTGTATTCCAGAGCTGCCCTCAAAATCCGGAATTTGAGGCTGATAATCGTCAGGAAGTGGGGTCCATAAGGGTTCACTCTGGGGGACTGCCTACGCTGCTACCCTGGGGCGCCTTCTACAGGGTCCCTCATCAGCGGATGATGATGATGAGGGGGTAGAGGAGTAGAGGAAAGTGGCATCCTCTTCTCCCTCACTTGCTTTTATTTATTTGTGCTCTTGATAAAGGGGACTTAGTTGTAATCCCTGAAACGCGTCGAGCTTTCTTGAAATAAAATAAGCATCCTTGGTTGAAGCCCTCGAATTTTCTTCCATCACGAGGACGGGGTGTGTATCCATCTTACAGGCGACCTCGGCGAGGGAGGTAAGGAGGACAGGTGTCTTAACCCCTTAAGGACACATGACGTACCGGTACGGCATGTTTCCCGAGTCCTTAAGGACACATGACGTACCGGTACGTCATGGCTTTAAATAGCGATGCCGGCGCCGCGGGGTTTAATCGGAACGGGATGCCGGCTGAAATCATTCAGCCGGCATCCTGTAACAATGCAGGGGGGGGTCATTTGACCCCCCCGCATCGACGATCGCAGAAAACCGCAGGTCAATTCAGACCTGCGGTTTTCTGCGTTTCCGGTCCATTCGGGTGTCCTGTGACCCGATGAACCGGAAAAAGACTGCGATCGGTGGCGTAATTTTACACCACCAATCGCAGTCCGAGGATTTGCAGAGGCGGAGCTGGCCCTGGTGCTGAACGCCGCTGTCCAGGGTGCTGATTGGTGCAGGGGAGAGAGGCGCGAGATTCAAACTTCCTGCGCTCCTCTCTCCCCTCCTCTTCCTGTTCTGCACGAGCACCCGGCAGCATCGTCCAGCACCAGCTCCTGTGTCCCCCTAATCGCCATCCATCACCCTCCTGCACCCATCGCCACCCAGGTAGGTTAGGGTCAGTGAGGGAGAGGCACCTTTAGGCAGGGATAGAAGGGAAAAGTTAGAAAAAAAAAATAAAAAATCACATTTATTCCAAACTTTTTTTTTTCAGCTACCAGACCCCCCTGCCACTTGCCCCCCCCCCGCATCCCCCCCACCACCAGCCCCCCCCTCACCACCAGCCCCCCCCCCCCCCCCACCAGACCCCCCCACCACCACTTTTTTTTTTCTGCGTGCGCTGACTGGCCGGCACTTTTTAGCGTCCGTCCACTGTTAGCGCATCGCCCGCCCCACCGCCCCACCACCCCACCGACCGCTGATCAGCGTTGAACCGCTGATCAGCAAGTTTGAACTTTTTTTTTTTTTCTAACACTTGCCCATTTTTTTTGCCTGGACTTTTAGTACGTGAACACCCGTGCCCCCACACACACGCACATAGAATAAAGGTTTACACGCACGCACATACACACGCACACACACACACCCATGGCCCGCCGGGTGTTCTCGGCCGAGGAGGCATATGCCCAGATTGCCTCCGACTCTGAGAGCCCCAGTGAGGATGAGGATGACCCCACGTTCCTTTTGTCATCCGCATCCTCCTCATCATCGGATGACGATGAGCCACCAAGGCAGCGGAGACGCCGCCAGGCGGAGCCAGGGGCCACACATGCTAGGGATCCTGTGGCCCACCCTAGTACGAGCCGCCCTGGGGTTCGTACTGGTTTCCCGGCCCACCAAATAAGTTCACCGGAGCCCCCTGCCGATGAACTTAGCTGGTGTCCCCCAGTGGACTTTGAGCCTGAGATTCCGGATTTCGCTGGCAATCCTGGAATCCAGATTCCCACAGTGGGGTTTACTGAAATAGACTTTTTTAGTTTTTTTTTCAGTAACCCACTGGTGAATCTGATGGTGGAGCAGACGAATCTGTACGCCCAACAGTTCGTCGCTCAAAACCCGGGCTCATTTTTGGCTAGACCCGGTGGCTGGACGCCGGTCAGTGCAGCCGAGATGAGGACATTTTGGGGCCTCGTGCTGCATATGGGTCTAGTGCAAAAACCCAGTGTCAGGCTGTACTGGAGTGGGGACGTCCTATACCAGACCCCACTGTACAGTACGGCCATGACACGCTCCCGGTTTGAGGCCATCCGGAAATGTCTGCATTATTCCGATAATGCAGCATGTCCCCCCCGAAGTGATCCTGCCTATGACCGGCTGTACAAGATACGGCCGGTCATCGATCACTTTGGGGCCACATTTCAGCAGGCCTACGTACCTGGAAGGGAGGTCGCGGTTGATGAGTCTCTCGTTGCGTTCAAGGGGAGACTCAGTTTCCGCCAATACATTCCCACAAAGCGGGCGAGGTATGGCGTGAAGCTATACAAAATTTGTGAGAGTACCTCAGGGTACACTTACAAATTTCGTGTGTACGAGGGGCGAGATTCCCGGATTCAACCACCAGAATGTCCCCCCACTCTGGGTGTTACCGGGAAACTCGTGTGGGACCTTATGTACCCACTGCTGGATAAGGGTTACCACTTGTACGTGGACAACTTTTATACCAGCATTCCCTTGTTCAGGTCCCTTGCCGCCAGATCCACGTTCGCTTGTGGGACCGTGCGGAAAAATCAACGCGGCCTCCCTGCCCACCCCCTCCAGGTACCTATCCCCAGGGGTGAGACCCGTGCACTTACCAGTGGAAACCTGTTGCTGGTCAGGTATAAGGACAAGAGGGATGTCCTTATGCTGTCCACAATCCACGGTAACAGCACCACCCCAGTCTCTGTGCGAGGTACCACGGTAACGGTCCTCAAGCCCGATTGTATCGTCGCCTACAATCGGTATATGGGAGGAGTTGATCTCTCTGATCAAGTCCTCAAGCCATATAATGCCATGCGCAAAACCCGGGCATGGTACAAAAAAGTTGCAGTCTACATGGTGCAGGTTGCCATGTACAACTCTTTTGTACTATCCCGAAGCGCTGGCAGCACAGGGACATTCCTCCAATTCTATGAGGCAGTCCTCAAAGACCTGATCTTTTCGGACCGGGAAAGAGCAGGCCGGAGTACCTCGGGAACTGGAGGCGCCCGGATCGTCCCTGGCCAACACTTTCCAGGTGTGGTCCCCCATACTGGAAAGAAGGGACGAACCCAAAAAAGATGCAGAGTGTGTCACAAGAGGGGGATACGGAAGGACACCACTACTCAGTGTGACACTTGCCCCGATCATCCGGGCCTCTGCATTATCGATTGCTTCAGGGAGTATCACACTTCCATGGAGTACTAAATTTTTATAATCTCCAACAGTCCCCTAGAGAACATAAAACACTATGGCTCTCAGACTTTGGAGACACAGAAACAATTTTTTTTCCCCAAAAAAATATTAGTTTTAGTGCAGGCATCCTCAAACTGCGGCCCTCCAGATGTTGTAAAACTATAACTCCCAGCATGCCCAGACAACCTACAGCCATCAGCAGGGCATGGTGGGAATTGTAGTTTTACAACATCTGGAGGGCCGCAGTTTTAGGATGCCTGCTTAGTGTCTCCAAAGTCTGAGAGCCATACATATTGGGCATCGTCGCGTGCGTAAAAGTCGTCGCTATAAAAATAACATTTGACCAAACCCCTCGGATGAACGGTGTTAAAAATATAAAATAAAAACGGTGCCAAAACACCCATTTTTGGGCAAAATTTCCATTTGAATCCTTTTTTTCCAGTAATAAAGCAAGGGTTAACAGCCAAAAAAACCTCAATATTTATGGCCCTGATTCTGTAGTTTGCAGAAACACCCCATATGTGGTCGTAAATGGCTATATAGCCGCACGGCAGGGCATAGAACGAAGGGAACTCCATATGGTTTCTGGAAGGCAGATTTTGATGGACAGTTTTTTTTTTTGACACCATGTCCCATTAGAAGCCCCCCCTCATGTAGCCTAGACTAGAAACTCCAAAAAAGTGACCCCATCTAAGAAACTACACCCCTCAAGGTATTCAAAAGTTACTTTATAAACTTTGTTAACCCTTTAGGTGTTCCACAAAACTAAATAGCAAATGTAGAAAAATTTTAGAATTTAATTTTTTTGTTACCTTGCCTCAAAAAAGTGTAATATAGAGCAACCAAAAATCATATTTACCCCTAAAATAGTACCAAATCAACAACCACCTTATCCCGTAGTTTCCTAGATGGGGTCACTTTTATGGAGTTTCTACTCTAGGGGTGCATCAGGGGGCTTGAAAGGGTACATGGTGTAAATAAACCAGTCCAGCAAAATCTGCCTTCCAAAAACCGTATGGCGTTCCCCTTCTTCTATGTCCTGCCGTTTAGCCAAATAGTAGTTTACGACCACATTTGGGGTGTTTCTGCAAACTACAGAATCAGGGCAACCCATTTTGAGTTTTGTTTGGCTGTTAACCCATTTTTTTCAGTAATAAAGTAAGGGTTAAAATGGAAAATTTTCCAAAAAATAGAAATTTCTAAATTGTTTCTCCATCTGCCATTAACTCTTGTGGAACACCTAAAGGGTTAACAAAGTTTGTAAACCCAGTTTTGAATACCTTGAGGGGTGTACTTTCTTAGATGGAGTCACTTTTTTGAAATTTTTATTCTAGGGGTACAACAGGGGGCTTCAAATGGGACATGGTATAAACAAAACCAGTCCTGCAAAATCTGCCTTCCAAAACCCATATGGTGTTCCCCTCCTTCTATGTCCTCCCGTTCGGCCAAACAGTAGTTTACGACCACATATGGGGTGTTTTTGCAAACTACAGAATCAGGGCAACCCATTTTGAGTTTTGTTTGGCAGTTAACCCTTGTTTTACTCCTGGAAAAAATTGATTATATTGGAAAATTTTCCAAAAAATAGAAATTTCTAAATTGTTTCTCCATCTGCCAATAACTCTTGTGGAACACCTAAAGGGTTAACAAAGTTTGTAAACCCAGTTTTGAATACCTTGAGGGGTGTACTTTCTTAGATGGAGTCACTTTTTTGAAATTTCTATTCTAGGGGTGCAACAGGGGGCTTCAAATGGGACATGGTATAAACAAAACCAGTCCTGCCAAATCTGCCTTCCAAAACCCATATGGTGTTCCCCTCCTTCTATGTCCTCCCGTTCGGCCAAACAGTAGTTTACGACCACATATGGGGTGTTTCTGCAAACTACAGAATCAGGGCAACCCATTTTGAGTTTTGTTTGGCAGTTAACCCTTGTTTTTTTCCAGGAAAAAATTGATTATATTGGAAAATTTTCCAAAAAATCTAAATTCTAAAAATGTATGTCCATTTGCCATGAAGTGTTGTGGAAGACCTAAAGGGTTAACAAAGTTTGTAAAAACAGTTTCGAATACCTTGAGGGGTGTAGTTTCTAGAATGGGGTCATTTTTGGGTGGTTTCTATTATGTAAGCCTCACAAAGTGACTTCAAACCTGAACTGGTCCATAAAAAGTGGGATTTTGAAGATTTCCGAAAATTTCAAAATTTGCTTCTAAACTTCTAAGCCTTGTAACATCCCCAAAAAATAAAATATAATTCCCAAAATGCTACAAACATGAAGTAGACATATGGGGAATGTAAAGTCATCACAATTTTTGGGGGTATTACTATGTATTACAGAAGTAGAGAAACTGAAACTTTGAAATTTGCAAATTTTTCAAAATTTTTGGTAAATATGGTATTTTTTTATGCAAAAAAATTAACTTTTTTGACCCAATTTTAGCAGTGTCATGAAGTACAATATGCGACGAAAAAACAATCTCAGAACGGCCTGGGTAAGTCAAAGCGTTTTAAAGTTATCAGCACTTAAAGTGACAGTGGTCAGATTTGCAAAAAATGGCCTGGTCCTTAAGGTGAAATAGGGCTGTGTCCTTAAGGGGTTAAAGGGGTTCTGCACCTTCATTTAACTGATGATCTATCCTCTGGATAGATCATCAGCTTCAGATCGGCGGGGGTCCGACACCCGGGACCCCCGCCGATCAGCTGTTTGAGAAGGCAGCGGTGCTCCAGGAGCGCCGTTGCCTTCTCACTGTTTACCGCCGGGCCGCCCGCCCACTGACGTCACGACTTGTATCAACTAGAGTGGGCGCGGCTAAGCTCTGTTCACTTGAATGGAGCTTAGCCGCGCCCACTCTAGTTGATACAAGTCGTGACGTCAGTGGGCGAGCGGCCCGGCGGTAAACAGTGAGAAGGCAGCGGCGCTGCTGGAGCGCCGCTGCCTTCTCAAACAGCTGATCGGCGGGGGTCCCGGGTGTCGGACCCCCGCCGATCCGAAGCTGATGATCTATCCAGAGGATAGATCATCAGTTAAATAAAAGTGCAGAACCCCTTTAAGTTTATCCTGTCCATCTCCCTCCCTGGTGAAGTAAGTCCCTTGACTTAACTTATTTCTTATTATTATACCACTATTATTATAGCATACTTTTCTATACTACCTTGACATAATATCAATTGAGCGGTTGCAGATAACCCGTATATTATACTATACACATATATTTCTCTACTGCCATCCTTGTAATACCGGTCACATGTAACTGGCGCCCCACTATACTGTTATATGCTTCTCCCTCACTAGCAGGCTCAGTATTGAAGGCAAGCATGTTGTATGCCTCTTCAGCTGGGTATACTCTTTGGGAGGGACGGGCCATTTTTTTTTATTGGGGTGTGACATATGAAATGTGTAAACCTTTATTTAGTGTGAGGGGTGTGTATGTTGTGTTTTAACATGTGAAGGAGCTTGTTATAAATTTGAAATTAAATTTAGAAGAAAAAAAAAAGATTCACACTGAAGGCATCAAAACTATGAATTAACACACGTGGAATTATATACATAACAAAAAAGTGTGAAACAACTGAAAATATGTCATATTCTAGGTTCTTCAAAGTAGCCACCTTTTGCTTTGATTACTGCTTTGCACACTCTTGGCATTCTCTTGATGAGCTTCAAGAGGTAGTCACCTGAAATGGTCTTCCAACAGTCTTGAAGGAGTTCCCAGAGATGCTTAGCACTTGTTGGCTCTTTTGCCTTCACTCTGCGGTCCAGCTCACCCCAAACCATCTCGATTGGGTTCAGGTCCGTTGACTGTGGAGGCCAGGTCATCTGGTGCAGCACCCCATCACTCTCCTTCATGGTAAAATAGCCCTTACACAGCCTGGAGGTGTGTTTGGGGTCATTGTCCTGTTGAAAAATAAATGATGGTCCAACTAAACGCAAACCGGATGGAATAGCATGCTGCTGCAAGATGCTGTGGTAGCCATGCTGGTTCAGTATGCCTTCAATTTTGAATAAATCCCCAACAGTGTCACCAGCAAAGCACCCCCACACCATCACACCTCCTCCTCCATGCTTCACGGTGGGAACCAGGCATGTAGAGTCTATCCCTTCACCTTTTCTGCGTCGCACAAAGACACGGTGGTTGGAACCATAGAGCTCAGATTTGGACTCATCAGACCAAAGCACAGATTTCCACTGGTCTAATGTCCATTTCTTGTGTTCTTTAGCCCAAACAAGTCTCTTCTGCTTGTTGCCTGTCCTTAGCAGTGGTTTCCTAGCAGATATTCTACCATGAAGGCCTGATTCACACAGTCTCCTCTTAACAGTTGTTCTAGAGATGTGTCTGCTGCTAGAACTCTGTGTGGCATTGACCTGGTCTCTAATCTGAGCTGCTGTTAACCTGCAATTTCTGAGGCTGGTGACTCGGATGAACTTATCCTCCACAGCAGAGGTGACTCTTGGTCTTCCTTTGCTGGGGCGGTCCACATGTGAGCCAGCTTCTTTGTAGCGCTTGATGGTTTTTGTGACTGCGCTTGGGGACACTTTCAAAGTTTTCCCAATTTTTTTTCGGACTGACTCACCTCCCCCTGACCCCCCACCCCACAGCGCAGCTTATTACAGCTTCCGGCACTGAGATGTGCCGGTCTTCATTGACTGGCCAATCTCAGCGCTTGGAGCTGCAGGGGGGTGGTGATGCACCATGCTTCCCTTATCCGGCATGGCTGCCTGACGTTAAGGGCAGACATGGTGCCCCGATTCCCCTGCGATCGTGCCCCAGCACCCGGCAGACCTTGTAATGTACATGTATGTCACTGGTCTTTAAGTCACGTCCAGATATTACGTACATGTACGTCATGGGTCCTTAAGGGGTTAAACTAGTTTCACACCTGCAGTAAGGCATCCGGAGGTCACCGGATCTGGCCTAGGAAGATACTGCTGCATCTTTTCTGCACAAAAAAAACTTTCAGTGCAAACTGCTGCATTCACTGCAGATACTGCTGCGTTCACTGCCGGAACTCTAACTATAATGGGATCTGACGGGGATCTGGCATCATGGGTGGATTGGCCATAGACCCAACAGGGAAATTTCCTGGCTGGCCGATGCCCAGGGGGGCTCTTAATCCCTTCTCTTGGCTGTCAGACAGGTACATACAGGTCTGATGCTCTTAGCATTAATTATGTAGGAGCATCAGGCACTTATGCACCTGGCTAGTAATTGTAGTGCCCTTCTGAATTTAATGATATTGCTGTCCTCAGGACGATGATACAGCTTCATGCTGTGGGGTGGACGGCAGTATTTTGTGCTGGGATGGTATTTTGTCCTGCACTACGGTATTGCTGCCCCCAGGGCCGGCGTCAGAACCCGGCATACCCGGGCAAGTGCCGGGGCCCACTGTAAGTTTGGGGGCTCACTCATTTCCACGGCGCGGCGGCGGCCCCTTTAAAACTTAAACATACAACTTCATTCATGCTGCGCAGCGCCTGCCGCCCGGCCCCTCTCTCACATGATCGTCTGTGTGCCGTGCGGCGCGAGTACTAGTTTCCACAGCAGCGCACGCCGCACAGGCACAGATCTGAGCCTCACTCACTGTAAGCCCGCCCTCAGCCAGCAGCAGGACTCGTCTCGGCGCAGCTACAGAAGATTCAGAAGACAGGAAGCATAGCCGAGCCCAGAGGACACCTGGCGCCCAGGCAGGCCAGCCCAGAGGAAACCTGAAGCTGAATGCTGCTGCTGCTGCTGCTGGACTCGTTTTAAATTTAGAATTCAGGTGAACTAGTAACAGTCACATACCAAGACCAGTTCATGAGTTTTTGCCAATAAACTGTATAATAGATTTCATGCGTTCTGGTATTTTCTTATAGGAGTTTATATTGTGTTTTAGGCCAAATGAGAGCAGGAGCGCATGGCGTCATTGGTTGCTATGACGCCGTGCGCTTCATGCCGCCGCTGCACTACAGTAATACACTGGTATGATCTATATGAGTGTATTACTGTAGTGCAGCGGCGGCATGAAGCGCACGGCGTCATAGCAACCAATGACGCCGTGCGCTCCTGCTCTCAGCAGGATGCCAGGCCGGGATGCCACGGACCGCTCATGGCCATGGAACACGGCCGTGTGCATTCGGCCTAAAACACAATATAAACTCCTATAAGAAAATACCAGAACGCATGAAATCAATTATACAGTTTATTGGCAAAAATTCATAAGAGGAAATTTTCCTCATATTGATTTTTGCGAATAAAGTGTATTATTGATTATCATTTTCTTATAGGAGTTTATGTTTTAGGCCTCATGCACATGGCCGTTGTGTGCCCATGGCTGTATTGCGGTCCGCAACGCAATACACGGACACCGGCCCATGTGCACTCTGCATCACAGATGCGGACCCAATCACAGAGATGCAGAACGAACGCATGGATCAGAACCCCATGGAAGCACTATCGAGTGCTTCCGTGGTGTTTCTGGCCGTGCCTCCGCACCCCTATAAAATAGAACTTATTAAATTTTTTTGCGGGGGGCAAGTTGAATGGGTCCGGATCCGCCCCGGCCGCTGCACGGACGTTGCCCATGCATTGTGGACCGCAACGGATGCACAACGGCCGTGTGCATGAGGCCTAAGGGCTCTTTCATACGAACGGATGCCGTGCGTGTAATCCGCTGTGTGAAAGACAGCCAAGCCCCGTCCCGGAAAGCAGAGACACAGACCATTAACATGATTGATAATGCTCCGTGCCTCTCTGTGATCTTATTACTACAAAATCACAGTGAGATACAGTTGTCACCATGATTTTGTAAAAAGATCACAGAGAGGCAAAGAGCATTATCATTTATGTTAATGCTCCGTGTCTCTGCTGTCCGGGACGGGGCTTGGCACTCATTCACGCAACGGATTACCCGCACGGCATCCTCTCGTATGAAAGAGCCCTTAGGCCCCTTGTAGACTAGCGTTCCTCCCGCAGCGAGTCCACATCGCAGCACCCGGCCTGACCTCCCAGCGCTGCCGGGGGTCACATAGCATTATATTGATTGATCTAACCCTTAAAGTTCTGGAATGTATTGGATAACACTGGCATAATGCTGTTAGTGTCATCTAATACATTCCAGGACTGTAAGGGTTACATAGCATCATAAATCAATATAATGCTATGTGAATCCCATCAGTGCTGGGAGGTCAGGCCGGGTGCTGCGATGCGGACTCGCTGCGGGAGGAACGCTCATCTGCAAGGGGCCTTAGCACAGGGGGGCCCACTGAGGCTTTATCGCCCAAGGGCCCACATGAACCTGGAGCCGGCCCTGGCTGCCCCCCACCTACTTCTGTCAGCCCACCTTCTGTCAATTTGGACCCACCTACAACATGAGGCCACTTTTAGGTTTTTTTTCCAGGGCCACTTTAAGTTTCCAGTCCACCTCAGTCTGGTATGCATCGTTTCTTCTCTGGCCGAAACCCCACCAGATTATAGTCAATGGGGTCCAGTCGTGCACAGCCCTATCCGGCTATGCCAGATACTGTGAACTCTGGCGGGCTATTCCTCTGATGGAGCAGCCTGCCGAATACCTTACCACAGGTGTGTAATTAACCTTATCCAGATATTTATCTGGGACAGATTCGTATAGTTTTCCATTAAAATTGAACCAATAACTTTTCACTTAAAGGGAACCTACTGTATCTCTACTGAGGGCAGCATAAAGTATTGGAGAGAGTTTACTGTATAATCATTGCCAGAGAAAAGTCACCCTTTTTCATGAGCATTCCCCGCCCAAACCCAGAGGTGATTGACAGTTTTCTCCATAGTTTTCTCCCTACGGAAATTCGCCAGCAGGAGTCAGGAGATGACTCTTCTCTAGGACGTGCTGCAAAGATTATACAATAAGCTCTTGGCAACCTACTAATATTAGCTCCGGGGGCCTAACTACAGTCATAGCAGCCATAGCAATTGCTATGGAGCCCAGAGGTTGGGGACCAGTCATGGGCAAGAACATTGTATGTTTTTGTGGGGTAATTCCAATATGGTGGCTTTTTGCTATAATATGGGTTTTCTGATATATACTGCTATTATACATTCTTTCAAAGGGGTTGTGTCACTTCAGCAAATGGCATTTATCATGTAGAGAAAGTTAATAACAGGCACTTACTAATGTATTGTGATTGTCAATCAAATTATACATTGCTCGTATCCAGGGGTTATGACCACCTTGTATCCAGCAGTGGTGGACATGCTTCCACACTATAGGTATAGGCACATGGGCGTAACCCCTGGAAACAAGTAGTGTATAATGTGATGGAAAAATTAATCAAGCCAGCAAAGGAAGCAATATGGACAATCACAATACATTAAGTGCCCTGCATACATTTTCTCTATATGATAAATGCCATTTGCTGAAGTTAGACAACCTGTAAAGGAGAGCCGGCAACGCGCGCTCTCCTTACAGTGCCGCCGGCACATGGTCTGTGTGAAGCGTGCGCCTCTTCCGCCTGGCCGGCGTTTTCCATCCCCTAGGCAGCAGGGAAGCTGAGCGCTGATAGGAATGAATTGGCGCTCAGCTGCATTAAGGTGCGTGATGCGAGTCACGTGACGCTGGCCACGTCACATGACTCATCTGTTGGGGTTATTTAACAGGCAGCCTGCTGGCCACAGGTTGATTGATCTTTCAACCTCACTAGCGTTTGCCTGCAGGTGTGCCTTTGTGAACTCAACCTCGGCTTGAATTTCACTTTTGATCCTGTGTTACCCCTTTGTACTGCATGACCTCCTGACTCCTGACCTGGGCTTGTATTTGATGTTGATTTTGGTGTTTCCTCTGGTACTGACGTTATCTCCTGGTTCTGACTTTGGCAAGTTTTGACCTTAATATTGTGTTCTGTCTAGTGTTCCCTTCTGTGTGTTCTGTCCTAGCTTTGTTGTTTTCTCCACTTTTGCTCCTTCCTATAAGCCTCCGCACGTACTTAAGCTAGGGACTGCCGCCCAGTTGTACACTATCAGTTAGGACGGACTGTGCAAGTAGGTAGGGATAGTGGTGTGGGTGGAGCTTAGGGCTGCACTTATCCCTACCATTTGTGACACAACTCCTTTAATTGCTACTTGTGCTGCTATTTTAATTTTCTTGTTGGTGAGGACCTCATCTTACTTTGCTACGGGGTCTTATGAATTACTAGCAGAAGGACCCGGGTTTGCACATGTATATTTCATCTATTCCATTTAATGTTTGTGTGTGTCGTTAAAAGATATCGACAGTGTCCACTATAACAGTGACATCTACAGTAACCCGCCCCTTTAACAGTTACCTCCACAGCACCTGCCCCTATAACAGTGACCTCCACAGAATCCCACCCCCTTAACAGTGACTTCTACAGCACCTCACCCCTTAACACTGACCTCTATAGCGGACCGTCCCCTTAAAGGGGTTGTCCGGGTTCAGAGCTGAACCCGGACATACCGTTATTTTCACCCAGGCAGCCCCCCTGAGCCTAGCATCGGAGCATCTCATGCTCCGATGCGCTCCAGTGCCCTGCGCTAGATCGCGCAGGGCACAGGCTCTTTTGTTTTTTTTGTTTTTTTTGCTTAAATCTTTTTTATTTCGATTTCGTACAATAAATACATCCATAGCAAAACATTATCCCAACAGTACATAAGAAAAGTTATTAACAAATAGTAATTACTATTCATCTTTCATTTCTATTTTTTCTTTTTTTTTTTCCTTCCCTTCCCCTTTCTTTCCCTCACCCCATTCCCGACCACCTCCCAACGCCCACCCTCCCGTTTCCCCCCACGTGGAGAGAGAGAGAGGAAAAAAAAAAAAAATAACTAAAGTACCCAATTTTTCCAGACCTGGTCGAGATTTGGGAATTTTTTAGTATAATTCTTCGTCCCACTTTCTTCTTTAATTAACTTGTCTATTGTTTTCCTCCACTGTTCCACCGTCGGTGGATCTACCTTTATCCATTTCCTAAGTATCAGGATTCTGGCCTGAAATAATACTTTATTCAAAACCAATCGTATATTTTTATTCAGTTTCAAATGTTCGGTTGCCCCTAAAATACAAATTACTGGGTCATTTGGTACTCGGACCTTCAGTAACAAAAACACAGTTTCCATAATTTCTGTCCAGTATCTATGAAGCTTGGGACACCTCCAGAAACAGTGTATCAAATCAGCTCTCTCCTCCCAACATTTTAAACATTTATCTGTTGGTCTCACTCCCATTCTTTTTAACATCCATGGAGAACGATGTAGTCTATGTATTATAAAAAATTGTGAGATCTTGTGCGAACCCCTATCCGAAATTGTCGCGTAATTTCTAAGGGCATCCCTCCATTTTTCCTCTGTGAAGGAATCTAAGTCTTTCTGCCATTTCTTCACGGCAAGCATTGTAATTATTTTTCTTTTTTCCTCCATCAAGATCTTATATCTATTTGCAGTTATTCCAGCTCCCTCCCCTGCTGCAACAAACTTGTCCAACATATCTGATGTTTCCCTTCGGTACCTATCCCCCTGTACCACTATCCGCAATGCATTCCTAAGCTGGAAGTATTTAAACAAGTCCCTATGGGGGATCCCAAATTCCGACACCATTATATTGAAGTCCTTCAGCTTATCTCCCTCAAAAATCTGTTCTAGGTATTTCACTCCTTTTTTTTCCCAATCTATATAATCTCTTATTGTTTCCAATTCCTTTAAATTAAGATTTTTCCATATCGGTGTATATTTCAAAAACCCTTTAATCTCCAATAGTTTCTTAATTTCCCCCCATACGTATTCTAACAAATTGAATATCCTATTACTAGTATTTTTTGCCCAAAAAAACCTGACTCCAACACCTCGAAGTGATTAAATTTTTCTTTCCATCCCCATCTATTTAATTCTTGTCTACCCACCTGGCTATCTAAGCTATCCTTGATATTCCCATATTGTGTTATTAAATAGTAGAAAAATAGATTAGGAAGCGCTAATCCTCCTTCTTTCACTGGGAGCTGAAGGACTTCCTTCTTTATCCGAGGAATCGCACCCTTCCACATAAAATCCCCCATTAGTCTATCCAATAATTTAAAAGTATTTTTTGGTATTCTTACTGGGGCATTTTGCAATACGTAAAGTATCTTTGGGAGGAAGACCATTTTTATTAAATTCACCCTGCCCTGCATTGACAGTGGTAATCTTTTCCATATGTGTATTTTAGTTCTTAGTTCTTTTATTAAGGGGAGAATATTTAATTTTTCATATTCTTCTATGTTCCCGGAGATTTGTATGCCGAGATATTTAAAGTTTTCATGCCTTTTTAAAACGTGCACCCGTGTATCTCTCTGTAGTTGCCCCTCTCCTAATAATAACATGTGTGATTTACCCCAATTAATGTTTAAACCGGAAAAAAAAACCAAACTTATCTATTATCTCTGTTATTTTATTAAACTGTTCCCCGGTGTTTTGCAAAAAAAGTAAAATATCATCTGCGTACATCAACAGTTTTTCTTCTCCACCCACATATGTAAAACTTTTAATCTCCCTATCATTTCTTATTATATTTGCCAGGGGTTCAATTGCTATTGCAAATAGCAATGGGGAGAGAGGACATCCCTGCCTTGTGCCGCGTGATAGGGCAAACGAGGGGGATAGGCTCCCATCCACAACCACTCTAGCCCTGGGGTTACAATAGATTAGCTGAATCCACCTTATAAATCCTTCCCCTATACCAAATCTCCTTAATACTGCCCATAGATACTCCCATTCAATGCAATCAAACGCCTTTTGAGCATCCAATGAGAGTATCGCTTTTTCCCCTGCGTCTGATCTATTAGCTTCAATATTAAGGAATAGCCTTCTTATGTTGGAATATATTGTTCTACCCGGTATAAAACCTGTTTGATCTTTATTTATTATTTCTTTAATAACCTTAGAGAGCCTGTCTGCTAGAACTTTTGCCAGAATTTTTGCATCCGTATTCAAGAGGGATATAGGCCTATATGAGCCGGGGTCTGTTTGTTCCTTCCCCTTTTTTAAGATTAGTATAATAATTGCTTCCTTCATAGAGCTCGGTAGATCACCTAATTTTCGAGCCTCATCCAATGTTATTTTTAATTCTGGAACTAGTACCTGTGCAAAGGTTTTGTATATTTCAAAGGGGAGCCCATCTCCACCTGGTGCTTTCTCGGATTTAACCTTGCCCAGAGCTGAATTTATATCTGCCACCGTTATTTCTTTTTCCAGAAATTCTTTTTGGACCTCAGATATCCTATTAAAAGCAATCTTATCTAGATAGGAATCTAACTCTTGTTTTGAGTATTGTACCCTGGACTTATATAGCTCTTGGAAATAGTCCCAAAACACTTTTTTTATATCTTCAGGTGCGGTGAGTAATTTTCCCGTTTTATCTTTAATCGCGCCAATCCATGATTTCCCTTTTTGATTTCTCACTATATTTGCTAATATTTTACCGACCTTTTCACCCTCCGAGGCCAACTTAATCCCCTGAAGGAGCAATTCTTTCCTGCTTTTTTCTAATTGATATAACCTCAACTTTTCTTGTTCTTCCTCCCAAACTCTCTTATTAAGTACAGTAGGATGTCTCATACATACCATTCCAACCTCTTGTAATTTTTTTTCCAATGCCTTCCCATTCTCTCTAGTGTTTTTTTTCCAATAGTTTACTTTTTTGAACAGTAATCCCCTCAAAAATGCCTTAGAGGTGTCTCAGACCACAAGTCTACCGGCAGAGCCATTATTTTCCATAAAAAAAAGTTTCAACTCTTCTATTATACTCTCTTTATCTGAGATTAATAATAGCCAATGGGGGTTAAACTTAAACAACGGCAAAGTATTATTTTTATTCAGGTCCAACTCCATTACCATTGCACTATGGTCCGATAAAGCCATGGGTATATACTTTATCCTAATCTTATTTTGAGATATTAAATTTTTGTTTCCCAAAATCATATCTATTCTCGACCAGGTTTGGTGTGTTTTTGAGTAACAAGAATAATTAATTTCATCCGGGTTCTGCACCCGCCAAACATCTACCCAATTGAATTCATACACTAATTTGCATAACTCTACATTTTGTGCTCCTCCCCTTCCACTAGACATCCTATCCCTGAGTGGATCCATAACCGCGTTATAGTCTCCGACCGCGATCAACATACATTCCTGTTTATTCAACATAAATCTATACAATTGGTACAAAACATCTGATTTATATGGTGGTGGAATATATATATTTGCGAGTACGGTTTTTTTCCCCTCTACGTAGCAGTGTAGAAAGAGGTACCTGCCACAATCGTCGGCCTCACATGCCAGAGCCTCAAATTTAATCTTGTTATGTATCAAAATCGAGACCCCTCTAGAGTAGGTAGTATATACCGAATGATATCCCGTCACCATCCATCTCCTCTCCAACCACCTTACTGATTCTTTATCTAAATGTGTCTCCTGGAGGCAGACGACGGCTGGCAGGAACCTCTTTATCCACTCAAGGATAGCAAACCTTTTAACCCTCTCACGGAGCTCTCTCACATTTAACGAAAGAACCCTAACCATCTATCCAGGAAGGGGATAAAAAAATAAAAAAAATAAAAATAAAAATAAACTTCTCTCCACGCCCCACCCCCCCGAGCCCTCCATACCCTCCCATTCAAATAGTCCCCCCTTCTGCTGGTCGGCAGTCCGGGCGACTCCATATCTTAGCATCTTAGCACCTATCACCACCTCCCCCCCAGCCTCAGAGACCCTCCCCGTCCGCCCATTCGCTAACTTCCTCCGGAGTCTGAAAGAAAACGAACTTGCCATTGTGTTCCACCCTTAATTTTGCTGGAAAAAATAGGCTATACTTTATACCTGCTTCCCTTAGTCTTTTTTTTACCGATATAAACTCTCTTCTTTGTACATTAGTACTATATGAATAATCTGGAAAAAGTTTAATCTTTACCCCCTGTATATAGTATCTTTCCGAGGTTCTAGCATCGGCTAATATTCCATCTCGGTCCTTGGATAGTAGGCATTTCACCAGTATCGGTCTGGGATAGTCTCCTGGTACCCTATTTTTTGTGGGGACCCTATGTGCTCTTTCGATGGAAAACAGGGGAGAAAGAGTACCTTCTCTACTGTTTTCCCTTAACCATCTCTCCACAAAATCGGTGCAGTTATCTCCCTCCGCTCGCTCTGGAATCCCCACACATCTTATATTTGACCTTCTTGATCTATCTTCCTGGTCTACCAGTTTTTGTTCCATCTTAACGTTTATCTGTTTTAAAGATATCACTTCCTTCTCTAATTTCTGAACAGATTTCTCTAGGGGGGGGATCTTTTTTTCCATCTCTTGCAACCTCTGTCTTACTTTTTCCATCTCCGCTCGTATAACCATGACATCTGTCTGTACTGCCCCAAGCTGGGTTACCAGATTCCCCATTAAATTTTCCATTTGTGAGACAGTACAGAGTATATCCTGCACCATTTTTACATCTGTTTCTGTATATGTCACTGGAGGTCCCCTCTCTGCCTCTCCCCCTTCAACTGACGTTTCATGCGTTAGACCCTGCGGTCTAGAATCCACAGTTTTTTCTTTTTGTGGAGATCTTAGCCCTGGTGAATTCGGGACCAGGTATTTATTTAGGCCTAATTGCTTAGACCCACTT
Organism: Bufo gargarizans; assembly: GCF_014858855.1. NCBI lineage: Eukaryota > Metazoa > Chordata > Amphibia > Anura > Bufonidae > Bufo > Bufo gargarizans. The sequence continues at coordinate 593,562,126 of NC_058081.1, forward strand.
TCCAAACCTACAGCTGATCTCCTAGCGGTACTTCCCGCAGGGCCACGCGGTTCCTCCCTTTTCTTGGACGGCATTTCAGTTCTCCACAGTTTTTCTTTTTTCCCCTCTTTCCCTTCCTTTCCCTTTTCCCTCCCTTCTCCTTTCTCTCTTCCTTCTTTTTCTTTCTCTCTCTTTCCCCTCTTTTCTTTTCCCTCCTTCTTCCTTCTCCTTCCCTCTCTCAATACCAGGACGGTTTAAGGGCCCGAAGGGAACAGATACAAATATAACCCCCCTTCTAAGTTAATCACAATCAGAATATAGACAATAAACTTTTCCAACACAGTAAATTGATCCCATAAAAAAAAATCAGTTCAGCATCAGTCCAATGATGGAAAAAAAAAAATCAGTTCAAAAGGGAGAACCATTAGTGATATTAGTAATGTTAGTCAACTTTAACCGGGAGAGGTAGATTTCTTACGGATTTGTAGCACACGACATAAGATCCGGCGTATCGGAAGGTACAGATAGTTAGTTCATTAAATCAGGGAAAGACAATATCATTGATTCTGCGGCCTGGGTGAGAACAGGGTTATATATCTTTTTTTTTTTTTTTTTCCCCTCAGTCCACAATAGCTTCAGACCGTATATCCATGCGCACAACCAACAGTCACCTTGGGAAAAACAACCCCCTATCAGCTGCCATCACCGGGGATATCACCCCTGCTACTTATATACCTTCACAGTAGAGGCAGACCTAGGAGCAGAAACTGAACGTAGGTTGCGGTAGAAGGCACTTCAAACTGTACCCCCCGAGTTAATCGCCCCTGATGGTCCTGTATCAAAATTTAAGGGACCTGTCCAGGTCATCCGGGTCAGCTTCTCCCACAAAGGTAACAGGAGCAACAGGGATCCACTATAAGCTCAACAACAAGCTAGAATGGCGGCATCCTATGGAGCTTTTTTTTTTTTTTTTCCAGCATACCAGCTCCTCCACTCGTTACTCCTCCTCTCATTACTCCTCTCCACAGGACGGCCGATGTGGCGACTCACCACCTGTTGTCTCCTTGCCTCACAGAGCGGAACGGGGGGTCAGGATACAAACGCCGGCATTAGAAGCAGGGCGGCCTCAGCATTACGGCATCTCAGCCTCTCAGCCCATCAGCTGCTCAGCTGTTCGGATGTTCCGGGCTACGGGCTGCCAGCGAGCGACGACGGAGCAGAGGCAGGGGAGGAAGCGGAGGCGGAGCCCTAGCGTCCTACGTCAGACGCTCTCTCATGCTGTCAGGCTCTTTTGTTTTTAATAACACACTGCCGGGCATTAACTTCCGCCCAGCAGTGTGTTCGGTGACGTCACCGGCTCTGAGGGGTGGGCTTTAGCTCTGCCCTAGCCGTTTTACTGGCTAGGGCAGCGCTAAATCCCGCCCATCAGTCACCGGAACTCTGAAAAATGCCTTTGCCCTGCGCCATTTAGCGCAGGGCAAAGGAGAGCATCGGAGCATGAACTGCTCCGATGCTCATGTCAGGGGGGCTGCTGGGGTGGAAATGGAGGGCTGTCCAGGTTCAGCTCTGAACCTGGACAACCCCTTTAACTGTGACCTCCAACGTTCCCTGCCCCTTAGCAGAGACCTCCACAGCGCCCGCCTCTTTAACAGTGACTTCCACAGCATTGCGCCCCCTAACAGCGACCTCCACAGCAGCCTGCCCCTTTAACAGTAACCTCCACAGCATCCCGCCCCCTTTACAGTGACCTCCACAGCAGTCTGCCCCTTTAACAGTGACCTCCAAAGCGGCCGCCCCTTTATTAGTGACCTCCACAGTACCCCATCTCCTTAACATTGATTTCCACAACACCCCGTCCCCTTAACAGTGGCCTCTACAGCAATCTGCCCCTTAACACTGACCTCCATAGCGGACTGTCCCCTTAACTGTGACCTCCACATCAGTCTGCTCCTAGGGTGGCCGACACTCCGGCTTTCAGACTCCCTGTCCTCCGTCCGGCGCAGTGCCTGGACGGACACAGGGGTGTCCTTTTGAACAGCTCACTCTCAGACAGCAGCACTGTGCTGTCTGAGCGTGAGCTGCAGTAAGAAAGTCACCCTCCCTCGAACCCCTGCAGCTGACAGAAGTTGATTTTTATCTTTGTTTTTTCAATTCCCATCAGCTGCAGAGTGGGAGGGGGCGTGGCATAGTGAGACCTGGGTGCGGGGTTTAAGTCCGTCTTTTGAGGGTGGCTTGTATGGCCACCCTACCTGCCCCCTTAACTGGGACCTCCACAGCACTCCACTCATTTAACAGTGTCATCCACAGCGCCCTGCCCCTTTAAAGCTGACCTGCAGCAGTGAAGAAAAATGGCTGGGTTTTTATGGAAACCTGGTGTAAAATTGTGTGTATGTGGAGACTAAGGGCCTGTGAGCTTCTATTGGCTGATAATGGTCATGTGACCAGCCTTCTATTGGCTAATGCATTTTTTGGGAATATCTCAGGTGCTAGAGAGCTGAGACCCGGTCTAACACCTTCCCGGACACCTTGAAATTTTGTGATTGTAAATGTGACGATGTGTATTCCTTTAGCGGACATACACCCAGCTTTATATATTAGATAGTTAAAGCCCTGATTAGCATGTGAGTAACAAACCATGAAAATAAGCATGTCTACCTACCTACCTGGTTGATCACAAGGTTCCTTTGATAAGACTTACATTTGAAAAGAAAAAACTAAATAACAACATACATTTTACTTGAAGGTATTGCTTTGTACTGTACAGGAGTTCAGTCAATGAAATTTGAAACGTGTATAGTGATGGGAAATGTGTGTGCTTTAACTAATGGCTATCTTTTTAGTTTGAAACTCGAACTGAAAATTCAGTTTTAAGTCACATTTTTTCAAGCTTTGCCTGACAAAGTTTATTTTACCTTAAAGTGTAACTGTCCTTTTGGGTAATTTTACGGAATAATCTGCCATGTATGTGAATGTGCACAATGAGGAATAACACTATTTCTGTCTGCATCTGGTATTTTTTTTGCAGTGTTTTTTTCTCCTACAATCTTTAATTCTCATTTTTTGTGAGTTGGTGGACAGAGACTTAGATGTGAATCCAGGCGGGGAGTTAGGTTAGTGTCACATGTGTGCTAAAGGTGTTACCGTATCTGGCATAGATGGATACCGCTGCACACCGCTGGGCACTGCTGTATCCCCATAGGCTATAATGGGAACCAACAGGGAGGCTCCAGTATTTGTCCGGCTGAAAGCTGGTATTTATGCCAGAAAGCGGCCAGATCCCCATATGATCCCATAATAGTCAATGGGAATCCAGCAGTGTGCAGTGGTATCTGACTATGCCGGATACGGTAACTTCAGTGGTCTGTTCGCCTCCTGGAACATACTATCGGATAACCTTTAGCGCTGATGTGAACATAGCCTAAGACATAGAAACATAGAAACATAGAATGTGTCGGCAGATAAGAACCATTTGGCCCATCTAGTCTGCCCAATATATCTGAATCCTATGAATAGCCCCGGCCCTATCTTATATGAAGGATGGCCTTATGCCTATCCCATGCATGCTTAAACTCCTTCACTGTATTTGCAGCTACCACTTCTGCAGGAAGGCTATTCCATGCATCCACTACCCTCTCAGTAAAGTAATACTTCCTTATATTACTTTTAAACCTTTGCCCCTCTAATTTAAAACTGTGTCCTCTTGTGGTAGTTTTTCTTCTTTTAAATATGCTCTCCTCCTTTACCGAGTTGATTCCCTTTATGTATTTAAAAGTTTCTATCATATCCCCTCGGTCTCTTCTTTCTTCCAAGCTATACATATTAAGGTCTTTTAACCTTTCCTGGTAAGTTTTATCCTGCAATCCATGTACTAGTTTAGTAGCTCTTCTCTGAACTCTCTCTAGAGTATCTATATCCTTCTGGAGATATGGCCTCCAGTACTGCGCACAATACTCCAAGTGAGGTCTCACTAGTGATCTGTACAGCGGCATAAGCACTTCACTCTTTCTACTGCTTATACCTCTCCCTATACATCCAAGCATTCTGCTTGCATTTCGTGCTGCTTTATTACATTGTCTTCCCACCTTTAAGTCTTCTGAAATAATTACTCCTAAATCCCTTTCCTCAGATACTGAGGTCAGGACTGTGTCGAATATTCTATATTCTGCCCTTGGGTTTTTACGCCCCAGGTGCATTATCTTGCACTTATCCACATTAAATTTCAGTTGCCAGAGTTCTGACCATTCTTCTAGTTTTCCTAAGTCCTTTTCCATTTGGCGTTTCCCTCCAGGAACATCAACCCTGTTACATATCTTTGTGTCATCAGCAAAAAGACAAACCTTACCATCGAGGCCTTTTGCAATGTCACTTATGAAGATATTAAACAAAATTGGTCCCAGTACAGATCCCTGTGGAATCCCACTGGTAACATGACCTTGTTTTGAATGTTCTCCATTGACTACAACCCTCTGTTGTCTGTCACTCAGCCACTGCCTAATCCACTCAACAATATGGGAGTCCATGCTCAATGACTGCAGTTTATTGATAAGTCTTCTATGTGGGACAGTGTCAAAAGCCTTACTAAAATCTAGATATGCGATGTCTACTGCACCTCCACCGTCTATTATTTTAGTCACCCAGTCAAAAAAATCTATAAGATTTGTTTGACATGATCTCCCTGAAGTAAACCCATGCTGTTTTTCATCTTGCAATCCATGGGATTTTAGATGTTCCACAATCCTATCCTTTAATAGGGTTTCCATTAATTTGCCTACTATTGATGTCAGACTCACTGGTCTATAGTTGCTCGATTCCTCCCTACTACCTTTCTTGTGAATGGGCACGACATTTGCCAATTTCCAATCTTCCGGGACGACTCCTGTTACTAATGATTGGTTAAATAAATCTGTTAACGGTTTTGCCAGCTCACCACTAAGCTCTTTTAATAATTTTGGGTGTATCTCATCAGGCCCCTGTGACTTATTTGTCTTCACTTTAGACAGCAAACTTAGAACATCTTCCTCTGTAAAGACACATGCATCAAACGATTTAATAGTCATCCTTTCTAGTGGAGGTCCTTCTCCTTCTTTTTCTTTTGTAAAAACTGAACAGAAGTATTCATTAAGGCAGTCGGCTAGCCCTTTATTCTCTTCTACATACCTTCTGTCCTTTATTTTTAATTTAGTTATTCCTTGTTTTAATTTCCTTTTTTCATTTATATATCTGAAGAATGTCTTATCCCCTTTTTTCATAGACTGAGCTAGTTTTTCTTCTGCCTGCGCTTTAGAAGTTCTTATAACTTGCTTGGCCTCTTTCTGCCTAATCTTGTAGATTTCCTTATCTTCATTGCTCTGGGTTTTTTTATAATTACAAAATGCTAGCTTTTTATTTTTAACGATTTGGGCCACTTCTGCCGAGTACCACAGTGGTCTCTTCCTTTTTTTGCTTTTACTGACAAGTCTAATGCAATTTTCTGTTGCCTTCAATAATGCACCTTTTAAGTAGTCCCATTTCTCCTGGACTCCATGTAATCCGTTCCAGTCTGATAAGGACTCATTTATGACTAATTTCATTTTTGAAAAGTCTGTTTTTCTAAAATCTAAAACTTTTGTTTTTGTGTGGTGGGACTCTTTCACAGTTCTTATATTAAACCACACTGACTGGTGATCACTAGATCCCAAGGTTTCGCCTACAATGACATCATATACCGAATCCCCATTTGTGAATATCAAATCCAAAATGGCCTCCCTCCGGGTTGGCTCCTCAACCATTTGTTGTAGGGATAACCCCAGTAGGGAATTTAGAATATCTGTACTCCTGGTAGAACTTGCTATTTTGGTTTTCCAGTTTATATCTGGAAGATTGAAATCTCCCATAATGATAACTTCTCCTTTCATAGTCATTTTAGCTATTTCTTCAACTAGTAGATCATCTAGTTCTTTAACTTGATCAGGTGGTCTATATATCACACCTACACGAGTTACTGCATGATTAGCAAACTGCAACGTAACCCAAACTGACTCTATGTTGGCCTCACCAACTTGTATTAGGTTAGATTTAATGCTATCTTTCACATACAGGGCCACTCCTCCTCCTTTCTTGCCTTCTCTGTCTCTTCTGTATAAAGAGTACCCTGGTATGGTTATGTCCCAGTCATTTCTTTCATTAAACCATGTCTCCGTAACAGCCACTAAATCTACATTCTCAGATGCCATTATTGACCCAAGTTCATTGATTTTTTTACCTAAACTGCGAGCATTTGTAGAGAGGACTCTGAGCTTATCATTTCTTAACCTCTGTGCATCTGACCTGTTCTGGCATTGTTTCGGGGGGCAATTGGACTCTTTTATTTTCACTCTTTTGCCCCCCCTTCCTAGTTTAAATACTCTTTCGCAAATTCTTGGAGTTGTTCACTAAGTACATTTGTTCCTTTGAGAGAAAGATGCAAACCATCTTTTTTGTACAGTTCCTTTCTATTCCAAGTAGAGCTATCATGAGAAACAAAGCCAAATCCTTGCTCTTGACACCATTTACCAAGCCATATGTTAAACTCCTTTATGCGCCTCTGCCTATCATTCTGAACATTATGTACAGGCAGAACTTCAGAAAATGAAATGGTGGATGCAAAATCCTGTACGTCATTACCAAGTGTGATAAAAGATTTTTTCACCTCTAACACTTCATTGCAAGCCAGGTCATTTGTCCCTAGATGGACAAGAACATCCACGTCCCCTTCCTGCTTTGCTTGCTTAACAATATTAATAATACGTCTTCTATCTCTTCTAGCAGTAGCCCCAGGGAGACATCTCACAAAACCATTTTCTTTAAGCTCCACACTTCTTATGATTGAATCACCCAGCAACAGCTGCTTCCTTTGAGACTTCACTTTATCTTTTTTGTCCTTGGCTGCAGTCTTGCCTACATTAGTCATAGGAGTCGATGGTTTCTCACCCTCTACGCTTGAGTCCATAACCATGTTGTCCTTACATTCTGAGAGTGCTGCAAATGAATTTTGGAGAATCACCGACTGTGGGACATGTCTTCTATCCACCACTCTAAGTCTTCCAGAACCTACAGTAACCCATCTGCCATTTCTGGGGGTCCTCTGTGGCAGTGGCATTGCAGCAGTCCTAGCTGGAGTAAATCATTTACAAAACAGCAGCAGTCTCTGTGTCAGGTTCTCTGCTTCTGCCTCTAACAGGCAATGGGTGTGGTGGACCCACTGTGCCGACTAACCAGTTCAACTTTGGGCTACACCTAAGGGTGTTGTCCTGGCAGTTCCCTGGTATTCACCTTTTAACCCCCTCTATAGATCTGGACTTTGCTGCCGGGAACCAACCAGGCCGCTACCTCCAGGAGTAGTCCTGGTGTAGTTGGCTGCTGGCTAACAGGGATCAGAGACCAGTCTGAAGCACGAACAGATGAGGCAAAAGGATAGTCTGAATACAGTCCAAAGTCAGGGCAGGCTGAGTAAATGCGTATTCCAGATAGTAATTCCAAGGTTGTGGCAGGCTGAGCATGTGCCTATTCTAGATCATGATTCCGAGGTCGTGGCAGATTGAGCCCCTCACTTTACCTCTATTACTGCAGCATCATAGATGACACAAGGAAGAGGAGGCGGCTGTAACAGACTTTGCACTGGGGCTTCCGATTATGTCTCTGAACGGCACCATCCTGGAAATTCTATGACATCCTCTATTTGACATCAACTATTAACTACTAGTGATGAGCGGTAGGGGCTATATTCAAATTTGCGATATTTCATAAATATTTGGGCGAATATTCGTCATATATTCGCAAATTCGAGATTATTTTCTTGATTGCGAGAAATCGTCAATTTAATATTTGCGTAATGCGTGCGAAATACAGGCGTGGGTCACTTTTGCTACTTTTTCCAAGCTGCTAGAAGTTTTCTGAGACTGGAGAAAATGGTTGGCACGGCAGAATATTAAAAATGGCTTTATATGCAGTTAGAGTACTCCAATATTTTTGCGATTGCGCAAATCGGCACTAACGATGCGAATACTTTGGCGCAATACGTGAAACTTCACATTTTAGCAGGTCTGCATGTATGTATAGACAGCAGAACCTAACACCCTGCACTGCAACATCTACACTATATCAGGATATAACCTACACTGACTATCTGTATTATATATATATATATATAAGCTATCTAACTATCTATCTACTGTAATGAGTGGAAAGCACAGAGCACAGCAATGACACTGCTCTCTCTCTCAGAACTTTAAACTGCAGAAAATGGCTGCTGGGGAGGTTCTTATATAGTAAGGTGTAGGCAACTTTCCTATTGGTTGCTAGGGATGTTGCTAAGCTCAGACAAAGACATTGCAGCCTTCTCATTGGCCCACAAGCAAGAAGGGAGTATACGGATGGAAAAAAAAATCTAGACTATTCGAAATTACAAATATAGATCAGTATATTCTAAATATTCGTGAATTCTCGAAGTGCCGATATTCGTGATTAATATTTGCGATTCGAATATTTGTGATCAACACTATTAGCTACACCATACAATGGCAATATGATAAATACAGTACGCAGTTTGTACAGAAAAAAGGGCAAATGCCACTCTGTATATAACCCTCTGCTGTGGATTTTTTTTTATTTCTTTGCGTCCATCACCTTTGGGGCCTTGTTTGTCACATGAACCAAATGCATACTACGAAACAAACTCATATATTTACACCCACCTGCAATTAATGTCCATTGTACAAAACAAAATATGTATCTCTGCTCCTGTGTATGTTAGGATTTCCCTCCAATGGAAGGCTATGCTGTACACTATGCCACTGTAGAAAAAACATATAACAAGCAGTATACCTGGTTTTACTGTATCCCCCCGGATAGAATAGTGAAGTCTACTATGTAATCCTATAAAGCAAAAAACGTTGATGCATTTGGAATACACTGGGGGCCCCACGGCTAAGATCTCGTGTGCACCGGTAGCTTTGCTAGAGCATATGTCAAACCTAGTTCACAAATGTGATGTGAAAAGAGCCTCAGCAGTAAGGCAGAACGAGAGATTCTGGTAGAAATGTCCTCAAAGACTTCTGATGTTAGCCACAATGTGTCCCTATTCTCTGTGATTCCATCAGTACAGGGGTCTCAAGACAGAGAAAGATAATATTTCATCACCAGATACCGATCAGTGCAGTTAAAGGGAACCTGTCATCAACTTTATGCTGATCTCACTGAGGGCAGCATAAAATAGTGACAGAAATGCTGATTTTGGCGATGTATCACTCATGAGCTAACAGTAACTGGTTGCTGAGAACTAGCATCATAATCATTGCAGCCCAGGCCTTGAAAAGAGTCAAATCTATCTGAGAAGAGTCATGGTTATTCATAATCTCCTGCTCTCTCGAATTTTCTTGCGCTTCCTGATAACAAAACATTTTTTATTCTAAAATGGCTACATGTGTTACACAGTGAAAGTAAGAAGCCCGGGAATGCGAGGTCACCCAAAATGCAGTCAAAACCAGCCAATCTGACGTTATCCATCACATCATCCCACACAGTCTCTGCCATTTCAGTGTGAGCTGAGCATAGGGAGAGCAGGCAAGCGCTAGGGACAGTGTTGCTGAAAACAGTTTAAAAAATAATATTGGATAGGAAGAGTGTTGGGACAGTGCAAGGAGATCGTAGGGAGAGTTTTTTGAGACTGTAGGGAGAGCATAGGGAGACTGCAGGGACAGTGCAGGTTGAGTGTAATCTCCAATTGTTCATCTGCTGCCATATTCATATTTAGTCTCTTACTTTACTGATAGACTTACATCAGTATTAAAGAGCAGTCTCATATATCACCGTGTGCATCTTGTTCAACTGCTGCCAAATTTATAGATAATTCGTTATATTACCACTTATTGTACACTATGGCCAACACACAGTTGCCTGGGCCCTCCAAAGGAAAGGACAGTGGCAAAAATGTTGCTATAGTTGGCACAAGTAGCAGCAGAAGAAGGGGGGTGGTAGAAGCAGCCTCAGCAACAGGCCAGAGCTGCCACTGTCATCCTGGGGTTGCGTTTTGACTAACAATCCATCTGTACTGGAATGGTTGACTCGCTCTTCAACATCGTCTGAAGTGACACAATGCCAGGACTTGGTGAGTTCCTCTGCCACCATGCTTTGTTGGCATGGCCCAGGAACTGCTTCTGTTCCCTCACCTGTCCTGAACCTGCCTCTTGCTTTTGCTGCTTCTTCTGCTAGCCAAGTAATGATAACCTCAGCTCTGCTCCGCTTTTCAGCAAGGATGAGCTTTGTGAGGACAGTCAGCAGTTACAGGTCAGCATAAACTTGGAGGAGAGGTCTGCTGCGGACTCCTCTAGGCGTCCAACTACCAATGTTGACAGTAGGGTGGGAGCATATGTTGTGAGAGGTCAGGGATGTGCACAAGAGACAGGTGATGGTGACATAAGTGACGACCAAACAGATGTAGATGATGATGTAACCGATTGTATGTGGGAGTCAGGTGAAGAGGGGGCATTGTCATCACGAGGGGGCAAGGGTGGCAGCATGCTCTGTAGAAAGCAGGGTGAAAGTGTGCCTATGAGACAGCAGAGTGGAAGCAGTGGGAGATCTGCAGCCAAACTCGGGATCTCCCACTGCTACTCGAGAGACTACCTGTAAGGAACACACTAGCAGTGCACGGGTTCATAAAAGCAGCGGCGGGCAGGCATCACGCAGTGGGGGAGGGAAAATGCTATACTTGCCAGTGTGGGAACTTTACACCAAGTTGGGGGACTTTAGCGTAGCAGTATGCAGGATGTATGGGCAGAAGATGAGGCGCGGCCAGGATGCTAATGTTGGCATGACAGCCCTGCGTCAACACATGGAGCGTCACCATAAAGTGGCGTGGGAAAACCATGCCACACATTTAGTGTTACAGCGTGATGCTGCAACCGCTGCATCTCCCATCCAGCTGCACTCCCTCTCCAGCAGTCAGGGCTCGACAACATCAGCAGAAGGTAGGGAGGCCCTCCGAATCCCTTGCACAAATGGCCAGATGCATGCTGCATCAGGACATGCAGCAGAACCTCAACCAACAGGTGGTGAGATACGTGGACTGCACCCTGTCAATCCAAGATCCCCTGGACTATTGGTCATACAAATTTGAATTGTAGCCACAACTGGCTGAGTTTGCCATGGGCATGCTTTCCTGCTGGCCAGTAGTGTGGCATCAGAGCGGGTGTTCAGTACGGCAGGAGCATAGTTACCCCTAAGAGAACTCGCCTTTCCTTCCAAAATGTTGAGAGTTGAGACTTTCCTTGTTAAAAAAAAACTGATTTCAGACATAAATGGACAAAATGAATGCAAATTGAGCATAAGGTCTCTTTCATACTGTAAGGCCTCTTTCACACAGGCGTCCAAGATTTGCTCCGGATGCATCACGTGTGCATTGCGGGATACCCGCACGAGTGCGCATGCAATTTCAGTTAGTTTTGAATGCGGTTGCGTTGCGTTGTTCAGTTTTTATCATGCGGGTGCAATGCGTTTTGCACACGCGTGATCAGGGCCGTCTTTACTATTGATTGGACCGTGGGCAAAAATTTACTTGGGCCCCCTGGATCCCGCCTTCCCACACCTTAGCATGCAATCACGCCCTCCACCACAACACACACACAAACAATCCACACATCTGGTAGAGTCCAGTGAATGACTGTAAATACTTCCAGTTCTGAAGACTCCAGCGGCTCAGGATCAGTGCTCTGGGCTGGAAGTGGGCACCGCTCTGCAGGAAGGAGACCAGGGTTCGGCTCACCCTAGTGTTACAGTGCACCCCAGCACCCCACAGTATGCAGTATAGCACCCTATAGTATACAGCACCACACAGTATGCAGTTTAGCACCCCACACTATACAGTACCCAACAGTATATAGTAGAGCAGTATAGCACCCCACAGTATACAGCACCTCACGGTATACAACACCTCACTGTATACAGCACCCCAAACTATACACGATACAGCCCCCCCCCACACTATACAGTACAGCAGTATAACACTCCACACTATACCGCACCCACAGTATACAGCCCCCCACACTATACAGTACAGCAGTATAGCACTCCCCCCACTATACAGGCCCCCCCACACTATACAGGCCCCCCACAGTATACAGCCCACCACACAGTATACAGCCCACCCCACAGTATACAGGCCCCCCCACAGTATACAGCCCATTACACAATATATAGCCCACCACACAATATACAGCCCACCACACAGTATACAGCACCCCCCTATACAGTAGTTTACAGTATATTAACATAACAGCCCCTGTCACCTTTTTCTGATGTAATCTTTACACAAAAAAGCTCCACAGTAGGACCTGTGATGACCTCATAGCCATGTGACCAGTAATTGCTAGGTTACTGGTCATATGGTAATGATGTCATTAAGGTCCTAGAGCAAAACTCATTAAGGTCCTAGAATTAAGATCATTAACACAGTACGATCATGATGCCTGTGTAGCCGACAGCCTGACACCCGGGGCAGTAGCTAGCAGGGCTCAAGAGGCAGCTGCCTTGGGCCCCCAGGAGCAACTGGGCCCAGGGCAGCTGCCCCTTTTGCCCCTTGGTAAAGACGGCCCTGCGCGTGATAAAAAACTGAATGTGGAACCCAGACCCGAACCCGGACTTCTTAACTAAAGTTCGGGTTTGAGTTAGGTGTTCTGTAGATTTTATTATTTTCCCTTATAACATCTTCTCACCATCTTCTATCTTCATTCAGCAGGACCTGCGCTGACGTCACCACGCTCACCACGTGGTGAGCGCGATTACGTCATCAAAGGTCCTTTTGCAGGTCCTGAAAGAAGAAGAAAGAAGACGATGCCGGCTGCGCGATCAAGTGGATATGGTGAGTTCATTTATTTATTTATTTTAACCCCTCAATCGACATTTTAGTAAGCTTTCTGTATTAAGAATGCTGTTATTTTCCCTTATAACTGTGTTATAAGGGAAAACAATACAGTGAATTTACTTTAATGGGGACCGGGGTTGCTCATCCCGATCATCTCTTAGCAACCATGTGTGAAAATCGCACTGCATCCACACTTGCTCGCGGATGCTTGCGATTTTCACGCAGCCCCATTTATTTCTATGGGGCCTGCGTTGCGTGAAAAAAAGCAGAATGTAGAACATGCTGCGATTTTCACGCAACGCACAAGTGATGAGTGAAAAGGGCCTAAGTGTTTGGTCAGTATTTTGCATCAGTATGTGAACAGAATTTCTAAGCCAAAAACAGGAGTGGGTTCAAAACACAGATGAGATGCAGATATTTCCATTACTTTTTATCTCTGTTTTGGACCCATTCCTGTTTTTTGGCTTACAATTACTAATCAAATATTGATGCAAAATACTGACCAAATATTAACCATCTAGATGCTCAAAATACAGGATTATTATGATTTTTTTTAATTTTTTTAGTTTTCTGTTCTTCTGACGGATCAGAAGAACAGAAAATAAAGCAGTGATATGACCAAAGCCTTACTGCCACTGCTGCTGCTCCCCCTCCCCACTCTGTCATGGGGCCACTATTGTCCCTGTGACTGCCATTGCTGTTGACCCCCATCTCCACTCTGTTATGGGGCCACTATTGTCACTGTTACTGCCACTGCTGCTGCTGCCACCCTCCCCACTCTGTCATGGGGCACTACTGTCACTGGTACTGCCACTGCTGCCACCCTCCCCACTCTGTTATGGGGTCACTATTGTCACTGCTACTGCCACTGCTGCTGCTGCCACCCTCCCCACTCTGTCATGGGGCACTACTGTCACTGGTACTGCCACTGCTGCCACCCTCCCCACTCTGTTATGGGGTCACTATTGTCACTGCTACTGCCACTGCTGCTGCTGCCACCCTCCCCACTCTGTCATGGGGCACTACTGTCACTGGTACTGCCACTGCTGCCACCCTCCCCACTCTGTTATGGGGTCACTATTGTCACTGCTACTGCCACTGCTGCTGCTGCCTTCATCCACAGTAAATCTACAGTTAACAGAAGGGATTGAAAAGAATGTGTTTGCACTGCCACGACATGCATTAAAAGAACATTTATTTTCTTCACTACTTTATTGGTGCTGCCTCCATTTCTTTACTTTGTTCCCCTAAGGAGCCATTTGGACACAGCTCCTGCAGGGCCGCGCATTTTTTTTTTTTGCTTTACTGAAGGGTGCTGTATGCTTTTCTTTTTGTTTAACAGAAGGGATTAGTTTTGAATCTTGGTGCACTGCACAGGAATAAATTACATCTGCCATATTATACAATTACATACTGACGGCACAGTACCTACAGAATTGATTAACTATGAATGTGGGTACACTAGAACTTAATGCACATGTCGCTGCACTCTCCCTGCAGTTTAACTTCCAAGCCTTCACACTGAGATTGGGCTACCAAGTGGGTTGAATATAATTAGGCAGAGTGGCCTGGGTATACCTTATTTATTGCGATTCATGACAAATTCATTTGTAATGAATCAAATTTCTAGTCTAAGTTCGGCGAATCGGCCGAATTGAATTTTTCTAAATTTGGTAAAAGTTATCCTCTATGTACAGTATGCTAAACCTACTGTTTCAATCAGCTGGGGACTCCTATTTTCAAAATCTGTGGGGATCCCAGTCATCGGACCCCCACTGATCAGATAGTTATCCTCTATACTGTGGATAGAGGATACATTTTAAACTGGACACAACCCATAAAGGGGTTTCCTGGAAGTTTAATATTGATGGGGTATCGTCAGGATATGTCATCAATATCTGATTGGTGGTGGAGTCGAACTCCCGGCATAGGTATTGATCAGCTGTTTGAAGAGGCTGCGGATCTCTGGTGAATGCTGCAGCCTCCTTACAGCATACCAAGCACAGTGCCATACGTTGTATAGTGGTTGTACTTGGTATTACAACCCAGGCCTATTCACTTGAGTGGGACTGGGCTGCAAATAGGCCATGTGACCATTGAATGTCAAAGCCCTAGGAAGAGGCTGTGGTTCTCTTCAAACAGCTGATTTGTGATCGGACCTCCATCAATCAGATATTAATGACCTGTCCTGAGGATAGGCCATCAATATTGAACGCCTGGAAAACCCCTTTAGGTAATGACAATAGTTAGGTCGCGGGCGAACACTGCGAACTGGCCATCACTGTTTATCACCTATCACCCTAGAGACATAATCATGTCAGCTCATTTCTAGCCATCTTTTCCAAGATCAACTGAAGGACTTGCAGCACCTGTAGTCATCTTCCCTATCCAGACTCAATGTGGCATCGCTGGTCCACGCTATCTTTGCAATAAAAGTTGTAGTTGGATTTACTCCTGTGTCTGTGAATTGGAGGAGGGAGTTTCGCTGCCCGCCAGCTTAAGCCTCACTGACACATAAGGAGGACAGAACAATAAGGCCAGACACACACAAGCAAGTTAAATGTGAGACACTTGTAGTGTGTGTCAATGAGGCGTCCGTTCTGTCCGCCGCTCCTCTGACAGGATCGCACAGCATAATATGGATTTATAATGCTGTGTTACCCTGAGGGTCCTGAAATCTACTGTAATATGCTGACAGTATTATGTAAGTGTAACACAATAGGTTTCAAGACTCTAAGGCCCCATTCACATAACCATATTTTTAGTCTGCATCAATTTCTATGGGACCATGTGCTGTCCGCATCTGTGTGTCTGTTCCGCAGTCCTGCAGGAAGAACATGTCCTATTGTCCGTTTTGTGGTCAAGAATAGGCATTTTTACAATGGGTCCATAAACAAACGGATGCAACACAGACGGCACACGTCATCCGTATTTCTTGCAGACCGCGATATACATATGGTCGTGTAAATGCACCCTTACGCCTTATTTACACGTCAGTGTTCGGTCAGTGTTTTCCATCAGTGATTCTGAGCCAAAACCAGGTGCAGCTCTAAACATAGAACAGGTGCAGATCTTTCCCTTAGGCTGGGTTCACACCTGAGCGTTTAACAGCGCGTTCCTACGCGCTGTAAAACGCGCAACAGGCAAGAACCAATGATTCCCGTTAACAGATTTATTTAACCAATCATTAGTAACAGGAGTCGTCCCGGAAGATTGGAAATGGGCAAATGTCGTGCCCATTCACAAGAAAGGTAGTAAGGAGGAATCGAGCAACTATAGACCAGTGAGTCTGACATCAATAGTAGGCAAATTAATGGAAACCCTATTAAAGGATAGGATTGTGGAACATCTAAAATCCCATGGATTGCAAGATGAAAAACAGCATGGGTTTACTTCAGGGAGATCATGTCAAACAAATCTTATAGATTTTTTTGACTGGGTGACTAAAATAATAGACGGTGGAGGTGCAGTAGACATCGCATATCTAGATTTTAGTAAGGCTTTTGATACTGTCCCACATAGAAGACTTATCAATAAACTGCAGTCATTGAGCATGGACTCCCATATTGTTGAGTGGATTAGGCAGTGGCTGAGTGACAGACAACAGAGGGTTGTAGTCAATGGAGAACATTCAAAACAAGGTCATGTTACCAGTGGGATACCACAGGGATCTGTACTGGGACCAATTTTGTTTAATATCTTCATAAGTGATATTGCAAAAGGCCTCGATGGTAAGGTTTGTCTTTTTGCTGATGACACAAAGATATGTAACAAGGTTGATGTTCCTGGAGGGAAACGCCAAATGGAAAAGGATTTAGGAAAACTAGAAGAATGGTCAGAACTCTGGCAACTGAAATTTAATGTGGATAAGTGCAAGATAATGCACCTGGGGCGTAAAAACCCAAGGGCAGAATATAGAATATTTGACACAGTCCTGACCTCAGTATCTGAGGAAAGGGATTTAGGAGTAATTATTTCAGAAGACTTAAAGGTGGGAAGACAATGTAATAAAGCAGCACGAAATGCCAGCAGAATGCTTGGATGTATAGGGAGAGGTATAAGCAGTAGAAAGAGTGAAGTGCTTATGCCGCTGTACAGAACACTGGTGAGACCTCACTTGGAGTATTGTGCGCAGTACTGGAGGCCATATCTCCAGAAGGATATAGATACTCTAGAGAGAGTTCAGAGAAGAGCTACTAAACTGGTCCATGGATTGCAGGATAAAACTTACCAGGAAAGGTTAAAAGACCTTAATATGTATAGCTTGGAAGAAAGAAGAGACCGAGGGGATATGATAGAAACTTTTAAATACATAAAGGGAATCAACTCGGTAAAGGAGGAGAGCATATTTAAAAGAAGAAAAACTACCACAAGAGGACACAGTTTTAAATTAGAGGGGCAAAGGTTTAAAAGTAATATAAGGAAGTATTACTTTACTGAGAGAGTAGTGGATGCATGGAATAGCCTTCCTGCAGAAGTGGTAGCGGCAAATACAGTGGAGGAGTTTAAGCATGCATGGGATAGGCATAAGGCTATCCTTCATATAAGATAGGGCCAGGGACTATTCATAGGATTCAGATATATTGGGCAGACTAGATGGGCCAAATGGTTCTTAACTGCCGACACATTCTATGTTTCTATGAATGGTTCTCACCTGAGCGTTTTACAGCGCGTACGTTCGCTGTAAAACGCCCGACGCCCCAAGAAGTACATGAGCTTCTTTAGGGCGTCTTGTAGCGCGTTCCCGTACATAGACTTCAGCGGGAACGCGCGACAATGGGCGTTCGCTTGTCTCTGTATGCGCGATTGCAAACACCCGTACAATCGCGCATACAGAGCGCTCCATCGCGAACGCTCAGGTCTGAACCCAGCGTTATACCTTATGTCTGTGGAGGCTCCAATCCTGGTTTGGGCTCAGAATCACTGATGGAAATCACTGACATGTGAATGAGGCTTTAGGGTAACACAGCATTATAAATCATTACAATGCTGTGCGATCCTGTCAGAGGAGCGGAGGTCAGAACGGGACCTCTCACTGACACAACTGTGAGTTCCTAGCATTCAGCTGTGTGTCTGGCCTAAAACACGAGGTTGTGATGTAATTGTATAGAAGGCAACTTATGAATCTTTTATTTGGTCAGATGTGTTAATATTTTTATTAATATTAATTAACATAATTTTTATCTAAGCTTACCTTTTGCACAGTGAACCACAACAATTCTGTATATTTCTAAAGAAACTGTTAAAATATTTTTACAGATGAAGAAGATCATCATTTCGTTCAACACTCTCTCTTTAATTGCCAGGTAAAGACGAAAGATAAGAAAAGGTCCATCCTGCATCCCCACTGCGATTAATAAGCTCCATAGTTGACTTGTGCAACAAGAGGACGCACATCCTTCCTTCCCATCACGTGGTGACTGTGCCTCCTCTTCATTCTGTGATCTTTGAAGGCTTGATGAATCTGTTTGCGTCAGAACTAATGTGAACTGTAAGGTTGCCCAGCTGAAGAGACACAAAGCCACCGTGGCCACATTCCACTTGGCCACCACTGATGGTTCCTTGATCAGTGACAGGATATCCAGCATATCTGCTCCTAAACTAATGTAGATTAGCAGCAGTTCAGACAGCTGGTCTCTGCTCATCTCTCCTTTTGGCATCAACCAACGCCCTATAATGATTGCCAGGATCATGACCTGTTCCAGTGCCTCCAACCATCGAAATGATGGTAGAATGTGTGAAACCTATAGGAAATAGACAATTTTTTTTTCAAGCTTTATCATCATTTATGACATGTCTTACATGTTATTTATCTCTTCATAGACAAGTAGATGACCAACAACACAGATGAACAGAGGTGTTTGACCACTGTGAATTGACATCTGACCTAGTAAACAGAAGGATCAGAATACTGGAGACTCTCTAACATATTGGAAGGTATTGTTGGGCAATGTCAAGAGTTGATCTCGAAGAATTGATATCTTAATGAATTCATCCAATAAAAGTTACAGATCATACAGTACAGTATGTCACAATTATCACTTTTTTCCGAGTGTTTCATACTGATGATCTTCCCTCAGGACTGGTTATCAATATCTGATCGGTGGTGGTACGGCTTCCAGCACCCCCACAGAGCAGTAACTTACACTAGACTCATGATGTGACGTTCATTGGTCACGTGGCCTAGGTGCAGGTGCAATACCAAGCACTGCCGCTATATAATGTAGGGTGCCGTTCTTGGTAATCTGTGAGAAGCCTTCTCAAGCAGTTGATCGGCAGGGGTCCATTTTTTAAAAATTTGTTTGCGCTTTGTTTGGTGGTAAAAGCAGAATTGCGTTATGGATTCCGTTTCCACGGACTATAACGCAATTCCATGACAGAATGCCTTCAGAGGCATTCCATAATTTATTCCGTCATAATAGAAGTCTATGGCCTGCATAAAGGATCCACCCCGTTTCCGTTATGCAGTGGAGTCCTGCATAACCGCTGCAAAGTAGAGGACCCTCTTTAAATAGAACATATTAGCAGATTATGCTTAGTACAAAGGTTGGGTTAGCTCTCCTGATATGTCTGTTTTAGTAAATACTGGAGTGTATATTCTCAGAAATCTGTTTTGTCATTCCTCAGTTATTCCTGTTGGAAATCAATAAACAAATTAACAACTGGTTGTTACCAATTGACAGTGTATCCCTACACAGTCTGGTACTGTCCAGTCAGTGATGACACTGTCAGATTGTGTAGAGGCAGACCCTCTTGACATGGGTATTGGTAACATTTAGATGTCAAATTATTCATACATTTCCAGTAGGAATAAAAGAGGAATAGCACATCCCAAACTTTTAGGAAAAAATGCTCCAGAAATGTTTTTTTCACAGGGAGTTCAAGCATTTACTAAAACAGACATGTCAAGAGAACAGAAGGGTTCTCGTTGATAAAAGTTATCATTGCCGTTTACAGTTTAATCAAAAATCATTTGTGCCAAGTTTGTGCTATTCACATGTATTTTACAATTCTGATTATCTTCATGTCACCTAGACGAGCTCTTTCTTTAATCTCAGCTACTCCTCTACTAATGCACTGCTCTTTGGCAGGATTGGCCTCTGAGGGTGCCACCTGTCCATTTAAGTATTTAGCTGTTATTTGGTCGCTGTATATTGGTATTATTTTATTACTCTTTGGTGGTGTTTACTAAGGCACTGTTTTATATTTACAGTGTATAGTGGTGGTGGCACTTTATAGCATTTATATTTAGCAACTGTATGAAAATGTTATTTGGCTATTTTACGGCATTATGGATTTAGCTATGGCTGGAAAACAACAGGATTTACATGTATTAAATGATATAGTCTGTTGACATACCTGGATTACATACTCAGCATTTGTTGAGTTGATCATTAGTGTCCTCTCTTCTAGAAAGTTAAGCTCCAACAAGAAAACAGAGGGAATTGCAGATGTCAGGTACAGGAACACCATGGGGCTAAACCTAAATGACAATGCTATAATGTAACCCAAAACGGCAGCCCTCTGTACATGTTATATACACACACACACACACACACACACACACACACATATACTCATCAATATTGACATTGCAGCATCAAGAAGGACAAGCCATAAGGTTATGCAAATCGAAGAAGAGGCTGGTGTGTCACTAAGATCTGAAGATGTTCAAATTTTCAAGCACCTAGCTCCAATCTGTGGCATGTGGGAGGAGCATGAAAGCCAGATTGAAAGCAAAGATTTTTTTTTACCTACGACACCTCAAAAATCAGATCAAATTGTGTTGTGGAATGATTGTGCGATGCCTCCTGTTTGTTCAAATGTCAGTTATTCCCACTTTTCACAATCTGAGAAGGACAGAACCCTTGAACAGAGAGACCTTAGTTAAAGAGAACCTTTCACCACTCCTGACATGTCTGTTTTAACAGCTTTATGCATTGCCCATGTAATAGCAATTCTGGAACATCTATTCTTATGGCTCGATGGTGTGCTGTTCCTTTATTATTTCTACTAGAAGTTATAAATGAATTGCTAGCAGTCTGCAGTAAGGGTACAGAGGGGTGGTAACCAGTTGGGGGTGTGTACCTGCACAGTCTGACAATGGCAGCACTGATTGGATAGAGTCAGTCTGTGCAGGTGCACACCCCCAACTGGTTACCACCTCTCTGTACCTTTACTGCTAGGAAGGGTTATCCGAGATTTTAATACTGATGACCTATCCTCAGGATAAGTCATCAGTATCTGATTTGTGGGGGTCTGACATCCAGGACCCACACCAATAAGCTGTTTGAGAAGGCACCAGTGCTCCTCTGAGCGCTGTAGCCTTCTCTGTGCCCACCAGGCACGGCTCCGTACATTGTGTAGCGGCTGTGCTTGGTATGGAGCTCAGCTCAATTCACTTCTATGGGGCTGCGCTGCTCCTAGGCCACGTGACAGATGATCGTGTCATCACTGACCTAGGAAAAGCTGAGAGAAGGCCGAGGCACTACAGCGAGCGCCGGTGCCTTCTCAAACAGCTTATCGGCAGGGGTCCCAGGTGTGGGACCTCCACTGATCAGATACTTATGACCTAGCCAGAGAATAGGTCATCAGTATTAAAGTCTAGGAAAACCTCTTTAATAACCCCACTGATAATATGCCAATGCGTGTAAGTGTGTGTATTTCTTCACGTGGTGCTCTTACTTGATACTGAGTAAATCAAGATGTTTTGAATATTTTGTTTCTGTTCTTTATCATTTGCATCTTATTAACCTGTCTATCAATCCTGTGATTTCCATAATTCCACGACTTTTCCTTCTTGGTTCTGCAATTTCAATGTTGAACAGCGTAAATGGAATTTAGAATTACCTTACTAAATACAATTATACAAAAAAAAGAATTACCTTACTATAGCTTCTTCTATATGAATGTGCTACATGTAGATAAGAACGAGGGATGGAAACAACCAACATCTAGGGATAGTTGGGATACCAATATACACATTTATAGGGGCATTACTCAAGGCAGAATACGTTGTCATTTAGGGATCATTCAGACGACCGTATTGTTTTGCGGTCCGCAAATTACGGCTCCTCAAAACACGGATACCGGCCCGTGTGTGTGGACCGCACATGGCCGGCACTATGAAAGAAATGCCTATTCTTGTCCGAATAGGACCTGCTCTATCTTTCTTACGGGGCCGCGTAACAGAGCTACGGTTTCGGACAGCACACAGTGTGCTGTCCACAACCTTTGCAGCCCCATTGAAATAAATTATGCAAAATTATGGAACGGATGCGGACCCATTTATACGGTCATCTAAATGAGCCTTTACTGTGTAGAAAAGTATAGCTGACTACTACTCAATACAGAGGTATCCAGTAAATGTAATTTTTCTGATGTGACCACATAGATGGCCATACCTCCGACGGAAGACAGAGCCTTATATTGTTAATTACTATTGAAATGCAAAGATGTTCTTTAGTTGAGGGGTGTGAGCACAACAGAATTGATTTTGGCTAAGGTCTAAAACCTCATTCACACGTCCGTGCTTAAGGCCTCATGCACACGACCGCAAAAAAACGGATGATGTCCATGTGCATTCCGTATTTTGCGTAACGGAACAGCTGGCCCCTAATAGAACAGTACTATCCTTGTCCGTGATGCGGACAATAATAGGTCATGTTCTATTATTTTTTGCGGAAAGGACATACGGAAACAGAATACACACAGAGTAACTTCTGTTTTTTTTTTGCAGACCCATTGAAAAGAATGGTTTTGCATATGGAATGGTTTTGCAAAATAATAATGGAATGGACACGGAAAGAAAATACGTTTGTGCGCATGAGCCCTAAATCCGTGAAAAGGTGGTCAGTGATGCCTCTGTGAAGATGTCCGTGATTGATCCGTCTTGGGTCCGTGTATCTGTTTTTTGCTGTCCGTGTGTCTTCCCTGTTTCACTGACACTGAGCAGCTGAAAAATACCTTTCAAAGCATCTCTTCCTAATGATCCGTGAAACACGGATGGCATCTGTATTGCAGCCACGGTTTTCACAGACCCATAACTATAATAAGTGTGATGGATCCGTGGACACGGACAAAATAGAGCATGCACCCGTGCTAAAAACACGGACTGTGGTAAAAAAAACGATATTGTGAACACACACATTAAAATGGAGAACACGTACAGCGCACGTCCGTGGAATACTGACGTGTGAATGAGGCTTAATACATGCAAAAGATGACCCGTGTGGCTGCTATAGTACTATGCCACATGCCGTCATATAATGGTCTTTTACTGTAAAAGGAATACAGACCTCTGTATGATATAATCATAGTCACTGTATATAAATATATTTTATTACCATTTCCATTCTCCTCTCCTGGTAACCGTCAGGGTGACAACAAGTTCCAAATATAAGAGCAGAAGTCCAATAAGTAGCATCCAGTAAAGGTAATTCTTCTTTACTACTACGACTTGCCATACCAGGAGGAACCCATGCACTGTTAGTATTGCACGACTAAAGATGGCTGACAGAATCTTCCAATATTTAATGGCCATCTTCTCAAAATATCTGTAAAAACATAAAATACTTGATGACGCATATACTGTACATGAAATGCTTCTATAAACCTTTGACATATGGTTAGTAATAGGTTAAATAGACCTCTCTTGCATTTTTTTTTCAACTACTTATGTCTTGATTTTAATTGTCCTCATGTCAGATTTTAGCTGTAATTTGTTACTATTTTGCAGTCGCGTTTTCCACCTCATAATTTCAGTCTGATTGTACCTGTTGCGGGAACATTGGAAGGAAACCCATCAATGGGTGTTGCAAAAGCTTGAAATAAAACAGATGGAGAATTGGAGAATGAGCCTGTAAAATTACAGAGGCCATACTGCATGCTGGAATATACAGTATAGCATGTTATCAGTAAATACTGTATACTGTAAGTACACAAGAGGGTACATACCTCAGGGGGTTAGACACCCCGCAGTCCCCACAGTCAAAGGTTTTTAAAATGGTTTATGTCAGTTCATAAAGCTAGATGGATAATGTGATGCTTCTGGGACAAATAAAAAATTTGCAACTGGGTTCCCTACCAACCATGTACCATTTATAATACTGGGGTCTATACTGGGGTATAATAATGTGGGTCATTTATTATACTGAAATATGCCTATATTAGGTGTATTTCAGGCACATCTGCGACTTTTCCCCGTTCACGCCAGGTCTAAAAATTGTGGGTGTGGGCGGGGAAGGGGATGGGCCGGCAGGCCCATCTCATTTACCATTTTCTATTCCTGTTTTAGGCATAAAAAATGGTCTAAATGTAAGTCAGCTAGGAAACGGTCTACTGGTGCCGGATGCACCGAAGTTATGGAGAGGATGGTGCCTCTACATAACTTAGGCGGATCCTCCGCCAGCTATGGGGCTTTATTAAGACCAGCATCTTATGGCCCTGCATAAAGTTATAGCACAATATAAATTCACTGTGATTGACATCCTGCTGTGAGGCTGGGATTGTGCAAGTCTCACGCATGCGCGCAGTGTGCTCCTTGCCACTGCGCGATCCCATCTCCAGCTCCCGCACTCAGCCGGCTGCTTTCCTCTCTCTGTGCATGAGCCAGAGATGGGATCGCGCAGTGACAAGGAGCGCACCGCACATGCGCGAGACTTGCACGATCTTAGCCTCACAGCAGGATGTCCTTCACAGTAAAGGGAGGATTGGTAAGGGGTGGGCTTAGCTTGACTTGAAGCCAGGAGGCCGCTGCCCCTTTGACTTCAAGCTGACTCTGAGGATACCAAAAATGCAGATTAAAGCAGTATACAAAAACCAGTGGAGCTATTAAAAACATGATTAGAAACATACTGGGGGCTACTGTAAGGTAATGATATTGGTTTAAATGTGTTTTGGAAGTGACAGGAAAACCACTAAAAGTATAAAGTTAAAGTTTGCTGCAACAATGTGTCATCCACAGATCCCCTCCATAACTGTGTCATCCACAGATCCCCCCCATAAGTGTCATCCACAGATCCCCTCCATAACAGTGCCATCCACAGATCCCTCATAATAGTGTCATCCACAAATCCCCCATAATAGTGTCATCCACAGATCCGCCATAACAGTGTCACCCACAGATCCCCCATAACAGTGTCACCCACAGATCCCCCCCATAAGTGTCATCCACAGATCCCCCTCCATAACAGTGCCATCCACAGATCCCCCTCCATAACAGTGCCATCCACAGATCCCCCATAACAGTGCCATCCACAGATCCCCTCCATAACAGTGCCAGCCACAGATCCCCTCCATAACTGTGTCATCCACAGATCCCCCCATAAGTGTCATCCACAGATCCCCCCATAACAGTGCCATTCACAGATCCCCCATAATAGTATCGTCCACAAATCCCCCATAATAGTGTCATCCACAGTACACTGTTATGGAGGGGGATCTGTGGATGACATTGTCATGGGGTGGATCTGTGGATGACACATAGCATAAGATGCTATATACGGTATGTGTCATCCACAGATCCCCCTCCATAACAGTGTCACCCACAGATCCCCCCCATAACAGTGCCATCCACAGATCCCCCCCATAACAGTGCCATCCACAGATCCCCCCATAATAGTGTCATCCGAAGATCCCCCCATAAGTGTCATCCACAGATCCCCATAATAGTGTCATCCACAGATCCCCATAACAGTGTCATCCACAGATCCCCCATAATAGTGTCATCCACAGATCCTTCATAATAGTGTCATCCACAGAACACTGTTATGGAGGGGGATCTGTGGATGACATTGTCATGGGGTGGATCTGTGGATGACACATAGCATAAGATGCTATATACGGTATGTCATCCACAGATCCCCCTCTATAACAGTGTCATCCACAGATCCCCCTCCATAACAGTGTCATCCTCAGATCCCCCCCATAACAGTGCCATCCACAGATCCCCCATAATAGTGTCATCCGAAGATCCCCCCATAAGTGCCATACACAGATCCCCATAATAGTGTCATCCACAGATCCCCCATAATAGTGTCATCCACAGATCCCCCATAACAGTGTCATCCACAGATCCCCCATAACAGTGTCATCCACAGATCCCCCCATAAGTGTCATCCACAGATCCCCCCATAAGTGTCATCCACAGATCCCCCATAACATGGCCATCCACAGATCCCCCATAATAGAGTCATCCACAGAACACTTATGGAGGGGGGTCTGTGGATGACATTGTCATGGGGTGGATCTGTGGATGACACATAGCATAAGATGCTATATACAGTATGTGTCATGCACAGATCCCCCTCCATAACAGTGCCATCCACAGATCCCCCATAACAGTGTCATCCGAAGATCCATCCATAAATGTCATCCACAGATCCCCCATAACAGTGTCATCCACAGATCCCCTCCATAACAGTGCCATCCACAGATCCCCCATAATAGTGTCATCCACAGATCCCCATAACAGTGTCATCCACAGATCCCCCCATAAGTGTCATCCACAGATCTCCCTCCATAATAGTGCCATCCACAAATCCTCCCATAACAGTGCCATCCACAGATCCCCTCCATAACAGTGCCATCCACAGATCCCCTCCATAACAGTGCCATCCACAGATCCCCTCCATAACAGTGCCATCCACAGATCCCCCATAATAGTGTCATCCACAGATCCCCCATAACAGTGTCATCCACAGATCCCCCCATAAGTGTCATCCACAGATCCCCCATAACAGTGCCAGCTACAGATTCCCTCCATAACAGTGCCATCCACAGATCCCCTCCATAACAGTGTCATCCACAGATCCCCCCATAAGTGTCATCCACAGATCCCCCCCATAACAGTGCCATCCACAGATCCCCCATAATAGTGTCATCCACAGATCCCCTATAATAGTGTCACCCACAGATCCCCATACAAGTGTCATCCACAGATCCCCCATAATAGTGTAATCCACAGAACACTGTTATGGAGGGGGATCTAGTGAATGACATTGTCATGGGGTGGATCTGTGGATGACACATATAGCATAAGATGCTATATACGGTATGTGTCATCCACAGATCCCCCCCATAACAGTGTCATCCACAGATCTCCCATAACAGTGTAATCCACAGAACACTGTTATGGAGGGGGATCTGTGAATGACATTGTCATGGGGTGGATCTGTGGATGACACATATAGCATAAGATGCTATATACGGTATGTGTCATCCACAGATCCCCCCCATAACAGTGTCATCCACAGATCCCCCATAATAGTGTAATCCACAGAACACTGTTATGGAGGGGGATCTGTGAATGACATTGTCATGGGGTGGATCTGTGGATGACACATATAGCATAAGATGCTATATACGGTATGTGTCATCCACAGATCCCCCCCATAACAGTGTCATCCACAGATCTCCCATAACAGTGTCATCCACAGATCCCCCATAAAAGTGTCATCCACAGATCCCCATAAAAGTGTCATCCACAGATCCCCCCATAAGTGTCATCCACAGATCCCCCATAATAGTGTCATCCACAGAACACTGTTATGGAGGGGGATCTGTGAATGACATTGTCATGGGGTGGATCTGTGGATGACACATATAGCATAAGATGCTATATACGGTATGTGTCATCCACAGATCCCCCCCATAAGTGTCATCCACAGATCCCCCATAACAGTGTCATCCACAGATCCCCATAACAGTTTCATCCACAGATCCCCATAAAAGTGTCATCCACAGATCCCCCCATAAGTGTCATCCACAGATCCCCCCCATAGGTGTCATCCACAGATCCCCCTCCATAACAGTGTCATCCACAGATCCCCCTCCATAACATTGCCATCCACAGATCCCCCTCCATAACAGTGCCATCCACAGATCCCCCATAACAGTGTCATCCACAGACCCCTTATGACAGTGCCACCCACATATCCCCAATAACAGTGCCATCCACAGATCCCCCCATAACAGTGACTGGAGCAGACCTGCTGATAAACACACCTAGGCCACCACCAGTCAAGGTAAAAACTTACAGTGGTCAATAATGTAGTGTAGGTGGTCATGTAATGTTTTGAGGCCAAAATGGCACGGATGACTACCAAAAATATCTAGAATATCTAAAATTAGCTGGTCAAGTGAAATGTTGCATGAAACAATCATTAAATAGGTGGCCGACAAAAAAGGGGTGGGTCAAAGGGTGTGGTCAATGGGCTGAGTCAAGGGGGGCGGCAAAATTAGCTTTCGCCTAGGGTGGCAAAAATCCTTACACCAGTCCTGTTTGCGTGCCGTCGCCTGCAAGTCAATTCTGGTTTGCAGGCACAGCAACGGGAAGTGGAAGCCTTAGCCAGGACTAGGAGGAACCAGACTGAGGCGAGACCAAAGGGGTGGGTCCTTGGGACTGGAGGGGGGGCTGGGAGGCAGAGTCAGGATGGATTCTAAAGGGGCGGAGTAGGATGGGGGGGGCAGGCCTTGAGATGTGTAAGGGGCCCCAAAATTTCTGATGGCAGCAGGAACAAACAGAAAGCATGCTGTTGCCAGGGCTGAGAGCAAACTGTGGAGCGGATCCAGAACAACAGCACCCACACAGACAGAGCCCAGGACTGCAGCGGTGAAATGGGCCACAGATCATCGCTGACCACAGCGCCCAGAACCGCCGCGGCAAGCAGGGGAACAGCGGCACACAGCAGCCGCTGTTACAATATGGCAGTCTGGACCACTGCAGTTTATGGCAGAGGTGTACATACTAGGGAAGAAGGCTGATATGGAGCCTGAACTCAGGAAGGGACCCAGAAGAAGGACAAATGGATTAATTTTTGCAGACCCAGAGAGCGGTGCTCCTAGTCCTAACATTGATATTACTTATCTGATCTTCTCCGGGAGCCTGCATTGCAGTAAGTCCTGGCAGCGCAAAGCTTCAGGAGGGGACGTAGGAGCTCATTATGACCCGAGTATTGATTTTTTGGTCCGGTCTGAGGTCAAGATTAAGGGGACTGAGGGGGGCCTTGTTCAAAAATTTGCTGTGGGGCCCAGTCAGTTCTAGTTACGCCACTGGTTCACGGTATAAGAATTCTAGCAATCACATGTTGAAGTCCCCTTGGGGAATATAAAAGGCAAAAAAAAGTAAGTTCTTAAATTTATAAACGAAAAACAATTAAATGTTCTGCATTTTACACATAAAAATAAACAATAAAAAATAGATATCATTGCCATTGCTGCATCCAAAATATAAAAGTATTTATCCCGTATGGTGAATGGTGTAACGGGAAATAAAATAAAATAAATCACAATTTTTGGTTGCTTCACCTCTTCAAAAAATGTAATAAAAAGTGATCAAAAACTCATACATACCTAAAAATTGTATAAATAAAAAACGCAGATCACTCTGACAAATTGTGCCCTTACACAGCATTTTAGACATAAACATTAAAAAGCTATGGATGCCAGAATATGGAGATGTAGAGAAAACCCCATATGCAAGGGTGCACCACCGATGAGGCCAGGTGAGGCGATCACTTAAGGCAGCACCAGGTAGGGGCAAGACATGGGCAGCTGAAGGGCCATGGGCTGAAGGGAAGGAGTTAGATTAAGAAATTGCATTGGGGAAGGAGGGGTGCAGTTTCAGTTTTCGCCTCAAGCAGCAGAAAGTCTAGGTCCACCCCTGTCCTTATGTATTACGCACTGACCCCGACTTCTAGTCTTACATTAGACAACAAAAACATTGCTCCTTGAAATACTGAGCTGAATATTTTTTTCCCAAAAAATCTCCATCTCAAAATCAATGTAAAATTTCACTTGCAACAATTGCCTCTGTTTCCTGGGTACTTACCTATTAGCTTGTAGAAGTATTTATGTCTTTCATATCCACCTTTCTACCGGTCTTCAATCTACTAAGCTTAATGTTGTAACATCTACTGTTTTTGCACAGATGGTAGAAGAGGGTTCCTCCCATAAACACTCCTCAAATACATAGATTAAGGGGATAGAAAACCTGTACAGTTTAACGTCAAAGAGGAAAATTGCTACTCATCATGTTCTGGAGACCCTTGTGTTGGTAGGACAGAAGGGCTAATTACTCCAGCTACCACACCCTTGGACGCGGGTTAGACCATATGCGGACTGGAAATGATGTATGCATAGTATGTGCACCATATTTATACAGCTTTAGCCTACTATTTTGGAGGATTTTCCTCATCTTCTTCATAATACGGTACTTATCTCCTAAAACCTTGAACGTTCAGATTGCAGCTTTATGTACAATTACCAAAGAGTCGTCTGATCATAAATTTTGTTAAATACGTTTTTAAAAGATAAGGAATTCAGCAATATATCCTTTTCCTAAGTTGGACCAATCTTTATTTTTTAAGACTGTGTAGTCCTTTTCAACCTTTACAGAATGATTATGGTATCCATAAAGCTAGTTAGTTAGTCAGTGACCCTTTCAACTTTGAAGAGAGTAAAGGTAGTACTGGCAGACTATATTATATTTACTTGGGCCTCCCATCTATCCCCATGACAGATAATGGGAGGAAAAAAGGAAAGGGCATGTTGATCTTCAATGCTCAATCTTTTTGTTCTCAGAGGAGATAAGGAGCTACCAGAAGTGTTAGGCAGCAGCTTACTCCCTGGCTGAGCCAAGTATCCATGTGTATGGGGAAGGGATAGCTGTCATCTGACAGCTGTTGAGGAGGTATACCTTTTCTACAGACCCCTCAGTATGGTCTCACCGGCTCTGCAGGTCCCAACTCCTGGGTCTCCCCGTGTCAATATCTTGTTTAATGTGGGTCTTGTGATGGCTGCAGTGGTGAAGTGTCACCCTTGCATCAGGTGAACCAGTGACATGTTGCACGGGTGATAAGTCACCACTGAGGCCAGTCGTTGGCTGCAGTGGTCATTGGCAAAGGACACCCAGGACCTACAGAGCCTGCAACGCAGTGATGGAGCTGGAGCCTGGTATCGGGGATCAGGTAAGTATGATGACCACTGCGAGTCCGGCCAAGCTGGGGAGGTCTGTAGAAAGTAGTGAAGTAGTTGTTGGAAAGGCCTCAATGGTTTCCACCATTACTCCTACGTAGCTATCTGATGGAAGTATCCTGTGTGCTGACACAGCACAAATATATCATGTAACACTGTGTCTTACTGAATGTCATTGTCCCATTACTGGATTAGGCATCTTTGGCCATCAAAACAGTGCAGTAGTGCACGTCTCAATTTTTTCTGACACTAATGTATGGATAAACACATGAAAACAAATGCATCCGTGTACTGTACGTGTAGAACATGACAGCACATGTCAGTGATTCATTTAAATGTGAAAAAGCCCCCAGTTGTAAAATGCTACAGATTCTACAGTGAACGTACTGTGACACAGCGAGGGGTTTTGTATGGGAAGGCAGGTATGTTCCTCCCAACATGTGCAGGTGGGCTGGTTTCGAGCCAGGTGAGCTCAAATACCGGACCAGAGTTTAAGTGCCCGTCCGGGTTTTGGCAGCGCCTGGTTGTTCTTTAATAGGCAGCTGGGCTCAGAGCCAGGGCTGTGTCTGTGTGTGAGGCTTGTGGCTGGATGCATGCCTGCGACCTGTCCGGGAGGACAAGGGAACGACATCCAGGACTGGGACTCTTTAAGAGGTATGGTGTGAAGTGAACACCAGGACTTGACCTTCTTATGCGCTACCTGCAGCAAGGTGTGAATGGAGCACCAGGGTTTAAACTAAGGTGACCGTGTTTATATTTTGTTAACCTGCCAAATGTGAATAAACACTGAACTGTTTAAGTTAAAGACTTTGCTGTTGCCTCTATACTGCGTCCGCTAGCCTGTCTACCAGAGCGAATCCCCCCAGTACCATAAACCAGTCTAAAGAACCTTTAAAGTTATTTCCTCACTCAGAACAGGGTCTATTTAATGTGATGATGCAGATCCAAACTTTTTCTTATCAAGAGATGTTACCTCCCTGAAGAAGTGATTCCTAGCCTACTGTAAGTAGCCTACGTCCAACATCTCACAAAGCTACTGGTTTTAATGTTATGGTTAATTGGTTTATATATGTCTAAAGACCATTTTGGATTTAGTTTTTTACAATACAACAGTCAGGCTGTGAATCAAACCATAAAAAAAAAACTTTTTATTAATTATTATATGTTTAATAGGGATCCATTAGTAAATAATTTGTTTTAATTCTATCATAATTTAGGGATTAGTTTGGGACATAAACCTTGTGATCAGTTTGGCACTAGACTGAACAAATCACTGCTTTAATATAGGAGAAGGCTTTCCTTTAATTATGTCATTTATCTACTTAGGTCCTTTTCTTCTGGTCCTGGAGTTATCCTTAATTATTCAGTCCATTCCATAGCGCAATCAGGTTGTCAGCTGCCTTAATTACTACATTCCTTCCCGGTTATACCCATTAGTATGTTCCTTTATGGAGCTGTGACATGTTTTTTGCAGCACATTTTATAAAAAGATATTTATGTATGTATATATGGCCACTTGCTTGGCTTATTCCTAACTTCCTCAGAATTCGATAGACAGAGCTGATACAGCAGATACCAATTGTCCCGAGAGGTGAGGGTGTCAGAGATAGATATTCTGTCCATATGATACAAGTGTCTGAGATGGAAATATACCTTTAAGGCCTCCTGCGCACGAACGTTCGTGTGCTGCCCGCTGCCGTATTACGGACAGCATTTGCGGATCCGCAATACACGGGCGCCATTCCGTGGGCATGCCACATCACGGATGCGGACCCGATCACTTCAATGGGTTCACAAATCCGGAGATGCGGAATGGTGCGGAACGGAAGCACAGAAAGGAACCCTACGGAAGCAATACGGAGTGCTTCCGTGGGGTTTCATCCCGTACTTCCATTCCGCAAAAAGATAGAACATGTCCTATCTCTTTGCGGAACGGGCAGATCGTGGACCCATTAAAGTGAATGGGTCCGCAATCCGCTGCAGCTGCCCCACGGTTGGTGTTCGTGCATTGCGGCCCGCAATTTGAGGGCCTTACCACGGCCACGGGGCTTACACGTTCGTGTGCAAGAGGCCTTAGTGCAAAATTTTAATGGGTCTCTCTATGGCATTTAAAGTAACTGGGAAAAGTCAACTCTACTACTCTTAGGTTTGATTGACACGACTGTACCCGGTTCGTGTGTTCACTGCATCTCCCAGACCGACCTGAAGTGACTGCATGATAGTCATTTATGATATAGTCAGTTCGTATCTGATCATGGGTCTATTGTACTATGGAAGTGTAGAATATTAGACCTGCATCATAAAACAATATCATTCAGTCAGTTCGGGTCAGGGGAGCCATGGAATCTAATTATCCTAACAAACTTAATGGGATTTTCTGAGATTGTAATATTGATACAAATCCTCAGCATAGGTGTCGGAACCCCCAGCCAATGTGATATTGAAGACCGATCCTGAGGATATCCCTTTAAAGAGAACCAGTCAGTCACAATGAAAGTGCATCTGCAGGCATAATGTTATAGAGCAGGAGGAGCTGAGCAGATGGATATAGAGTTTATGGGAAAGTTTCAGAACAACTTAGTCATTCAGACCTCTGCTCATTCCACTAGGCTTAGGAGTCATGTGGGCGGGGATAATCAGTGATTGACAACTCAACAAAACTAAACATACGGATAGCTGTGTATCAGTAAGTAGGACCGTCCACGTGGCTCCTAAACATAGAATGAACAGCGGTTGAAATGTATAAAGGGGTCATTCACTATCAGATATATACCAGTTTTCTGGTGTATATCTGTCACAGATTGCGGCGCAAGGGTTATTTGCGCCACAATATGTGACTTTTTCCCGCTCACATCAGGTCTAAAATTGTGGATGTTGAGAGGCGGGGAAGTGGACGGGCTGGTAGGCCTCTCTCATTTATCATTTTCTATGCCTGTTTTAGCCATTGAAAATGGTCTAAATTTAAGCCATCAAGGAATCTGCCTTACATTTAGACTGGCGCCTCTTCATAACTTCGGTGGATCCACTGCCAGCGCAGGGGTTATTAAGGCTAGCATCTAAAACACCAGTCTTAATAAATGACCCCCTAAGTCTTTTCTCATAAAACTATATATCAATTCGCTCAGCTCCTCCTGCTCTATAACATGCTACCTGCAGATCTCCCTGCATTTTAATGGTGACAGCTTTCCTTTTAGCGGCCTTATAAGAATAGAAAAAACTGTCAATCTCAAAGGCAGATATAATTGCCTTGATTGGGTGTTGCAGCAATTGAATTATGTGTTAGGGTCTGCTCTAATCCTGTCTGGATAGGGATCTTTAAAGCCCCGGAGGCAGTCATGGGATTCAGCCAGTTCCATCAGGTTCTCCAGATCCGGCTGTTAAAATTACAGCCAGATTGGAGAACCGCGTTACCGCCTGAATCCCCATCCAGCGCTCTGGCGGCGGCATCTGGAGATGAGCGCTTCCATTCCATACTTTAGCTCCTTAAGCTTTTTAAAAGTTGGGTGGTATGTGTGTGTAATGTATGTATGGTGTATTTATGTGTGTTGCATATATATGGTGTATGTATATGTCAACATGTGTTGTGACGTTGCGTGTCCGTCGTTGAGTAGGGAACCTATTGTTAAAAATTTGAATCCCACCCCAGCCCGGAGGTAATATTTAATGCTCTGATTTGGGGTAAGAGAAGGATCAGAATAATGCCACAATCTTTATGTTACACTATTATTGAAGAAAGCTAATCCTTCCCAAATGAGGGATTACATATCCACTGAACTAAACTAATTATTGGGAAAAGACGGATTACTAGTTGAATGTTCTTAATCAAGCCTATCGTAATCTGAGTACTATGTGGGAAGTATTGGAGTCAGGCCAGTCCTCAAACTGGGAGCTGTCCAAACTCCCCACGAATGTTTATAATGGGAAAATGCTGGGGAAAAGGTGATAAAGAATATTAATACACTCGTTGACGTCATCTCAATATGGAATAGTTGTTGCTTTGGTGAGTTATTTTGTAATCTGGAGAGATTTGCCATTTTAAGGATGTGATGTAGAACGATGAAATGTTTGATTGATTAACTTTTTAAACATACAGTAATCTTTCTGCGGGCGGTGTAATCTGGGGAAACTGAAAACAGAAATCTGGATATAGTTCCAGCATTAGGGATATATACTGGACCAGACAATGGTGTACTCTAGGGTATAGTTTTTTGTGGTAATTTATCCATTACATTTCTCAAATAAACAATACACAAACAAAAAAGATATAAAAAATCATTCTAAACTTTATCTGTGCTTTACCTGTCACTATGAAAATGCAATGTAAGCTACAGGCAGCATGTTACAGAGCAGGAGAAGCTGAGCAGATTGATATACAGTTTTGTGGGAAAATATTCAGTAAAACTTGTATTTCATTCATTTAAATCCCTGCTCTTTCTGAGCTCTGAAGTCCAGGAGGAGGTCCTATCAGTGATTGACAGCTATCTGTATACACAGTCATAGAGGGAAGGCTGTCAGTCACTGATAGGACCGCCTCCTGGACTTCAAAGCCCGGGATGAGCATGGATATAAATGAATGAAATACAGCCTATACTGAATATTTTCACACAAAACTATATACAGTCCTGATCAAAAGTTTAAGACCACTTGAAAAATGGCAAAAAATCATATTTAGCATGGCTGGATCATAACAAGGTTCCAAGTAGAGCTTCAACATGCAACAAGAAGAAATGGGAGTGAGACAGAAATTTTTTTGAGCATTCAATTTAATGAAAACAACGAATAAACTGAAACAGGCTGTTTTTCAGCTGATCAAAATTTTAGGACCACATGCCTTTAAAAGGCCAAATCTGTGCAAAGATGTGGATTCATTGTCATTTTCTGTCAGGTAGTCACACGTTGTGATGGCAAAGGCAAAAAAACTCTCCCTTTTTGAACGTGGTCGGGTTGTTGAACTGCATAAGCAGGGTCTCTCACAGCGCGCCATCGGCTGCTGAGGTGGGACGCAGTAAGACATTTGGAATTTATTAAATGATCCTGAGGGTTATGGAACAAAAAAGTCAAGTGGAAGACCCAAAAAAATGTCATCAGCACTGAGCCGGAGGATCCAATTGGCTGTCCGTCAAGACACTGGACGATCCTCGACCCAAATTAAGGCCCTTACTGGTGCTGACTGCAGCCCCATAACCATCAGACGGCATCTGAGACTGAAGGGCTTCAAAAACAAAAAACGTTTTCAAAGACCTCGTCTCCTTGAACGCCACAGAACTGCTCGTTTGGACTTTTGCAAGAGAGCACCAAACAGGGGCATTCAAAGGTGGAAGAAAGTTTTATTCTCTGATGAGAAAAAAATGTAACCTTGATGGTCCTGAAGGTTTCCAACGTTACTGGCATGACAAGCAAATCTCAACTGAGATGTTTTTTACGCGCCACAGTGAAGGGGGCGCCATAATGGTCTGGGGTGCTTTTTCTTTCAGTGGAAGAATGGAGCTTCAGGAAGTGCAGGGGCGTCAAACGGCAGCTGGCTTTGTCCAGATGTTGTAGAGAGCATTCCTCGTGACTGAGGGCCCTCGTCTGTGTGGTAATGACTGGGTTTTTCAACAGGACAATGCTACAGTACACAATGCCTGCAGGACAAGGGACTTCTTCCAGGAGAATAACATCACTGTTTTGGCCCATCCTGCGTGTTCCCCTGATCTAAATCCAATTGAGAACCTTTAGTGATGGATGGCAAGGGAAATTTACAAAAATGGACAACAGTTCCAGACAGTAGATGGCCTTCGTGCGGCCGTCTTCACCACTTTGAGAAATGTTCCCACTCACCTCATGGAAACGCTTGCATCAAGCATGCCGAAATTAATTTTTGAAGTGATCAACATTAGCAGCGGAGCTACTCATTACTGAGTTCATGTCTGGAAGTTGGATTTCTGTTTTGGGGGGTTTAGGTGCTTTTTGGAGGAGTGGTCCTAAACTTTTGATCAGCTGAAAAACAGCCTGTTTCAGTTTATTTAAACAATGTTTTGTCTCACTCCCATTTCTTCTAGTTGCATGTTGAAGCTCTACTTGGAACCTTGTTAAGATCCAGCCATGCTAAATATGATTTTCTTGCCATTTTTCAAGTGGTCTTAAACTTTTGATCAGGACTGTATCAATCAGCTCAGAACAGGAGCTGTTCTACAACATGTGAAGTATGACATCCCCATACAGATTTCACGCTGGATCTTCTATCAAGATGGCGGCTGCCGCCTCTTTGTGATCAAAAGGATAAGGGTAAGTGTCACGAACCAGCAGGTGTGAACCCACTGTGCCTCGTGTCCTACCTCCCCTAATGGCATTGTCTAAGTGAACCCTTCGATTCTTCACAGTACCCCTGATGGTGGGGATAGAATTTCCCGAGGGGAACCCCAAGTCGCTACCTCTTGAGGAGGGTAGACACACAAGGCAACTGGTCCAGGTGGACCAGAGGTAACTGAGAAAGGTACCAAGAGTACAAGCGTAGTCAGGCAGGCGGAGTTGTTACCAGGAGCAACAGTGCAGGACCGAAGGTTGAGGCAGAGGCGTAGTCAGACAGGCAAAAGGTCAGGGCAGGCGGCACAGGTACAGGTCAGGAAATCTGGAGAGTCAAGGCAAGCAGGCAGGGATCAGACAGTTAGCAGAATCCAGGAACGAAGAACAAGTCAGGAACACATGTATCAGGATCTTTAGCAAAACACAAGGACCTTGACACTGAGGCATCTAGGAAGGGGGCTAAGCCACTTATATATGTGCTAGAGTTGGTCAGCAAGGTCACATGACCTAACCTATAAAGCCCACGAAGTGACACATGCCAGCCCTTAAGGAAGTGCTGCAAGAAACCAGCAGCAAGCATGCTGCGGCTAGGGCTTGTAATTCTCTAACGGGTGTGGACCCGCTGTGCCACTTACCGGTTTGACTTTGGGCCAAACTTGGGAGCGGAATCTATGTGTTCCCCTGGTCTTCACCCTTTATCCCGCTTGAAGATGCGGAAGCTGGTCTTAGCTGCAGGGGAGACACCAGGTTGCTCCCGCAAGAGTGGTCCCGGTTAAGTGGCAGCTGGCCGAGCAGGCCAGAACGCCCCAGTGCAAGCACTGGGGATACAGGCAGGTGGAGCGAGCTGTCGCTGGATGGAAGAAGCGCAGCAGCAGAGTCAGATGAAGCAGAGCTGAGTTAGTGATTAAGCAGAGCTGGAGCTGTTAGAACAGCAGAGCTGAATAGCTCAGGTGCAGCAGGTATAACAAGCTGAACAGCAGACAGAGGCGTGGTCGACAATCCGAATCATACACTTTAGGCCAGCTAGGTACAGGAGGCTCAGGCAGAGACCAGGTCAGGAAACAGGCTAAGGTCGGAAGCAGGATAGCAACACAGGAACTACGAGCTGGAACCTTCGTTGTAGAAAACTACAATATTGCTCAGGCATCACAGGAAGGGGGAAGTACCCTTCTAAAGGTGGTGCCTGGCCGGGATTGGAGAGAAGGCGGAATCGGGGGCGCACATAAACCCTTAAAGAAACAGGATGCGTGCGGCCCCTACAAGGTGCTACTGAAGCCGCCTGCAACAGTACAGGAAAGCAGGTCCGGAGCCTTCAGCGGAGAGGAGGAGCCTTGTGTGGCCTTGTGTGCAGTTCGACTGAGGTACATAGCAGGATGTGCTGCACGCTGGCGGCTGCCAACTGCCATTGTTACAGGGCTGAGAGGAAACTGTGCAGCGGATCCTCAGAACCACAGCACCTACACAGACAGAACCCAGGGTTGCAGCGGTGAATGGGAAGCACTGGCCACATATCACCGCTGAGCATGGCACCTGGGACCACGTTGGTAAGCAGGGGAACAGTGGAGCCCAGCAACTGCTGTTACAGTAAGTATAAATATTTTTTTTTTTTCATTGTAATATTAAGGGGTACAATTGCCGCACCCTGTCATAGTACGCACTACTTACAAAGAAATGCGCTTTGTGACAAAGTAATGCTTCACAAAGTGAATTTTTGTAAAATTTGGCGAAGCAACTGAATCGAATTTTCCAATACTTTGCTCATCTCAAATTATGGCCTCCGATGACGCATGCAACATTTTATTTTTTGATGGATTCTGCATAAAGGCTACTGTATCTCCGTATGCCTCCCAGTTTAGTATAGGTGTGTAATATATGGTATTTTTTTACAGTCTCTTCTGTACAGGGTTCAATTTTGATATGTGCACAAAAAAACTGTTTACAATTAGGGATGAACAAATCTATTCGTAAGAAACAAAGTTCCCGTCTGTGAGGGACTGTCCCTCTACAGACGATTCCTCACTGTGCTGGTGACTTGCGTAAACTTGATAATTTTGCACATGTGCCATTACTGTGACTATTGGCACCTGTGCACCGACAAGTGAGCAAACACTTGAACTAACCATTTATGCAGCACAAAAATTCATCGCTTGACGATAGATCATCATCCTATGTAAACATGTGGGGAATATGGATTAATATTTACTGTCAGCCATGTTCTCACACCCACCATTTGCTGAAAGATGGCAGAGGAAATCAAGCTCCACAGGGTGGCCCTGCTTCAAAGCCGCAGCCAGATAGCTGAAAACTCCTAGCGGGCCACAATTGGTTACATTCCAGTCAGACAGCACGGATCCTGCAGAAAACCCCCCAACAGGAG
The DNA here is from genome assembly GCF_014858855.1 of Bufo gargarizans. Taxonomy (NCBI): domain Eukaryota; kingdom Metazoa; phylum Chordata; class Amphibia; order Anura; family Bufonidae; genus Bufo; species Bufo gargarizans. The sequence continues at coordinate 593,601,620 of NC_058081.1, forward strand.
GTATCAGCCCTTGCCAGGATCAATGATACCTTCCAGACATGTTGGCGCCTACATTTCATAAGGAACTATGAATCTCCCGGCCATTGCAGGGGCAAACCGGATACATATTTCTGTCCGGGTGGCCACGATGAACATGCCCATGGTTTTTGTTTGAGGGTGGTATGCCAGGGAAGGGAGATATCCATATCTCCCCACAGAAACCCAATAGCGGCACCATGTTTGGACTCTAGTTGTAGCCGAGACAAAGTTGGATCTGTTGGTCCCAGAACCATCTCCCTGTGACCTTTTGGACTGGAGCTATAAACCCTAAAGGGTTTTGTGGGTCATTTTCAGCCAGTCCAGCAGAGGGAGTTGGACCCCTCCCAATGGCTGGGAGGGGAGGGACCGGCTACAGATTAAAAGGCTTGTGCCATCAAGCGGGCGTGTCTTTTCTCTGAAAGGGGATCACATCATGCAATGTGTTTGGAGGGACCTGCAACCGGCTGACATCACTGCCTCTGACGTGAATACAGCTAAGAACTCACCACTACCCAAAGGACTCATATATCTGGTAAACTGACTTATTGTTCTGCTTAACCCTGTTGTACCTATATAACCTGTATCTGTAACCTCAGACTACTGTATATATTCTCTGTGTATATTGTGTCATCTAGTGTGCCCTTAAGGCAATTAAATATATAATTTAATCTTGTGCTATCTTGTATCTCGATCACGAATCCCCAGGTCCATGTTTCGGCGTAGTTATAAGCTACCGCGGGTTGGTTTCTCACCCTATATAATCCTGTTAGCGGACCGGGCTTATATCAAACGAGAAGCTGGTGGCAGTATACCCGGGCTGAGGAGGCACTGTTTTCACTGCGGCAGTGAAAAGGCTCTCTCAGCTTGTTGCCTCTCTGTGCCCGCGTGGACAGGAGGTGTTTGTGTAAACTGTACCAAGCTGACCTTACCTGCTCCTCTGGAGGGCATAACATCACGCTTTGGTAATAAGTGACCATACTGCGTCTCGTGAGCTCGACCTAGGTGACGTAAAGCGGGCATGAGTCGTAGTATTCGTCCCAAACAGGCATGCGATGCCAACAACAACAAAACTGAGCAGCAAGGGTTGTAGCAACAAATGATCATCCCTGTACAGATGCAATGGTCGACTGCATGTAAATGTGGCTAACTAGTAGGCAATCATTGGTAATGGATGGTTCATTACTGGTCATTGCCCTGTTTACCTGCCCATGTAGCATCCTTGGTCCCCAAGGAGCCAAGTTTATTACAAGTCAATCTTCTTGTTCCATCCACCTTTTGTGTAGGAAAAAAGTGATGGTCTCCTTTGTGTCCCAGTGAGAAAGATGGTGGATATTTGAGGAGAAGTAAAAGTTGGCATCAAAGCTTTGAGAAGAAAGTTTTAGACTAATTAGATAAAGGGTAGATAATTATGCATTGTCATTGGTTTTCCAGATTTCGGATGATATCCTTACACCTTAATTTTTCATATCTCGGGAGAGTGTTAAGGCTCCTACGTGCACCAATTGGTTGTACATAGACCCTGGTAAGATTGTTGAATCACTACAACCATGGCCAGGGGCGGACTGGGAACTTAAAGTGGCCCTGGAAAAAAAAAGTTAAAGTGGTTTCACGTTGTAGGCGGGTCCAAATTCACAGAAGGCGGGACAACAGAAGTAGGAGGGCCAGCAATACCGTAGTCTATAACAAAATACCTCCTCAGGAGAACAAGATACCACAGTGCCGCACATCATACTGCCGCCTGCCCCAAAGTATGAAGCTGTATCATCATCCTGAGAACAGCAATATAATTGAATTCAGGATGACGCCTGAGGGTCACTGGCCACGTCCATAAGTGCCTGATGCTCATACATTAATTAATGCTGAGAGCATCAGGTTTTATATACCTTGCTGATGGGCAAGAGGGGGGATGAAATGGCCCCCTGGGCATTGGCCCACCGGGAAATTTCCCTGTTGGGTATATGGCCAATCCGCCCATGACCATGGAACATCCTCACTGTGACCCCAACATCTTACATGTTCATATACTGGCCAGGACATCTATGTGCTCTAGATAGGTACCACTGTACATACATGCATGTAGCTTCTCCATACAGTTATATAGATATTTGCAATTTTATCTTTATGTCCGAATGGAATTTTGTGTATAAATGTTTAAATAGGTTTAAAATGCCGACTTTATTATTCCAGCAGTATGAATTCACTTAATAAGTTTGAAAAGGGAAAATGCTATCAAAATGTCAGCTGCTAATTTAATAGAAGTTCACAAAGGACCTACCAATAGTCAGAGTCAATTAAATTAGTGGTGAAAGTCAGAAGAAAAAAAATCAATGCTTATTATAATATAATTCCATTTGAAATTAAAATTCTTCTGGGTGAAATAGGGAGAGAAGTGTAAAATAATGTGCTTCACTGGGTTTACAAGCTGAAATTGTCTCCCCAAACGAATGCCTGGTTGGAAAATTAATTGATGTGACATTCCCCTGATCCCTGCATTAGCCATTTATTTCGTTAGGTTGCATCACCTAATAACGTAGCAATCAAATCTTAGGAATGCTGAAAGAGTAACGTACTACTAGAACCAAGCTGGGCTTAGAAAGCTACCTGCAGCCACATTTAGCATTTTAGCATCCATATTCAGTTCAGTATGGTCTGGTGTCACTATGTACAAACCTATTTCTGTACAGTATAGTCATTTATCCAATGATCTATTTATTACTACTAGGCCTGTAAGCATAAGGGGTACCTGCTGTATTTAGAGGAAATACGATTCCACCATCATGGTAGGAAAGGATTCTTTACTTTAAGAGCAGTGATACTATTGAACACTCTCTGTAGGATCTTGTGATCATTAAAGGGCATCTGTCAGCAGGATCAACCATATTATGGACACACCCCCTTAGCTGTGATAGGGAGAGCATGGACACACCCCTTGAGCTGCAGCAGAAAAGACACTCCCCCTGAGCTGTCAGCTTGATATAAATCTAGCAGAGCAATGAATGTGGAGATCTCTGGATCCATGTGAGGTACAGGGCTGGTTCTGGCTTTGTTAGAAAGAGATTGTTATGTACTATATTATACATTAGTCATGGGATAACCCCTTGAAAGTGAATAGAGCTGAACTTAAAGGGGTTCTCCGGGAATTAAGAAAATGAAAATACTTAAATATTACTATATAAATATATTCTCAAATACCTTTCATTATTTATAATGGCTCGTTTTGTCTGGGGATCAATCAGGGGAAACAAAATGGCCGCTGTCCCATTAGTTCACACAAAACCTGTCCTTATCACACAGCAGGATAAGTTACTTTACAACACTGAGGTAAAGAGCAACCTCCTCCTCCTCTCTCCTCTCCTTTTTAAGGGATTATGATCTTGAATACAGATGATAAGATGAATCTCTGTAGGAATGGAGTTCATGAAGCAACGAAGTACAGAGAGGACGGACAGGCTGTAGTAATGGAGACTGCATACAAGTACTGCTGCTCATTAGCCACACCTCACCCCCCTCTCATGTCTCTTCACTATCTCCATTCCCACAGAGATTGACCTATACTCAGGATCATGATTCCTGACAAACAGAGCAGGGAAGAGGATGAGGCAGCGCTATGGCTCATTGTGGTGAAGTAACTTGTCCTCCTGTGTGATTTGTGTTTAGTGTGTACTAAAAGGACGGCGGACATTTTATTTCTCCTAATGATTGCTCCCTAGATAAAACAAGCCATTCTAAGTAATGAAAGGTATTTGTGAATATATTTATTATAAAATAATATTTAAGTATTTAAAAAAAAATATTCCTGGAAAACCCCTTTAAAAAGGGTTTTCTGAGATTTTAATACTGATGACATTCTCTATAAAGGTCATCAGTATCTTATCAGTTGGGGCCCAACACCTGGGACACCCTGGTGATAGGCTGTTGCGAGCACTACAGCCGCCTCACAGCTTACCAAGGACAGCGCCGTACATAGTGTAGCAACTGTGCATGGTCTTGCACAAGCTGTGCCTAGACCATGTGACCGATGAATGTGTCATCACTGGCCTAGGAAAATCTGAGATAAGGCAGCAGTGCTACTGTGAGATTGTGGATAAACTCTGCCTGTATAATGTTCATGTTTAATTTGTATTGGAACTGTCATTTGGCATTCCGGGCACTAGAGGCCACTGTTTTGCAGCACAGTCAGCACACTCTGGGATCTGCATATGTAAAGCAGATGATGACTCATGCTTCCTGCTTCTGAAAACCAGGAACTGCTGATCTGACATTGTGGAAGCACTGCTCTTTGAGAGACTAAATCCAATTCCATCCTGGCTTGCGGAAGTCCGGGAGTGAATGGACACGCAGAGGAAGGAGATTAGCTGTTGTCCCCTTACTGGATCCGACTCATGGGGACTTGTTCATATATAACCATGTGCACGAATCATTACACAGAGTCTTTGCCACCGTTTCCGTTGGACAACATAGGAATAGAAACACATAAACTGAGCATAAATGGATACGTCACTTGATAAACACCAATGGCACTGGCTGACCCCACTGATTATATTGAATTCCATTGGGTTTCTGTCATGGTGTCTGCCATTTTACTGGACAAGTAGTGAATCATGTGCTTTTTTTTTCTAGCATTCTTGATGGACCTATGGGATTTTTATAGTCCTCCCCTATTCACAATAGGTGATGTCACAGCTTATCTATACATAGGTGATAACTGTCATAGCAATCCTGCCTGTGATGATAATTAGGGATGAGCGACTCGAGTTCAGATGAAACATCCAAAGTCGATTTGCAAAAAACTTTGTTTCAATACTGTACGGAGCAGGAGTTCCGTACAGTATTAAAATCTGTTGGCTCTGATGGGCCAAAGTTATTGGTTTGCGAAGTCTTGCAGGCGTAATAACTTCATAAATTAATTTGTACTGTAAAAAAAAACATTTCCCGACCTCGGGTTCGGGTCTAAGGTACCACTTGGAGCAATAACTTTGGCTCATCGGAGCCAATACATTCTAATAATGTACGGAGCGCTCGCTCCGTACAGTATTGGAACGAAGTTTCATGTGAATCGACTTTGGATGTTTCATCCAAAGTCGATTCGCTCATCCCTAATGATAATGTGATACAATATCTGTACAGAACAGGAAGTCCCAATGTATTATTATGCTTAGTAGTCAGTGCACAAACTGCAGGATTTTAATATTTTAAAAAATAAATCGATAGGGACATGGAAAATAAAGCAAAAATCACCACAAATAAAAAAAAAAATGCTTATCATAAAAACATGATTTGAACAATGGGTCATTTTCTAATGACATGTTCCTTTTAATCCAAAGAGATAATTCCTAGGCCACGTTAGGTTGTAAATACATAGCTTAATAACAATTTATATCCTTTAATTATGCTAGATTATATCTCAACCTCACCTGGTTATACATTTTTCCATATAGTTCACATTTTGGTCTTGTTTATAAGAATGCTTATCCAGGCTTTGAAAGTATAGCAATGGAGGTTTCATTAAAAAAGCAATGACCATTCAATAAATCAATACGGTTCTATTACTACAGAATACACAAGGAGCATGATAAATATCTGGAATCATTTTGGTATATTTACCGTACACCAGCCAATGTTGTCCTGCTGCTGAGTCATCAAGACATCTCCTTATACACAGAAAAAAATTAAAGATTTGCCCTTAAAATGTCCTTACTTGTCAACAATGAATAACTATGGGGTCATGCTATTTCTGCCCATAAGTTTCAACTCTAATTAAAATCAGGACTTCATGAGTGTGAGACTTTATACTTGAACATAATTTCACTATCTGGAATTCTGAATTCTATAGGTGAATATGGGTAAATGAATGTACGTTCACCTGTTTTCTCCACTGTTTTTTTGAGTGCTATTATCTGGTCCTCCTGCTGATGTCATATTTTTTGGCTGCAGCGGTAATGTTCTCTGCACAAGTCACGGTTGCAGCCAATCACTGGCCTCTGCCGTGCACTGGACATCTCTAGACTGTCTAATCATAGGGAGGAATATATATCATTATTGAAATCAGTTTTTGCTCGAGTCTGCATTGCAGTACTTTGCGACAAATTTATATATGTTACTTCAGATTTACGCCACTGACCTACTTGAAAGAGTTTGGTTTTTTTGCAACTTTTTAAAAAGTTGCAATTATATATCTGGGGTGAAACTAATTAACATAGCTAACCACGCCAACTTTTAAAACTGGAGTGAGCGGTGTAAACATGCAAAATGTAGCACAATTTTGGCTCAAGAAAGCCCAAAACGTCAGACAAGCCTATTTTTGTGACTTTTTGAAGTCAGAAGTCTGGACTGCAGGGTGTGATGAACTCCCCCTTTAGTTTACACTATTTAAGTATTAGACAGTATTAGTAAATCTGCTCCAATATCTCCAACATCTAACAAATTAGGTTATGTTCACATCATGTTTGAGATGTCTGCAAACAATGTGTGCCAGGAGCTTTTCCCAGCATATGTGTCAAACACAACCATTAAAGGAATTAACCCATCAAAGATGCCTGATCTGTACCTGTGCCGTCTGCCCTGACCCATTGCTTATTTGACTTCTCCTCTGCCTCATCCTTAGGTCCAGCACTATCGCTCCTGGTTATGACTCGGTCTGCTGACCATGACTGTACCTCTGGTGCCTTGCACAGGTACGTGCCAGTATGTGCCTGGACCAGCTGCCTTGTGTGCCAATTCTCCTCAAGAGGTAGCGACCTGATGTCCCCTCGGGAAAGTATATCCCCATCATCAGGGGTACTGCGAAGAACAACGGGTTCACTTGTCAAGACAATGCCTTTAGAGGAGGTTGGTCACGTGGCACAGTGGGTTCGCACCCGCAGAATGCATCTTGACGAGAATACCTTTGTAATATTTTATTCAGTGAAGCATTCCATGATTGTTTTCTGTTGGATTTGTATGGAATCTGAAAACGTGCTATGAGATAGGAGGCATAAAGAGGAACAGTAAGGCTCCATGCACTTCTATGGGAACCATATTATGGCTCTGTACCCTTGCAGCCACTATGCAGCCATGTACATGCGGCCTAAGGGTTTACTGTGAGAATGATCCAATTTTCCAAGCAGGTCCAGGTTTCTCCAGCTGTCCTACCACAATAATTTAGTTTAATATACTTATTTGTGTATTGCATATATATGCAGGTATAAGAGGTGACCAGTGACAACATTATGGTCCATAAATAGTTGTCACTCTTGAGGAGGTGGTGATAGGGGAATTCACTAAAAGAGTTAACAAGAGGGGCCTGGATGTATTTCTGGAGTGTAATAATATTACAGGCTATAGCTACTAGAGAGGGGTCGTTGATCCAGGGAGTTATTCTGATGCCTGATTGGAGTCGGGAAGGAATTTTTTCCTCTATAGTGAGTGAAAATTTGAGAAAATAGGTTCTAATAAATTTCAATAAGGCTGCGTTTTCACATTGAGGATTTTGGATGCCGTTTTTAAAGCCGAAACCAGGAGTCGATTAAAATAAGAGGTGTGGTATATGATCCACACCTGGTTGTGTCATCAAAGAAACCTGAATGTGGAAGCCTAGCCTAAGGCTGCCCATACACCATGACACCTGGCAGAATGATCCGGATGCCCAGAACAGTTAATTGCCAGGCTGCACCTGTACATGCTATTTCTTTTTTTCAAATAGAATTTACAGGCACGGGCCGGCAAGTAGCGGTGATCCACATGCTCTCAGGCTGCATCGTGTACAGGCAGCCTTAGGTTCCATTTCCTAATTACTTTGCCTACATCGTGCTAATTGAAGCAGGGTACATTTCCTTGATACACAAAAGACAGAAAGTTTAGAAATGCTTTTAATATTGTTTCTTATTGCAGGATGGAACATAATTACCAGTCATTAGCAAAGCTACACATTCTCACAAATGCACACACCAGGGAAAAGGCTCTTAAACGAGTAGCTTGCCGTTATTAATAAGGTCTGTGACCAGCAGTATACAGTGAATTTGACGAGAAGAAAGAGCTCTCTTTAGCCTAGTGGGACTTTTGGCTTTTAGAGAAAGGCAATATGGTAGATGCTTGTGCAGATAGTCGATGGTAAGCAAAAAAAGTTCATTCCAGACATGTAACCCCCTAACTATCCATTCTGTTGTATATAAACATGTATGCATGTGTTTGGGAATATTTGCCATTCCCTGCACTGATGAGGGGCGAGAATCCCCAAACAGCTGTCTACAGATGGGCGTCTCACCTTTAGGAGGAGACTTTAGTAAAATCCTAGAAGCAGAAGAGGCAACAGCCTTCATTAGACTTGTTTATTGATCCAATAACAGGAAACTGCAACATTTCGACCCCTTGCAATAGCAGGGCCTTTCTCAAGCATCAAGATCCAGCTATTGTAAGGAGTAGAAAGCTTGCATTTTTGTTGGGTCCAAAAACATGGCTAATGGACGATTGATGCTTTTGCCATTTTTGCTTCTTGGATTGACTAGTAGTAATGTTGACCATCTCTCTTTAGTGTACGGGTGCATCTCAATAAATTAGAATATCATTGAAAAGTTAATTTATTTTTAGTAATTCAGTTCAAAAAGTGCACTGATGTATTTCAAGCGTTTATTTCTTTTAATGTGGATGATAATGGCTTACAGCTAATGAAAACCCAAAAGTTAGTTATCTCAGAAAATTTGAATATTATATAAAGACCATTTAAAAAACTATTTTAATACAGAAATATTTGCCTACTGAAAAGTATGTACAGTATATGCATTGTTTGGTCTGGTATCTCTCATTTTGCTCTTGACAATACTCATCGATTCTCTATGAGATTTAGGTCAGGCGAGTTTGCTGGCTAATCAAGCACAGTTATTAACCCTTTCACGCCCAATGACATACATGTACGTCATCAGGCCGGTCTTTAAACATGGTGCCTGTACGGGCCCATGCAGCGGGTGCCATAGCCGCCGGGTTTCTGCTATTTTAAATAGCAGAGACCCACGGCACATGTATGCGATCAGCCATAAGGATGATCGCATACATTTTCCCCTTCAAATGCCAAATGTGACCACAGCATTTTTGCAGTCCAGAAGCGGAAGTTGCGCACTTCCGCTCCGGTAACAGCGTTCCCTGACTGAGATCAGGGAACTTGTTATATCTATGAAATAGCCCGAAGCCTCAAGCAGGCTTAGGAGCTTTTTTCAGGACTATATAAAATAGAGGCCACTAGGTGGCAGCATTGTATTGGTATAGTGCAAATGAAGTTTTCAATGATGGCTATATAGCCATCAATGAACACAATTGGCAATCTAATGATTGCCAGTTATTGTCACCCAAGGTGATGTAAAAAAAAAAAAAAGTAAAAAAAGTGGGGAGTGAAAAACAAAAAAGCAAAATGAAAAATGGCCCGGGCCTGAAAGGGTTAAACCAGGTATTTGTATTTTTGGCAGTGTGGGCAGGTGCCAAGTCCTGCTGGAAAATGAAATCAGCAACTCCATAAAGCTTTTCAGCAGGAGAAAGCATGATGACATGACTCCCCAAACCATCACTGACTGTGGAAACTTCACACTGGACCTCAAACAACTTGGATCGTGTGCTTCTTGACTCTTCTTCCAGACTCTGGGTGCTTCATTTCCAAATGAAATGCAACATTTACTTTCCTCTGAAAACAGAACTTTGGACCACTGAGCAACAGTCTAGTTCTATTTCTCCTTAGCCCAGGTAATAAGCTTCTGACGTTGTCTCTGGGTCATGAGTGGCTTGACACATGGAATGCATGCATTTTAGCCCATGTCCTGGATATGTCTGTGTGTGGTTGCTCTCCAGCTGCAGTCCAATCCTTGTGAATCTCCCCCAAATTCTCAAATGGAGGGATCCCGGACATTAAGAAGGGATCCACATGGGATTAAGGTCATCCCTATGTTGTTCTCCTGATGGTTTTGGGCGGGAAATATTCCCGCCGGGACTGTGTTGCCATCTCTAGGCAGTTTGCCTGGGATGGCAACAGGGATTTGATTGAGGTTGCCACTGCTTGGGCAATTTTGCCCTGGTGTGGCAACCTTTATTTTATTGGTCAAAATTTGACCAATGGCAAGTGTTTTTTTACTTTTTTGTTTGCCCTGGTGACAAGACTGTCATTGGTTAGGGCATTTGGGCTGAGGGACATAAATATACAGGTTTTGGCGGCAGCTGGGTTTGTTACCTTATCTGGAAATAAAGAAAATCATCCCTGCCCCGCCCGCCCTCCCTTTATTGATGTATTTTACAGTTTGTGGGGGTATGAGTTTTTTTTATTTATAAATCTTCAATTTGAGCTTGAGCTTATGCCTGAGCTTGTTTATTGTTTTATCAGAGTTCAAATAAATATGTTATATTGAGTTTGAATGTTAATTATTAACTAATAAAGGCCGTGGCCAATTTATTTTAAAAAAAATATTCCAAACAAAAGTGATTGGTTTCCAGTGCTTTATTTTTATATATATATTAATGACATTGTAGCCATGGATATGACCATTTATCCCATCGCCTTTTCTTGACAATCCTTTCAAGGCTGCAGTTATCACTGATGCTTGTGCACCTTTTTCCACCACACGTTTTCCTTCCACTCATCTTCCATTAATATGCTTGAATACAGCACCTTGTGAACAGTCAGCTTCTTTAGCAATGACCTTTTCTGGCTTACCCTTCTTGTGAATGTCAATGACTGTCTTCTGGGCAGCTGTCAAGTCTTCTCAATGATTGTGAAGCCTACTGAACCAGACTGAGGGACCATTTAAAGGCTTAGGAAACCTTTGCAGGTGTTTTGTGTTGATTAGCTGAAATACTGCCTTTTTGGTTTTCAAGCTATAATCATCAACATTAAAAAGAAATAAATGCTTGAAACAGATTTGTCATGTCCCTAGCCAGCAGACGTGCTTTGCCACAACGTTGCTGGTGTCGGGCTGCTAGGGAGAAGGAGCGCCGGCAGGGGCGTAACTATAGGGGAAGCAGGGGAAGCGGCTGCTTTGGGGCCCAGACCCAGAAGGGGCCCATCCAGGAGGAGGAGGACTAAAAGATTTTGTTAGGGCTCCCTCAACAGTATTACACAATGAAATTATATACAGCGACAGTATAGACAGTGTAGGAAACAGATGGAACAGCTGCCGGGTCTGGTCTGAGAGAGCGATCTTTACTAGCCACAGGAATGGGGGCGGCATGAAAGGAAGGGGTTAACATAGTAACATAGTACATAAGGCCGAAAAAAGACATTTGTCCATCCAGTTCAGCCTGTCAGTTGCAAAAAAATGACTAGGGGAGGGGGCCCCATTCAATAAGAGATGCCGCTCACACGTTAGGTGTGCTGACATCACTGGTTACATGATGTTGGGCACGTCATGTGACCAGGAAGCGTGGCCTATTTAAGCAGGCAACCTGCTGGACACAGGTTGCCTGTGATTGGTTTCTTTACTTAGTTTTCCTCAATAGCCCTATATTGCTTGACTGAATTCTGGATTTCTGACCTCGGATTTGTACCCTGACTTTGCCTCCTGACTGACCCTTTGGACCTGATGAGAATTCCTGGTTTTGATCCCTGGCTACCCCTGGTTTTGCCTCTCTGGTTCTGTTTATATTCGATTTGGACTCTCCTGGTATTGACCTCAGCTTGGTACATTTCTGCGCCATTCTGTCAGTAGCCTTTTGTTATTTGTCTCCCTGGTTACCGGTTTCTGATTCGTTGCTGCACTTATTTAGGAAGGGACTGCCATCCAGTTGTGGGCTGCTGTTTAGTGCGGATCATGCAAATAGGTAGGGACAGTGCTGGGCAGGAGTTCAGGGCTCACTGTTCCCTACTGTGACAAGAATACTCTGTGTGTAATAAATCTATATTATTTATGAGGTGAAATTTTTTAATTAAATTACTGAAATAAATTAAGCTTTCGATGATACTTTAGTTGTTTCAGATGCACCTGTATATGTATCCAGACTCTCTACAGTGATTTTGTGCTGTTCTTACAGAACCTTGTTAGTAACGGTTACAATCCCTTGTCATGTTTCAGGGTTGTACATAAACTTACAGGGTCGCTACTGGTAGGTGGTTTTAAAAAAATAATTTTCTCCATTTTGATGGAGAGCTAATTGTAACGGAAGCAGATGTGGATCCGCTGTGCCACTGAATAGATTTGGCTTGGGGCTACTCCTAAGGGTGTTGTCCTGGCAGCCCCCTTGTCTTTACCTTTTAACCTCTATACAAGGATCCAGACTCCACTGCAGGGGAACCACAAGGCTGCTGTCTATGGAAGAGGTCTTCCTTCAGTGACTGCTGACCCACAGGGGTCAAAAGACACAGGTGCAGAGCACCTAGGGAACAGGCAAAACCCGTAGTCATGGACAAGCTGAGGTCAGGGCAGGCAGACTTCATACAATTCAGTTAACAAGCCAAAGGTCAAATTCAGTTAGGCAAAAATCAGGCACAGGAGATCAACAAGTAGAAAGCATACCTTCACATTGCAGCACGCCAGACCTGCAGGGTGTAGCGATAGTGAGGTCACGGTTATGGGCAATCGAGGGTTACTCACTTTTCTGAGGAGAACCCTGGGCAGGCATGCGACAGTGAAGGAGAAGTAGACACTAGTTCCTCTGGGGCATACTCTGATTGTAGGGACCAGGCCTGATGGTGTGTGAGGTGCCCTGGATGTTGTAGGTGTTTTGAGTGCCTTAGGTAAGGTCCCTTTAAGAATCGTGACGCCAGTGCCTATAACGGTGGCACACCGGTTTGCAGGAGGATTAATGGAGTACACAGTTGGTAAACCAAACGTTGCTTTACTTCAGGAAACAGTCCAACTTTATACAAGCAATTGCAGTGGTGTATAATGCAGTCCTTTATAGTACATAGCTCAGCAGGTTTACTTGATAGCACAGCAGGTTTCAATCTTGCAAGATACTTGGAGGGTATACAGTTAATGCTTTCCAGTACAATGCTGCTCTATCCCCACAGCTATTCTAGCTGGCTGGATCCCAAGGCCTGGATGCCTAATTGCTGGATTAAATCCTTGGTATACAAATTCCTTCCTCCAGTATTGGCACTTGCTTGAGGTTACAATACCTTGGTTTTCCTAGCTGTCTTCACTGCTGGATTGGAAAGGTGACTGCAGGTTGCTCCCAGGAGGTGCTGTCCTACTACTGGGGTTTCTCAACTGAGCTATCCTTAGCCTCAGGAGCTTCAGGCTGACTAGGTGACTCCTCTAGTTCCCTGGAATACACTTGGTCTCCAATCAGGCTGTACTCCTTCTAGCCTCCTGGTGCAACTAGAAACCAGGACTATCTAGCTGCATGTCAGGAGGAGGCCCTCAGCATATCCTGGGCTGGTGCCTTCTCACTTCTGTCTCCACAGACTCCTGACTATGTCCTAACCCCTCCCTGTCTGGGCCTGGATATTTATACTAGGGGCTCCCTATCTCCCTCTAGTGTCTGGAATGTTTAATTACACCCAACTAGGCCTGCTAAGCATTAACAGGGGGAACCAACATATGTAATACACACAGGAAATACATTACAATGCATGGATAAATACAATATCACTGTCCCTTGTGAGCAGAAGTAACACGTTACCCAATTGACCCTTGTGTAGTGCCCACTCCTACCTAGTGGGACACTACAACATAGAAGTCGCTAGCTCGAATACCTTTTGCTTAGGCACACCCCCACAGAGGAAGCTGCCTTAAATACTCTGGGAAGTGTTACTGTGCAGTGTAAGGCTACTTTCACACTAGCGTTCGGCTGTCCGCTCGTGAGCTCCGTTTGAAGGGGCTCACAAGCGGACCCGAACGCTTCCGTCCAGCCCTGATGCAGTCTGAATGGATGCGGATCTGCTCAGACTGCATCAGTCTGGCGGCGTTCAGCCTCCGCTCCGCTCAGCAGGCGGACACCTGAACGCTGCTTGCAGCGTTCGGGTGTCCGCCTGGCCGTGCGGATCCGTCCAGACTTACAATGTAAGTCAATGGGGACGGATCCGTTTGAAGATGCCACAATATGGCTCAATCTTCAAACGGATCCGTCCCCCATTGACTTTCAATGTAAAAGTCTGGACGGATCCGCTCAGGCTAATTTCACACTTAGCCATTTTTTGCCAATATAATGCAGACGGATCCGTTCTGAACGGAGCCACCATCTGCATTAATATGAGCGGATCCGTTCAGAACGGATCCGATCGAACGCTAGTGTGAAAGTAGCCTAATAAATACAGGACAGGAGAAGTGTTACTGTGCAGTGTAATAAATACAGGACAGGAGAAGTGGCACTGTGCAGTATAATATATACTCTATTTCTCTATGACCCCATAGAGTGACTAGGATATAAAAATGCTTCAAACAAAATTACCTGTCTGGGAGATGAACTTGTGAATCCAACTTGTCATCCTATTATCATAAAACATAACCTTTAATAATCAAATTCTTCATAAAATAGAGCTTAATTAATTAAAAACACAAGCTTCTGGACACAGACTAGTAGGGTATTGAATTAATCTGTCTTTGTAAGGAGCGCCCCCATGTTACTTTACACTGTCTAATATATAGTGCCCCCTAGGTTCTCAAGCTGAAGGCTGCTCACATGTAAGTTATTAGATAAAGCGGTGATTCCCACCTGGGATAGGAGTGGTGTTGTGGGGGCTTTTAATATGACCTAGGCCAGGGATCTCACTGGATTTAACATCCCAGTTCCCTGTTTGCTTCCCTGGTGCATCATGGAAAAGGTGGGGAGGGAGAAATATAGGACAGAGAGAGGAAGGAAAGACTGTGCAGTATACTATATATGCTAGCGCGATACGGTTGGCTGGTACAATTATGTCGTCCTGCGAAACCCGGCTAACAGTATATATCACTTTAGTGCAGTGATGCCCAACCTACGGCCCGCGAAGCCGTGTAATGCAGCCCGCGCAGTAACAAGACTTTATCATTGCAGGGCGTGCTGCGAACGGCACAGGCAGCAAAGCACTGCTGCCTGTGCTTGCAATCTCCCCGCCCAGCGCCGTCTCCTAGCTAATTTATTCACTGTACTTGCCTCTGCCAGTGCACCTGTGCGAGATTACGGCGCTTCTCTTCATTTATACAGAGGCAAGTGCAGTGAATAAATTAGCTAGGAAGTGGCTCTGGGTGGGGAGGAGATCTGTGGATGACACTGAGGGGGATATCTGTGGATGACACTGAGGGGGGGAATCTGTGGATGACACTGAGGGGGGGGGATCTGTGGATGACACTGAGGGGGGGATCTGTAGATGACACTGAGGGGGGGAACTGTGGATGACACTGAGGGGGGGGATCTGTGGATGACATTGAGGGGAATATCTGTGGATGACACTGAGGGGGGGGGATCTGTGGATGACACTGAGGGAGGGGGATCTGTGGATGACACTGAGGGAGGGGGATATGTGGATGACAATGAGGGAGGGGGATCTGTGGATGACACTGAGGGAGGGGGATCTGTGGATGACACTGAGGGAGGGGGATCTGTGGATGACACTGAGGGAGGGGGATCTGTGGATGACACTGAGGGAGGGGGATCTGTGGATGACACTGAGGGGGGGATCTGTGGATGACACTGAGGGGGGGATCTGTGGATGACACTGGGGGGGGATCTGTGGATGACACTGAGGGGGGATCTGTGGATGACACTGAGGGGGGGATCTGTGGATGACACTGAGGGGGGGATCTGTGGATGACACTGAGGGGGGATCTGTGGATGACACTGAGGGGGGGATCTGTGGATGACACTGAGGGGGGGATCTGTGGATGACACTGAGGGGAGGATCTGTGGATGACACTGAGGGGAGGATCTGTGGATGACACTGAGGGGGGGATCTGTGGATGACACTGAGGGGGGGATCTGTGGATGACACTGAGGGGGGGATCTGTGGATGACACTTACGGGGATCTAGGGAGGGGTGTTTGGGTGGGAGCTCTGGAAGGGGTGGGAGGTCTAATAGGTATGTGGGGGCCCAGTCATTTCTAGCTACGCCCCTGATTGGTAAGATTGGGCGGGCACTGGAGCGATAGAGCGCCCTACTGTAGGAGAAGCCGGCGGGAGATGAAAGGAGGAGGGGCCAGCTCCTGGTGGTGTCGGGCACATGGCACAAGCATGGCGGTGGAGGATCTGACTGAAGCCTAAAGACCAGACATCAAGGTAGACCTGCAGAAGAAGGTGACAGCGCAGTATGTGATGTATACATGTGTGTAATGTATGTAGTGCAGTGTGTGATCATCAGTAATAATGCCAAGATATGTGCCCTCTTTACATTAGTAATGCTCACACATGCCCCCTCACAGTAGTTATGCCCAGATATTTGCCCCCTCACAGTAATAATGCCAAGATATGTGCCCTCTTCACAGACGTAATGCTCCCACATGCCCCCTCACAGTAGTTATGCCCAGATATGTGCCCCCTCACAGTAGTTATGCCCAGATATGTGCCTCCTCACAGTAGTTATGCCTCGATATGTGCTCCCTCGCAGTAGTTATGCCCAGATATGTGCCCCCTCACAGCAGTTATTCCCAGATATGTGCCCCCTCACAGTAGTTATGCCAAGATATGTGCCCCCCTCACAGTAGTTATGCCCAGATATGTGCCCCCTCACAGTAGTTATGCCCGATATGTGCCCTCTTTACAGTAGTTATGCCCTGATATGTGCCAGTAGTTATGCCCAGATATGTGCTCATAGTTATGCCCAGATATGTGCCCCCTCACAGTAGTTATGCCCAGATATGTGCCCGTAGTTATGCCCAGATATGTGCCCCCTCACAGTAGTTATGCCCAGATATGTGCCCCCTCACAGTAGTTATGCCCGATATGTGCCCTCTACTTAGTAATGCTCACACGTGCCCCCTCACAGCGTTTGCATTTCTTTCTGGCAAAGCTACCTGGTTCCGGCCCGTGAAATTCATACCAAGTCTAGTGCGGCCCTCAGATGAAAAATGGTTGGGCACCACTGCTTTAGTGGATAGATATCAGATCCTCTTATTCTAATTTGTAGCATTTGCATTTAAATCAAATTCCTGTAATTCATGCACTCCACATGCTGTCTACACTCTTAATGCTCATGTAGTCTCAATCAGCCACTTTCAGGGGCTGTGCTATACTGCATCTATCTGCGTACGCCAGTCTCACAAAACGTATACCCTCACATATCCCCTAGTTTCTAATATGCAGTATAAAGCCACTTTGAGGGGCTGTGCTAAGTGGCATCTAGCTAAGGGTACTTTTACACTAGCGTTTCTGTTTTCCTGTATTGAGTTCCGTCAATGGAGCTCAATACCGGAAAAAAACTGATCAGTTTTATCCTAATGCATTCTGAATTGAGAGCATGCCGTTCAGTATGCATCAGGATGTCTTCAGTTCAGTCCCTCTTACGTTTTTTGGCCGGAGAAAATACTGCAGCATGCTGCAGTTTTCTCTCCAGCCAAAAATCCTGAACACTTGCCGAAATGCTGGATCCGGCATAAATTTCCATTGAAATGCATTAATGCCGGATCCGGCCCCAAGTGTTCCGGCAAAACAGATCCGGTTTTGCGGTCTGCGCATGCACAGACCTTTAAAAATGAGGAAAAAATAAATACCGGATCCGTTTTTTCTGGATGACAACCGGAAAGATGGATCCGGTATTGCAATGCATTTGTGAGACGGATCCGCATCCGGATCCGTCTCACAAATGCATCCGTTTGCGTCCGGATTGCCGGATCAAGCAGGCAGTTCTGGCGACGGAATCCTCTGCCGCAAGTGTGAAAGTACCTTAAGGTGCAGATCATACACCATGTACAAACTCTAAAATCCCCCTATTGTATATATGAACCACTTTGAGGGGCTGTCTGTATGCCTACTTTGACCCACAGTCAGTACCTCACATGCTGCACATGCGCTCCATTATAGCTTTTCTTTCCCTATAGTTAATGGGAGGTCTGATCAACTTTCCCTGGATAACAGTGAGCACTGGAACTGACCTTATCCAGGGAGAGTCGATCAGACCACCCAATTACTATAGGGAAAGCAGAGCCATAATGGAGCACATAGGGAAAGTGTTAAATCCAGTGAGACCCCTGTCCTAGGTTATACTAATAGCCGCACATCACCACTTCTTCCCCCAGGTGGGAATAACCCCTGTATCTAATAACTCACACAGGTGCACCCTTCAGCTAGGGAACCCTAGGGGGTACTGTATATAAGACAGTGTGAAGTAACATGGGCCTTCCTTACATGCTTCTTGCTACCACAGATTAATTCAATCCCCTACTGGTCTGTTTCCAGAATCTGGTGTAGTATATAACGGGCAGGATAAGTGGCACTGTGCAGTGTAATATATACAGGACAGGTGGCACTGTGCAGTGTAATATATACAGGACAGGTGGCACTGTGCAGTGTAATATATACAGGACAGGTGGCACTGTGCAGTGTAATATATACAGGACAGGTGGCACTGTGCAGTGTAATATATACAGGACAGGTGGCACTGTGCAGTGTAATATATACAGGACAGGTGGCACTGTGCAGTGTAATATATACAGGACAGGGTAAGTGGCACTGTGCAGTGTAATATATATTGGACAGGGTAAGTGGCACTGTGCAGTATAATATATACAGGATAAGTGGCACTGTGCAGTGTAATATATACAGGACAGGATAAGTGACACTGTGCAGTGTAATATATACAGGACAGGATAAATGGCACTGTGCAGTGTAATATATACAGGACAGGATAAGTGGCACTGTGCAGTGTAGTATATACAGGACAGGATAAATGGCACTGTGCAGTGTAATATATACAGGACAGGATAAATGGCACTGTGCAGTGTAATATATACAGGACAGGATAAGTGGCACTGTGCAGTGTAATATATACAGGACAGGTGGCACTGTGCAGTGTAATATATACAGGACAGGTGGCACTGTGCAGTGTAATATATACAGGACAGGTGGCACTGTGCAGTGTAATATATACAGGACAGGTGGCACTGTGCAGTGTAATATATACAGGACAGGTGGCACTGTGCAGTGTAATATATACAGGACAGGGTAAGTGGCACTGTGCAGTGTAATATATATTGGACAGGGTAAGTGGCACTGTGCAGTATAATATATACAGGATAAGTGGCACTGTGCAGTGTAATATATACAGGACAGGATAAGTGGCACTGTGCAGTGTAGTATATACAGGACAGGATAAATGGCACTGTGCAGTGTAATATATACAGGACAGGATAAATGGCACTGTGCAGTGTAATATATACAGGACAGGATAAGTGGCACTGTGCAGTGTAATATATACAGGACAGGATAAATGGCACTGTGCAGTGTAATATATACAGGACAGGATAAATGGCACTGTGCAGTGTAATATATACAGGGCAGGATAAGTGGCACTGTGCAGTATAATATATACAGGACAGGATAAGTGACACTATGCAGTGTAATATATACAGGGCAGGATAAATGGCACTGTGCAGTGTAATATATACAGGACAGGATAAGTGACACTATGCAGTGTAATATATACAGGACAGGATAAATGGCACTGTGCAGTGTAATATATACAGGACAGGATAAGTGACACTATGCAGTGTAATATATACAGGACAGGATAAGTGGCACTGTGCAGTGTAATATATACAGGACAGGATAAGTGGCACTGTGCAGTGTAATATATACAGGACAGGATAAATGGCACTGTGCAGTGTAATATATACAGGACAGGATAAATGGCACTGTGCAGTGTAATATATACAGGACAGGATAAATGGCACTGTGCAGTGTAATATATACAGGACAGGATAAATGGCACTGTGCAGTGTAATATATACAGGACAGGATAAGTGGCACTGTGCAGTATAATATATACAGGACAGGATAAGTGACACTATGCAGTGTGGGGGAAACTACTGTGTGGGGAAATTACTATATGGGGGCAGTGTGGGGGAAATAACTATTTGGGGCAGTGTGGGGGACACTACTGTATAGGGGCAGTGTGGGGGAAATTACTGTGTGGGGGCAGTGTGGGGGAAACTACTGTGTGGGGGCAGTGTGGGGGAAATTACTGTGTGGGGGCAGTGTGGGGCAAATTACTGTGTGGGGGCAGTGTGGGGGAAACTACTGGGTGGGGGAAGTGTGGTGGAAACTACTGGGTGGGGGAAGTGTGGTGGAAATTACTATATGGGGGCAGTGTGGGGGAAATAACTATTTGGGGCAGTGTGGGGGACACTACTGTATAGGGGCAGTGTGGGGGAAATTACTATATGGGGCAGTGTGGGGGAAACTACTGTGTGGGGGCAGTGTGGGGGAAACTACTGGGTGGGGGCAGTGTGGGGGAAACTTACTGTGTGGGGGCAGTGTGGGGGAAATTACTGTGTGGGGGCAGTGTGGGGGAAATTACTGTGTGGGGGAAACTACTGGGTGGGGGAAGTGTGGTGGAAACTACTGGGTGGGGGAAGTGTGGTGGAAATTACTATGTGGGGCAGTGTTGGGCAAATTACTGTGTGGGGGCAAATTAGTATGTGGAGGCAGTGTGGGAGAAATTACTATATGGGGCACTGTGGGGGAAATTACTATGTGAGGGCAGTGTGGGGGGATTTACTGTGTGGGGGAAAATTACTATGTGGAGGCAGTGTGGGGGAAATTACTATGACTTACAAAAGTCTCTGCCATATGCTAACATCCCTGTTAGCGAATCTACGATACGTAAAACACTAAACAAGAATGGATTTCATGTGAGGATGCCACAGAGGAAGCCACTGCTGTCCAAAAAAATATTGCTGCACGTTTACAGTTTGCACAAGAGCACCTGGATGTTCCACATCAGTACTGGCAAAATATTCTGTGGACAGATGAAACCAAAGTTGAGTTATTTGGAAGAAACACACAACACTATGTGTGGAGAAAAAGAGGCACAGCACACCAACATCAAAACCTCATCCCAACTGTGAAGTATGGTGGTGTGGGCATCATGGTTTGGGGCTGCTATGCTGCGTCAGGGCCTGGACGGATTGCTATCATCGAAGGAAAAATGAATTCCCAAGTTTATAAAGACATTTTGCAGGAGAACTTAACCCATCTGTCCACCAGCTGAAGCTCAACAGAAGAAAATACGCCTTCTGGAGTGGCCCAGTCAGAGTCCTGACCTCAACCCGATTGAGATGCTGTGGCATGACCTCAAGAAAGCGATTCACACCAGACATTCCAAGAATATTGCTGAACTGAAAAGCGGAATGGTCAATAATTACTCCTGACCGTTGTGCACGTCTGATCTGTAACTACAGGAAACATTTGGTTGAAGTTATTGCTGCCAAAGGAGGGTCAACCAGTTATTAAATCCAAGGGTTCACATACTTTTCCCACCTGCACTGTGAATGTTTACATGGTGTGTTCAATAAAAACATGGTAACATTTAATTCTGTTTCTTGCAACTGTATAAGGGTGGGATAAATGGCACTGTGCAGTGTAGTATATACAGAACAGGATAAATGGCACTGTGCAGTGTAGTATATACAGAACAGGATAAATGGCACTGTGCAGTGTAGTATATACAGACAGGATAAATGGCACTGTGCAGTGTAGTATATACAGAACAGGATAATGGCACTGTGCAGTGTAGTATATACAGAACAGGATAAATGGCACTGTGCAGTGTAGTATATACAGAACAGGATAAATGGCACTGTGCAGTGTAGTATATACAGGACAGGATAAATGGCACTGTGCAGTGTAGTATATACAGGACAGGATAAATGGCACTGTGCAGTGTAGTATATACAGGACAGGATAAGTGGCACTGTGCAGTGTAGTATATACAGGGCAGGATAAATGGCACTGTGCAGTGTAGTATATACAGGACAGGATAAATGGCACTGTGCAGTGTAGTATATACAGGACAGGATAAATGGCACTGTGCAGTGTAGTATATACAGGACAGGATAAATGGCACTGTGCAGTGTAGTATATACAGAACAGGATAAATGGCACTGTGCAGTGTAGTATATATAGAACAGGATAAATGGCACTGTGCAGTGTAGTATATACAGAACAGGATAAATGGCACTGTGCAGTGTAGTATATACAGAACAGGATAAATGGCACTGTGCAGTGTAGTATATACAGAACAGGATAAATGGCACTGTGCAGTGTAGTATATACAGGGCAGGATAAATGGCACTGTGCAGTGTAGTATATACAGGACAGGATAAATGGCACTGTGCAGTGTAGTATATACAGAACAGGATAAATGGCACTGTGCAGTGTAGTATATACAGAACAGGATAAATGGCACTGTGCAGTGTAGTATATACAGAACAGGATAAATGGCACTGTGCAGTGTAGTATATACAGAACAGGATAAATGGCACTGTGCAGTGTAGTATATACAGAACAGGATAAATGGCACTGTGCAGTGTAGTATATACAGAACAGGATAAATGGCACTGTGCAGTGTAGTATATACAGAACAGGATAAATGGCACTGTGCAGTGTAGTATATACAGAACAGGATAAATGGCACTGTGCAGTGTAGTATATACAGAACAGGATAAATGGCACTGTGCAGTGTAGTATATACAGAACAGGATAAATGGCACTGTGCAGTGTAGTATATACAGAACAGGATAAATGGCACTGTGCAGTGTAGTATATACAGAACAGGATAAATGGCACTGTGCAGTGTAGTATATACAGAACAGGATAAATGGCACTGTGCAGTGTAGTATATACAGGACAGGATAAATGGCACTGTGCAGTGTAGTATATACAGAACAGGATAAATGGCACTGTGCAGTGTAGTATATACAGAACAGGATAAATGGCACTGTGCAGTGTAGTATATACAGAACAGGATAAATGGCACTGTGCAGTGTAGTATATACAGAACAGGATAAATGGCACTGTGCAGTGTAATATATACAGGGCAGGATAAGTGGCACTGTGCAGTGTAGTATATACAGAACAGGATAAATGGCACTGTGCAGTGTAGTATATACAGAACAGGATAAATGGCACTGTGCAGTGTAATATATACAGGGCAGGATAAGTGGCACTGTGCAGTGTAGTATATACAGAACAGGATAAATGGCACTGTGCAGTGTAGTATATACAGAACAGGATAAATGGCACTGTGCAGCACGCACACACACACTCTCATATACTGTACATTTACACAAAGATATTTTACAGCTTCTCCTGTCCGGATTCTCAATGTTCATGTAACTCCAGGACTGGACTTGTAATAAGGTCACGTAATGTGGACATGTGTCCTTTTCCCAGGTCCTTCAGCCACAGAAAGATGAAGACTGCAGACATTTGTGTCTGTAGTGATCATTAAACATTGTGGTTATGTTGCATTTGTGCTGTGAAAAAAAACGCAATATAGATTACAGATGTCTGCAGAGCTGTGCAGGGCTGGAGGCTGAACTGCTGCCCCTGCAGTCCTGTGACGGGGCTGTCTGAGGCAGTCCATGACCCTTCTGACCCACTGCAGTGAATGGCGAGTCCCACCCTTGCCCTGGGTGCTGGATCTCTGTTCATTGTTCTTGTGCCCAATTTTACCCAGAATGATAATGGGGCTATTTTTTCCTTTGTCATAGATGAGAGAACTAAAAACATTGATTTACAGTTCCAGAGAAGGAGATTATGCCGGAAGATCAAGATCTTTCAGTACAGTCGTGACCCATCATCATGGTTGGACATAGAACATTTGTGCACAAATGTAAAGAAAATCACATAAATATAAGTCTATACATAGTCCTCTTCTGCCATGGCGTAAGGGTGAACTGAGACATGACATGGTGCTTGCCATCAAACCCCCCTTTCAGATTAATTGAACTGATTTTTAATGGCAAACTGCTGCTTACCACCCAATACCTCACCCTCAAAAAAAGAGTCCATCCAAACAATAACCATGCTTTAATTGTAATTTATTATAGGGGATTTAGGGAACATAACTGTGGACTGTTGGATCTCACGAGTATGGACTGCATATCTGAGAAAGACACAGCTGAAGTCTACTTAGCCTCTAAATGGATCCTTAGATTTGACATTAATTATTCATGATGAGGTCAGCCTAATGTCTTATTCACACGTCAGTGTTTGGTCAGTGATTTCTATCAGTGACTGTGAGCCAAAACCAGGATTGAAGCCTCTACAGAGGTATAAGGGAAAGATCTGCACCTGTTCTGTGTTTAGAGATGATCACTGATGGAAATCACTGACCAAACACTGACTGTGTGAATGAGGCTACATGCACACGACCGTATGTGTTTTGTGGTCCGCAAATTGCGGATCTGCAAAAAAAAAAAAAAAAATGGATGACATCCATATGCCATCTGTTTTTTTTTTTTTTTTTTTTGCGGATCCATTGTAACAATGCCTAAAACGGACAAGAATAGGACATTTTTTTTTGCGGGGCTACTGAACGGACATACTGATGCAGACAGCACACTGTGTGCTGTCCGCATTTTTTTGCAGACCCATTGAAAAGAATGGGTCCGCATCCTATCCGCAAAAAAAACGGAACGGACACGGAAACAAACAACGTTCGTGTGCATGTAGCATTAGGGCTCAATGAGACGGCCGTAGTGTTTTGCAGTGTGCAAATTGCATTTTTGCAAATAACGGATACCAGACGCGTGCGTTCCGCATTTTGCGGACCACACATGGCCGGCACTATGAAAGAAATTACTATTCTTGTCTGCGATTGCGGACAAGAATAGGACTTGCTCTATCTTTCTTGCGGGGCTGCGTCTTTTGCAGCTCAATGGAAATGAATGGGTCCGCACCTGTTCTGCAAAATTGCGGCTTCAGAACCATTCGTATGGTCGTCTGAATGAGCCCTAAGGCATAATAGTCAACAAGGAATACATGATCAAAGTACTTAAGACTGCATGCTGCTTTTCTACAAATACATCCTGGTTAAACACATATATAGCTGTATGACGTTACTGCTTACAACATTACAGAATGGCTACAAGTATGAAGGACTAGAATAGACCGCAAGCATGGGAGGCTCCAGTTCTGTGATCTGTAATCTTAAACTATCAGGAGTAGTAGGTGTCGTATTGATTTTCATGAGTTTCTCTGAAACTCTGCCTTTAATGTGTATAACCTGCCCAGTAAATAATATTCACCGCTGCAAAGGTGGCCGGGAAAATCGCCCTACAATATACATCAATCGTATCAGCATCTATGGGTTTCAGGAATATTCTCAACCTGCCTTTGTTTTCAGGTCTGTGTTCTTCACGCTGTCTTCTGCCTTCCTTGAGGTCACTTGTGTTGCTTGGAGTCATTGCCTCTCTATGTATGTGCTTACCATTTACTCCCAATATTGAAAATGAGAATAGGACAATGGCGTCTTTACCATCTTGAAGGGTCACCTGAAACACAGGATAACACTATCACTGTAGTTATTTTAGAAAAATAAGAGGAACATTATAATGAGATACAGGCACTAAAATGTTTTCTCTATTTTGTTGATATGTTATAGGCAGAGCATTCAACAGGGGCTGGGGAGGCAGTAGAGGCATTTATCTAGGGTGCTTTTGAGGAAGAGGGCTTAAAGGGAACCTGTCACCGGGATTTTGTGTATAGAGCTGAGGACATGGGTTACTAGATGGCCGCTAGCACATCCGCAATACCCAGTCCCCATAGCTCTGTGTGCTTTTATTGTGTCAAAAAAACGATTTGATACATATGCAAATTATGCAAAAAATATTCTACAGTTTTCAAACTAGCTCCTGGATCCGAATACTTTTGTAATTGCATGTAATAAAAAAATTTAGCATAGCCACTGATTATTCAATAAAATGTATGTGCATATCGCCACCTGCTGTTTTTTTTTTTTTTTCTTATTTCTTTGTCCTGCTCATTGAGAAGGCCGCACATGCTCAGTTTCATCCTTCAACTGCCTCCTGAGCTGTGATAGGGAGAGCATAGACACACCTCCTGAGCTGTGATAGGGAGAGCATGGACACACCTCCTGAGTTGTGATAGGGAGAGCATGGACACGCCTCCTGAGCTGCAGCAGAAAAGACACTCCCTCTGAGCTGCCAGCTTGATATAAATCTAGGAGAGCAATAAATGTGGAGATCTCTGGATCCATGTGAGGTATAGGGCTGGTTCTAGCTTTGTTAGAAAGAGATTGTCATGTACTATATGATTATACGGATTAATATAATATAGGATTAATTAATATAGGATTAATTTTTTACATTAGTCATGGGATAACCCCTGTAATTGTTCCATTTAAAAAAATAAGCATTCTGCCTTTAAATGTCTATACACTCAATTGGATGGCGTTCGAGCGTCTCATAATTATTCATGGTATAGTGAGCTGAACTTCATGGATTGAGTGTAATGAGTGTAGTTACCCATGCACATTATTATAATGTGGTTCTAACTCGCTGAGAGCAGTGGGTTTGGCCTACACTCTAAGGCCTCGTGCCAGCCGTGCCCGGGAATGGGGTCTGCAATCCGCATCTGACTGTCCACACCGCAAAAAAGTAGTGCATGTACTACTTTTCTGTAGTGCTTCCGGTCCATGCCTCCATTCCACACTGTACCAAATCAATGGGTCCGCATCAGTGATACGCTTTGCACGCGGCCAGTGCCTGTATATTCTGGACACACTGTTTGCGGGCCGCAATACCGGCACGGACCTGCTACGGTCGTGTGCCTGAGGCCTCAGACAAAGAGTATTCTGCAAAAAACGGAAGCCGCCCGTGTGCCTTCCGCAATTTGCGGAACGGGCGGACGTCAATATAAATGCCTATTCTTGTCCGCAAAGCGCGGACAAGAATAGGACGTGCTGTCCGCATCTTTTGCGGCCCCATTGGAGTGAATTATGCGGACCCAAACAACAGCCGTGTGCATGAGCGCTTATAGAATTCATGCCGAGCCAAATATGCATGTGTACAAGGGAACCAGGAGGGAGAGACAGCTGACGGACGAACGATTGTTTGTGAATGTGTATGGGGGCCTGTACTCTCCTGCCATAGGCAGCTGGAGAACTTGTTCCATTTTTGTCTTAAACGGTCTGCATACAAAAAAAATCTCATCCACACAATGTAGAAATTTTCTACCATGGAACCTGCAGTTCATGCAGCGGATTTCTGCAGTGGATTTTAACCTTTAAAATGTAGAGGGTGATATCTGCGCAAATGTTGTGGCAGTGATTTTGTCCAGTCACAGATTTTGACATGATTCTGGAGAAAATCTGCTGCAGATTTCACATGTAGCAGTTCCTTAAGGGTAACTGCACCCGTTGAGGATTACGTGCAGTTTTTCTGGGCAGATTTTTGTGCTGAAAACCCGCAGCGTAGTACAGTACCAGCAAAGTGAAGGAGATTTGCCAAACCTCATATACACTTTGCATATTCTTTATGCGCGGAAATTGATTTTTAAAATCCGCAGCAAGTCAGTTGCTTGTGCGATTCTGAACCATATTGTGTTCCTCATTAAGGGTGGGTTCACACTAGCGTTTGGGATTCCGTTATGGCTTTCCGTTATAACATGGTTATAACGGAAAATAACGGAATGCCCAGACAGAATGCAAAATGGAAGCCTTTAAAAGGCTTTCCGTCCTAATAGAAGTCTATGGGAAAGCATAACGAATCAGTCTGGGTAACGTTATGCAAGACGGAAAACAAAGTCCTGTCGACAGGACTTTGTTTTCCGTCTTGCATAACGGGAACCAGACGGATCCGTTCTTCTGCGCATAGAATTCTATTAGGATGGAAAGCAAACAGAATGCCTTTTTAAAGGCTTCCGTTCTGCATTCCGTCATAATACAAGTCTATGGGCAGAAGAACGGATCCATCCTTCCGTCTTATGGATCCCGTTATTCGATTCCATCTTATGGAATCCCTAACACTAGTGTGAACCCACCCTAACTTAAATGAGGTTATTCACATAAACCACAACATAAAATCCTCACAAAAAAATGCACCAAAACCACCATAAATAGTGCAGATTTATATGCCTATTTTGCGGTTGTTGCAGATTTTCAGCATACAAATCAGCATCGGTAAAAACAGAGAGAAGGCCTCGGCGCTCACAGCAGTGCCTTCTCAAACAGCTGATCAGCGGGGGTCCCGGGTGTCGGACCTCCACCCATCAGATACTGATGAGCTATCGAGAGCATAGGTAATTAACTTAAACCACAACAAAAATCACATAAAATGCTCACAAAAAATGCACCCAAACAGCCATAAATAGTGCAGATTTGTGTGTTTTTTATGCGGTTGTTGCAGATCTTCAGCATACAAATTGGCACCAGGTGCAGTTAGTCTACTACACAGGATCTGAGACATAGCAGGTAAGTATGTATTCATTTAAAGGGATTTTCCAGACTTTTAATATTGATAACTATCCTCAGGATTGGTCATCAATATTGGGCTTGCCTGGTGTAGGGCCACCACCGATCTGATATTGATGACCTATCCCGTGGATAGGTTCTCAATATTAAAAGCCTGGCAAACCCCTTTAAGTCCCTCTGAAAATAAGAATCTAGCCACTTAAATGTAAGAGTAATGTAGCTAATAGTATACAACCACAATGACAAGGGCTTATTTTGTGGAATGAAACACACCACCTGCTGCATCATTCAGAGAGCTAATGCCACTTATTAAATGTAATATTCTGGCATTAGGTGGATTAAAGGGTTTTTCCGAGATTATCTTACTGATGACCTATGCTCTTGGATAGCTCATAAGTATCTGATGGGTGGCGGTCCGACACCAGGGACGCCCGCTGATCAGCTGTTTGAGAAGGCACTACTGTGAGTGCCATGGACTTCTCTCGGTTTTCCCTAGGTCGAGTGACGCCATGTGTGCAATACCAAGCACAGCCGCTATACAATGTATGGTACTGTGCTTGGTAAGCTACTAGAAGGCAGCAGTACTCACAGGAGCACTGGTGCCTTCTCAGATCAGCGGGGGACCCGGGTGTCGGACCCCCACTAATCAGATACTAATGACCTATTCTGAGGATAAGATATTCAGTAAAAAAAAAAAAATAGAAAGTGTACACTACCCCACATCTCACACGAAATAGCTGTAGAACTATAAGGGTACGACCACGTGGTCAGGTTTCGAAGCCAAAACCAAGAGTGAATAAAAAAAAGAGGAGAAGTCATATCTGTCCTTTATACTTTCTTTCCATTTCTGATCCACTACTGGTTTTGGCTTCCAAAACTGCATGGAGAAACCTGACTGTGTGGCCGTACCCTGAAGGGTTTCTTTTTTGCCTTGTAGATTTTTACTACAGTAATTGCATTAATTAAGCATTTTATATGTTTCCTGTTCATCACCTTATGTTTCTGTGCATATGTTTCAGTGGGAATACACATTAAAATGGGAAAATTGAACAATATGAGCAACATCGAATGAGGCATGGTCATCCGTGCCAATCTTGTGCGGTATTTTTTATGCAATGTCAAGAGTACACCAAGAAGGTGTGATCGAGGAAAAACACAGTAAAAGGGGATCCTGTAAATATAAGGGATCAAAGAAGGATGTCAAGAGTTGTTCAGATGAACAGATGAGGCACAGTCAAGATAATTGTAGCCGAATGCAACATTGGTGCTCCAACCAATGTATCCAGACACACAACTCGCCATTGCTTGGTGCACCTGGGCTACAACAACAGGCGACCAGCTCGAGTGCCACTGAGAAAAAGAAAGGCAAGTCTCTTGTGGGCAAAATCGGAAGACTGAGCAGTGAAAAAACATTGTCCGGTCAGATAAATCCAGATTTCTGTTGCACCATGCTGATGAGAGGGTCCACATTTGGTGCAAGCAGCAGGAGTCGATGAACCCATCCTTTTATGTGTCATGAGTTCAGGCTGGTGCAGGTGGAGTAAGGCTAGTCCTGCAGGAAACCCTGGTGTGAAACTAGCCTAATGGTGTGGGGAATATTTGCTTGGCACGTTGGACGTTTGAAAAGTAGGGATTACTAAGCCTAAGGTGTGGATAACCAAGTTTATGCCTTCATGGCAACAGCTTAACCTGTGGCAGAAGGTTACTTTCAGGAGGACAATGGACCATGTTACAAGGGACAAAATGTCCTGTTTCACGGATTGTTTCCAGAAACAGGACATTAGGTCTTTATTGCTCAATTCACCAAATCTGAATCCTATAAGTTATCACTAGAACGAGCTGTTCAGAGCATGTCATCCAGTCCATCTAATCTGTCTCCAGCAGAAAGACTTCAACATCTACCTGTACTGGAATCTATACCTACTGGCTAGAGGGGGGCATATTGCGATACAGTTGACTATAGAGAGATAAGCACTTCCACAATGGAAGCGCCACCTCCCCCACTTGACTCCAGATTTCACCGCCTGAGGCAGTCGCCTAACCTGGCCTCATTGGAGATGCACTCCTGACAGTATGACATTTGCCAGATCAAAGACAGTATCTTCTTCTCCCTTTTTGTGCACCCCCTTATCTCTCCGAACCTTTATTATTGTTGGTCTTTTTTGTTCATGGACCCATTTTCTGACTGAATCATATCCAGGGCCTGTTGGGTTTTATTTTCCTGCTACGCATTTTACTGATTTGTGCTGATTTGTTCAAAATGTCTCACCTTGCCTTTCCTCTTGTGCTCCACTGTCTTCTTCTGCTTCTTCAAGTAATCTGCATTAAAGTGGGCAAATGCATATTCTACCAGTGCCGCAAACACGAAGACATAGCATATCAAGAAGTAGACATCCAGAGCTTTTACAGCAGATGCTCTGGGCAACGAAGAACTTGCACTGACCATAAGAGTTGTCATAGTAAGCACAGTAGTTATTCCTAGGGAAAAAAAGAACTAAATTATTTTATTCTTTATATTATCCCATTCCATTTCCTTGGAAGAAAGAAATGCCATATCATAAAACCTGTAAATATTGGAGGATCTGTTCTCTGACACTTAGGCCTCATGCACATGACCGTTGTTTTGGTCCGCATCTGAGCTGCCGTTTTTGCGGCTCGGATGCGGACCCATTCACTTCAATGGGGCCGCAAAAGATACGGACAGCACCCCGTGTTCTGTCTGCATCCGTTGCTCCGTTCCGCGGCCCCGCAAAAAAAATATAGCATGTCCTATTCTTGTCCGTTTTGCGGACAAGAATAGGCATGTCTACAATGGGCCGCCCGTTCCGCAATTTGCACATGGGCGGCTTCCGTTTTTTTGCGGATCTGCGGTTTGCGGACCGCAAAAAACTGCACGGTCGTGTGCATGTAGCCTTACTTCACAATGATTGAAAAGTCAATATCCTTGACACAAATTTCTATTCAACCATTCCATAAATTATAAACTGGTGCACATGTGTAGCTATTCTGTGTACATGTTCAGGGTATACAGTACGAGCTAAGACGTACATAGTGAGTAAGTGAATCTAAGAGTTGATCAATACTAATCCTGAGGAGAGGTCATCAGGAAAACCCCGCTAAAGTGAATATCTGTCACAATAAAATCGCATATTAAAAGGAACTCATTATATTGCTAACAGTATTCTAGGCAAGTCAGTATGTAGAAAATCTGATATTAAAAAGAAGCATGTTAATTATGCAGATTCGCTTGACTAGTCATCTGAGAAAGTTTGCTTTGGGAAATAGTGGCATTGGACTGTAGTCACACTAGTGGTGGCATGACTGACATGCCAAGCAGGGTCTGATGTTGTTAAAGGGATTCTGTCACCAGATTTAACCCTATTAAGCTAACTGACATTAGCAATGTGCTAATGTCAGCTAAAACTAACTAGCCTATACCTACTTTTATCCATGCCCCCGTTACACCAGAAATCTAACCTTTATAATATGCTAATTAGCCTCTAGGAGCAGGAGGGGGGCGTTGTTCCTGCTCCTAGAGGCTCCGTTCTCCCACCTTTGTCGCCTCCCTCCAAGTCCTGATTGACAGGGCCAGGCAGCGCTCGCATCTGTCTGCCAGCCCTGTGCTCTGGTGAAATCTCGCGCCCAATGCTGAACGGCGTGAGATTTCACCACAGCACAGGGCTGGCAGACAGATGCGAGCACATGGACCCAACACGGATCCTTCACGGACAGCTTCACGGATGCATCACGGACCACCTTCTCACAGATTTGAGCACTGACATGGACGTGTAAATGAGGTTTAATACAGGCTTTAGTCACTGAGCACAGGTAGTAGGAAGAAAGAGTACAGGATTTAGATTTCAGAAGATAATGCAATGATGTCGGACCCTGCTTGGCAGGGCACCACAATGGGCATGATTACAACAGCAGTTCAGTTTCTGAAAGCAGAAGTTCCCAGAATAATATCAGATATCATATAGGACATGACAACCTCTTTCTAACAAAGCTAGAACCAGCCCTGTACCTCACATGGATCCAGAGATCTCTGCATTCATTGCTCTGCTAGATCTATATCAAGCTGACAGCTCAAGGGGTGTGTCCATGCTCTCCCTATCACAGCTGAGGGTGTGTGCCCATGCTCTCCCTATCACAGCTAAGGAGGCGTGTCCATGCTCTCCCTATCACAGCTCAGGAGGCAGCTGAAGGATGAAACTGAGCATGTGCGGCCATCTCAGTGAGCAGGACAAAAGAAATAAGAAAATAAGAAAATAAAAAAAACTGCAGTGGCGATATACAGATACATTTTATTGAATAACTCAGTGGCTATGCTATATTTTTTATTACATGCAATTACAAAATAATTCAGACCCAGGTGCTGGTTTGAAGACTGTAGAATATTTTTTGTGGGACAACCCCTTTAAGTCACAGGCTAAATTGAACTTGTTTATTTTACAATATCATTTATCATATTTTCTACATACTAGTTAAAGAGGACCTTTCACCTCTCCTGACCTGTCTGTTTTAATAGCTTCATGCATTCCCCATGTAATAACAATTATGGAGCATCTATTCTTATGGCTCTATGTTGTTCCATTCCTTTATTATTTATATTGGACATTATGAATGATCTGCTAGCAGTCTGCAGTAAGGGTACAGAGGGGTGGTAACAAGTTGGGGGGGTTGTACCTGCACAGTCTGAAAATGGCAGCACTGATTGGATAGAGTGAGTCTGTGCAGGGACCCCCCCCCCCCCCCAACTGGTTACCACCCCTCTGTACCCTTACTGCAGACTGCTAGCAGATCATTCATAATTTCCAACAGAAATAATAAAGGAATGGCACAACATAGAGCCGTAAGAATAGATGCTCCAGAATTGTTATTACACTGGGAATGCATTAAGCTATTAAAACAGGAATGTCAGGAGAGGTGACAGGTCCTCTTTAAAAAGCAATATAATGAGTTGGTGGTGGTTTAATACAATACATGAATTCCATATGACAGGTTCCCTTGAAGCAGGATTTTATGATGGTGCATTAAAGGGGTTGTGTATTTTCAGCAAATATAATTTATTATGTAGAGGAAATTAATACAAGCCACTTACTAATGTATTGTTTTTACCCATATTGTTTCCTTTGCTGGCTAGATTCATTTTTCCATTATATTGTACACTGCTCGTTTTCATGGTTACGGACACTCTGCTATCCATTAGCGGTGATCGTGCTTGCATACTATAGAAAAAAGCACTAGCCTATGTACGCTCCCACAGTCCCAGCCAACAAATAGGCCAGAGCTTTTTCCTATAATGTGCAAGCATGACCACTACTGCTGGATTGCAGGGTGGTCGTAACCATGGAAACGAGCATTGTATAATGTGATGGAAAAATGAATCCAGCCAGCAAAGAAAGCAATATGGACAATCACAATACATTAGTAAGTGATGAATGCCATTTGCTGAAGTGAGACAATCCCTTTAACCTTCTTCTATTACAGTATTCTTTTTTGCTACACATTGGTCACTGAGCTGAATTTTTTTGTTAGTTCACAGTATATGCTGTTCAGGCATCCTGGGAGTTGTAGTTTTGCAACAGCTGGAGGGCCGCAGGTTGAGCATGACTGGTATGGACAAATTGCTTTTCTTTTCTTCCCTACCATTTGCAACATAGCTGAAACTAGTGAAATATTGTTTGGAGATCTGAGATATGCTGCCCATAGCCTGCTATTGGGCCTTACTAAAATGTGCCTCCAATTTTCATGAAGCAGACATTTTTCTTTCTCACAACCCTGTATGAATCCATGAGGAACACAGTCAATTCCAAATCATGCCCTATTTCTGATGTATTATGCTCTGGAAGCTGGTACTGCTGACCCATAATGTTGGTGCTACATGGCAACTTTCGGGCAGGACAGTGTTGGATTTTTGGGCGATTCTGAGACTGACTATTGCGAGTCACTCTGTGACCCCATTCATTTATGTTTTGAGGCTGCACTGCTACATAGCCATCTTGGGTCGCTGAATGCTTGTCGTAGCCCGAGTCGCCATGTCACCCCATCCTAATGCAATGCAGTATGCTTTTATGAACATGGAATTTCCACAGGCATGAAGCCCCAAAAATGTCCTACTGATGGTAACATTATTTTATTTCACAGCTCCATGAGCTTTATATAGTTTAAAATAAAAAATCACAAATAGCCTATTTGAATCCAAATCGTGGCTGAGAGCCTCTCAATATAACATGGTTGCAGATACAAAATTATAAAATATAATAAATAAATAAAAATATAGAAAACATATAGAAAATATTTGCTTTCACTCTATAATTGATAAAAATGGATTCCAATTCCTTAGAAAATGAATTTTACCCAGTGATACTCTAGCAGGGACGGCAGACTGACTGATCCAAAATGAAACCCATGACATGGCCACAAGTAAGATGGATGGCACATAGGACTGGATGATGTACATCCCTCGGTTTCTTTTCAGCTGAAAACGAAGCGTCAGCCGGGGAAACTGACCTGCTAAAATATGAAAGAACAGTTTGAACTTGTAATAAACCTGGAGCAGATTGTGTAAAAATGGACATTTAGTGATAATTAGTAAACCAAACCTGTATTTAATTACAGATGTCACGTATGACAGAGATTCAGCATATGTACTGTGGCTGGCCAGAGGAACTTAAATAAAATAATTTGCAAGTCTCGTCTCACCACAAATTATTTACATGAGATCATTTACCTTCTCCTTCTGTGGTCATTACTAAAGATGTTCTGTGCTCATCTGATATCCTGCTAGAAGGGAGAAATGTTCTAACATCTACTCTGCCCCCTTGTGGCAGGCTGAAGCACAACGGAAATTGGATATATAGTTGAAGTATGTCCCATTCCCTCCCCTTGTACCAACACACGGTACACTGTATATACAGTCCTGATCAAAAGTTTAAGACCACTTGAAAAATGGCAAAAAATCCTATTTAGCATGGCTGGATCTTAACAAGGGTCCAAGCAGAGCTTCAACATGCAACAAGAAGGAATGGGAGTGAGACAAAACATTTTTTGAGCATTCAATTTAATGAAAACAGCGAATAAACTGAAAAAAAAACTAAACCCCCCCAAAACAGAAATCCAACTTCCAAACATGAACTCAGTAATGAGTATAATAATGATTAGGACCTAACCTCGGTAAGGTTTATTAACAAATAATTTTACAAATGCCTAGGAAGGCAATATGACCTATCTTGACCCAGGTGAAATTTAATACTTCACTTTTATTATTATATATATTAAAATCTGAATTACTAAGTGAGTGCTCATTTTATTTACCTATCATTTATTAACTATTTTACAAACCCAAAAATACTATATTAAAAAAAGAGTCAGCACTCCACTAGAGAATTGAGATGTTGAACGGCAATGACGGGGCGTGGAGGAGTGCATTACCTCCCACCCTATTACTTGTGATGCAGGGCAATGCCGTATTACTTAGTGCAGGGCTGTTGCCAACTGAATGTTGTTGTCAGTATGGCAGTGTAAAGCAGTGGGGAACAGGCGACATCAACCCACTGTCAGAGGGATGCTAATGACCCCCTTATACATTAGAGGCCAGCTTAATGCCAGACCACAGATAGCCCTACAAGCTATAGTACACACCAAAAGTTTGTGTTTGAACTGAATATTGGATCACAATGGAGTAGAAGACTTCTTACTTGTAATACAGGACAGTGCCGTGTTACTTAGTGCAGGGCTGTTGCCAACTGAATATTGTTGTCAGTATGGCAGTGTAAAGCAGTGGGGAACGGGCGACATCAACCCACTGACAGAGGGATGCTAATGACTCCCTTATGCACATGAGGTCAGCTTGACGCCAGACCACAGATAGCCCTACAAGCTATAGTACACACCAGAAGCTTGTGTTGGAACTGAATAGCTTGATTGTTCTCTCTATTGGGATGTGGTCCAGCCGGACTGAACACAGTTGGATCACAATGGAGTGGAAGACTGAATCTAAAACTGCAAACTACAACTGCCCCCGACATGTTTCACCAGTATTCTGGCTTCATCAGGGGAAATGGGCAGCAATGGGTGTCACCACAAGTTTGGAGGGTTAAATGCACTGTTTAATGATTGACAGGACCTTCGTCCAGTAAGATTGGCAGCAACTAACTGATTTGACCTATTGCCTTAGTTAGCACACACCCACAGGGTGGGTCAAACTTTGATGCCTGTCGCCTCCTACATAGGTCATCAAGTCCGCGCTGCGGAAACGGAATTGCGCAGACACTTAGGCCAAGGGGCCCAGAGTGATTCCAGTGCGCATGCGCTGCGCTACATTCAGGTGCGCACGGACTTAAACTGATGTCGGGAGCCTGCGCCGATAGGAGCTACGCTCACACTTAGGGTCCACTCACACGGCCGCAAGTGCTCTGCGGATCCGCAAAACACAGACAACTGCAACGCGTGATCCGCAACCTGGGGACCGCACATTACAGACACTAAAGTAGAAAATGCCTCCTCCGGTCCACAATTGCGGACAAGAACAGGACATGTTCCATTTCCCTCAGGAACGGAACTGCGGATCCCGAAAAAAACTGATCCCGAAAAACAGATGCGGATCCCGAAAAAGCGGATGCGGATCCAGGAAACGGGGATCCGCATCCGCTCCAGCCCCATCGAAAGTGAATGGACCCGCAAACCGCGGAACGACTGCGGACCCAAACTACGGACGCTCGAATGGACCCCCAGAGTCGGCAGCAGAGAGGCTGCGCTGATGGAAGCTGCGCCTGGACTTAGAGGGAGCGGCGCTCACAACAGGGGTGAGTGGCTGGAGAGCTATACAAATAAGTGCTGCAGAATAAGATATTTAAGTTGATGTCAATTGTTAAATAGACACTAAAAGTGCCTTAAGGGGGATTCAAACGTATATGCAGCACAGGAAAGGCTGCCCCTGTATTTCATCTACAGTCCTACACTGGCATATTAGGTCAAATAATATCAGAAATTCGCAAAGCCAGTATATATCATTGTTCTTAAAGATACAGTGCATCACTATAGAATTACACGTACCCTCAGAGTAAGTGTTGTAGTGATCAACACAGTCATTGTGGTACACTAAATATTTTAAGGTACAGTAAAATACCAATCATGTGATGTAAGAAATGCCAATTAATATTTATTCATTATTATTATTTTTGAATTCTTGAAAACCGACATAAAGTATTCCTACTCCTTCACTTTTAAAGAAAGGATGTGAAGGCATGAGTAATGAGTAGCTCCGCCGTTATTGTTTATCACTTCCAAAATTCGTTTCGGCATGCTTGATGCAAGCGTTTCCATGAGGTGAGTGGGAACATTTCTCCCAGTGGTGAAGACGGCCGCACGAAGGCCATCTACTGTCTGGAACTGTTGTCCATTTTTGTAAACTTCCCTTGCCATCCATCCCCAAAGGTTCTCAATTGGACTTAGGTCAGGGGAACAAGCAGGATGGGCCAAAAGAGTGATGTTATTCTCCTGGAAGAAGTCCCTTGTCCTGCGGGCATTGTGTACTGTAGCGTTGTCCTGTTGAAAAACCCAGTCGTTACCACACAGACGAGGGCCCTCAGTCATGAGGAATGCTCTCTGCAACATCTGGACATAGCCAGTGGCAGTTTGACGCCCCTTCACTTCCTGAAGCTCCATTGTTCCACTGAAGGAAAAAGGAACCCCAGACCATTATGGAGCCCCCTCCACTGTGGCGCGTAGAAAACATCTCAGGTGGGATCTGCTTGTCATGCCAGTAACGTTGGAAATCATCAAGGTTAATTTTTTTCTCATCGGAGAATAAAACTTTCTTCCACCTTTTGAATGTCCCATGTTTGGTGCTCTCTTGTCCAAACGAGCAGTTCTGTGGCGTTCAAGGAGACAAGGTCTTTGAAGACGTTTTTTGTTTTTGAAGCCCTTCAGTCTCAGATGCCGTCTGATGGCTATGGGGCTGCAGTCAGCACCAGTAAGGGCCTTAATTTGGGTCAAAGATTGTCCAGTGTCTTAAAGGACAGCCAATTGGATCCTCCGGCTCAGTGCTGATGAATTTTTTTGGGTCTTCCACTTGACTTTTTTGTTCCATAACCCCCAAGATCATTTAAGAAATTCCAAATGACTGTCTTACTGCATCCCACCTCAGCACCGATGGCGCGCTGTGAGAGACCCTGCCACGTTCGAAAAGGGAGAGTTCTTTTGCCTTTGCCATCACAACATGTGACTACCTGACAGAACATGACAATGAATCCAAATCTTTGCACAGATTTGGCCTTTTAAAGGCATGTGGTCCTAAAATTTTGATCAGCTGAAAAACAGCCTGTTTCAGTTGAATCGTTATTTTCAATGAACTGAATGCTCAAAAAATGTTTTGTCTCACTCCCATTTCTTCTTGTTGCACGTTGAAGCTCCACTTGGAACCTTGTTAAGATCCAACAATGTAAAATATGATTTTTTGCCATTTTTCAAGTGGTCTTAAACTTTTGATCAGGCCTGTATTATATTAACCTCCTTAAAAGTGGACTTGTCAGCTCTTCTGATATAATCATTATCGTAACTACTTGCAATTTGCCTTGAATTAGGCTGTAGAAAAACGAATTGCTTTTGTAATTCACTTTCTATTACAAAAATGCTCCATTTGTAAGATCATCTCTTTACTTAATTATATTGGTACCCCTGGTGTTTAATCTGTGTAATAATGTGCATGTCCACCTCATAGGTGCTTATTCCATCCTCACATAGAATAAGTCTGTCTGGGAACGCCACGCTCCACATTCGGCATGGGCTCCAGGCTATTTACCACGTTTTTATGGTGCGATGTCTCAGTATGCTTTATGTTACTATGTCTTTGTATGTCCGGATCTGTCTGTGTGCGCCATGCATCAGTTCCAGGCTATGTTTATATGTCGTCTGTATGTCCGGATCTGTCTCTGTCCACCAGGCATGGGTTCCAGGCAATGTATCTATGTCGTCTATGTTCGCCATGCTCTGTGTATCCTGATTTGCATGGGTTCCTGGGTATGTGGCTCTGTCCGTTATCTTGTATCCTGGTCTTGTCTGAACAATGTTTTATATTGTTTGCCCGGATTGCTGCTGCCTTACACTAGTGTCTGTTTCCTTGCAGGTCAGCTGCCAAGTGTACCAGGCCCATCCCAGTAGGTAGCGGTTTGGTTGTCCCTCTGCGGAGAAGACCCGTTCCCTGTATAGGGGTTAAAGAGTAAAAACCTGGGGGGCACAGGAATAATGCCCTTAGGATTTGACCCAAAGTCAAACCGGTCACTTGGCACAGTGGTTACCCTTCTGCCACTGATCCGCCTGATCCGTACAGCTTGCTCTGCTATAATCTGCTGTTCATCTTAGTTGTGGTTCCTTCCCGAGCCTGGTTTATTTGGATTGTTTGTGTTTGGTATTTTTGTCTAGTAACACCAAAAGAAGCCAAAATGAATGTTTGTTTGTCTGTTCTGCGAACACTAAAGATGTTTAGGGGTACTCCTGATCATGACTCAGTTGTGATATGTTCAGGTGTTCTAGTGACCCCTGAACATGATCTGCTCCATTCTGTCCAGTGAGTAGATGCAGTTCACATCGCGTCTGCCTGTGCCAAACCACTGGTTGCAGAGTGAATGGTGAAGCAGGGAGCTGGCATCACCCTGAGGGCACTGATGCAGTTGAAATGGGTGGCTCTGCTTGGATGGACCAAGTTGCCAAGGGCAGCAGAAGCCTCATGCAGTTTTATAGTTTAAGTAGTGGACAAAACTGCCATTACATGCAGGACATGTCAAGAGGAAGATATACAAACTGTTACAAAGAAAAGGAGAAGAGTTATTTTTGTGAATGAGAATTATTAAAACATAACGTTTACTGGGTCGATTAAAATATATAGATACCACTGGGTGAAAGACAACAAATTACATGTACCTCCACTAATAATTATCTCACGTTTAGGTAGATAAATGGGTGGGTCTTACCACGTCTTGTGGATACCACGGCTTGTGGAGGGCGGTTCAGGA
Source organism: Bufo gargarizans (assembly GCF_014858855.1). Lineage (NCBI taxonomy): Eukaryota > Metazoa > Chordata > Amphibia > Anura > Bufonidae > Bufo > Bufo gargarizans. The sequence continues at coordinate 593,641,946 of NC_058081.1, forward strand.
ACCTGCGTGACCAAGGTGCTGGTGTCTGGCGGCAGTGTTGGCACTCCTATTAGACCCTATTGTGTCTTTCCTACCTATAAATAGGGCTGGGGACTACTCTGGACACCTGCCTAGCTCACATGGAGCACCTGCCCCGACAGGGGCGACCCCATACCGAACCTTTCCCTCAGTATGGGCCTAGTACTGTACTTAACCCTAATTACAAAGCCCTACATGCCATGTTTCGGTCTTGCTTTCCAGACCTCATCAGGGGACTTCACAGAAGTATTCAGGGATAGCTAGAAACAAATTACAAACATACACTAAATATAGGTCACATAAACTACTGAGTACTAACTATTAATAAGTTTGGTGGAGACTCAGATTACTTACTGAAAGAAGAAGGTCGTTTTTAGCCTCGTACTTTTACTCTGGATATTGAATGAATCGTATCCATGCCATGACATGAGAAGTGTCCCATGTAAGCTGCGTGTCTCACCTCAAACAGTGGTGATTTGGGTGAGCAATTGTTGGTTGTTGTCCACCTCCTTATATTACCCCACCTCCCAGTGCGTGTATGCCCCCCCGATTACCTGTCTCACCTGTCCGCAACGGCCACAATATCTGTAATAGCCTGTGGAACGCACGCCGCTCGCGTGCGTTCCACCGGACCGGAAGCTGGCATCACATGGTGCGGGCTGACCGGAAGTGGGGTAAGGACCTGCGTCTGAGTGTTACCAGTTACTTGGCAACCACCAGGCTCACATCCGCATGGCCCGTGCGCTGCAAATGATAACTTGCCTGCTGTTTTATTGATGCTGAATCGCAAGTATGGATATTAATCTGACAGAATAGCCAAACACATACCTAGATCCCAGCATAATTACACCGGCGAAACCAAGGGAAAAACTATTTTTTGTTAGTGCTGGCCATGCCATATCAGTAATTCCTATTTGTTATTACTGTCATGGAACCATGAACCAGACGTACAACAAGAGATAAGTGGAAATAAGAAGGCTTTATTGAAAATCAAGCTGTAAGGCAAAAGTCCAAACGGATGGCTAAACCGAAGCAGGGTCTTGCGAAGCCAGAGGTCAGGAACCAGAAGGGTAGTCAGACGAAGCCTGCATCAGGAACCAGCAGGGTAGTCAGACGAAGCCTGGATCAGGAACCAGCAGGGTAGTCAGACGAAGTCAGGATCAGGAACCAGAAGCAGCAGCAGTCTTAGAAGCATGTGAACACAGGAGGACCAAGCAAGGAACTGAAGCCACAGACCTCCTATATATATGAGCTGGGCATCCAGCTCCTCCCAGTGGGAAGGAGAAGCCGCAGGGTGGGAGGCTACAAGAAACCCAGAAACCAAGATGGCCGCCAGCACATGTCAAACGAAGGAGAACAGCAAGAAGGTAAGACCATGACAGTACCTCCCCCTCAAGGGCCCCTCCTCCGCGGAGTAAAGAACGGTTTCTGAGGGAAGCGTGCGTGGAAGGCTCGGAGCAAGGCAGGAGCATGGACATCTGCGGAGGGAACCCAGGAACGCTCCTCTGGACCATAACCACGCCAATGGACCAAAAACTGCACCCGACCGCGGACCAGGCGTGAGTCCAGGATATTGCTCACCTCATACTCCTCACGATTGCCCACTTGGACCGGACGAGGCCGAGGAACCGAGGAGGTGAAACGATTACACACCAGTGGCTTGAACAGGGAGACATGAAACACGTTGGAGATCCGCATGCCAGGAGGAAGCGCAAGGGCATAGGCTACCGGGTTTACCCTGCGAAGCACTCGGAAGGGACCAACAAAGCGAGGCGCCAGTTTGGGAGTGGGCACTCGAAGGTTGAGGTTGCGGGTGGACAACCATACGCGGTCTCCGACCTGGTAGGAAGGAGCGGGCGCTCGTCTGCGATCAGCCTGGAGTCTCTGGCGCTGCGCAGAGACCTCAAGGGACCTCTGGATCTGTACCCAAGAAGCACGTAGGACGGAAAGGTGATCCTCCACAGCCGGAATATCCTGGGGAGAGAATACCTCCGGTAACACGGCAGGTTGGAACCCATAATTGGCCATGAAGGGAGACGTCCCAGAGGAAGAGTTCACCGCCGTGTTCCTGGCAAACTCAGCCCAAGGCAGGAGGTCAACCCAATTGTCTTGGTGATCGGAGACATAGCAACGAAGGAATTGCTCCAAGGCCTGATTGGATCGTTCTGCGGCCCCATTGGACTGAGGGTGGTAGGCCGAGGAGAAAGAGAGATGAATCCCCAACTGGGAGCAAAAGGCGCGCCAGAACCTGGACACAAACTGACTCCCTCGATCCGACACAATCTCCTTGGGCAAACCGTGCAACCGGAAGACCTCCCTGGCAAAAATCGAGGCCAACTCTTGTGCAGAGGGTAACTTCTTGAGAGGAACACAGTGGCACATTTTGGAAAACCGATCCACAATCATGAGAATGACCGTATGGCCTCGGGATGCAGGGAGGTCCACAATGAAATCCATCCCCAGGTGTGACCATGGACGCTCCCCGGTGGCTATGGGTTGCAAAAGGCCCAACGGAAGGTGCCGAGGGGACTTACTCTGGGCACAAACGGAGCATGCCGCTACATATGCGGCGATGTCGGAACGTAGAGAAGGCCACCAGAACAGACGTGAAACAGCCCAGGACAGCTGATTCTTTCCAGGATGCCCCGCGGCCTTGGAGTTATGGTAGGTTCGCAACAACCGAGTGCGCAACTCCTCAGGCACAAAACATCTGCCGTTGGGTCTCCCAGAGGGAGCACCAGATTAAGCCGCCAAAATCTGCTCACCCAGGGGAGAGGTCAGGCTGGTGCGAATGGCGGCCATGATCTGATTCGGAGGTATGACCGAAGTCGGAATCGACTCCTCCCCGGACAGCTCGGAGTACTGCCGTGATAAGGCATCCGCTCTGATGTTCTTGGAACCGGGTAGGTAGGAGACCACGTAATTAAAACGTGACAAGAACAGAGCCCATCTGGCCTGACGTGGTGTCAATCTCTTGGCCTCAGAGAGGTAGGTCAGATTCTTGTGGTCCGTCAGGATGAGAACCGGAACCACCGAGCCCTCGAGCAAGTGCCTCCATTCTTTAAGGGCCTGCACGATGGCCAATAACTCCCTGTCACCAATCTGATAGTTGCACTCCGCGGAAGACAGTTTCCGGGAGTAAAACCCACAAGGAAGCAGAGGACCCTCTGGTGTTCTACGCTGAGACAGAAGGGCGCCTACTCCCGTCTCAGACGCGTCCACCTCGAGGACAAAAGGCAACCCAGGGTTGGGATGCGACAGAATCGGAGCCGACACGAAGGCGGACTTTAGAGCCTCAAAAGCTCGGATGGCCTCGAGCGGCCAGACCTGGGGATTACTGCCCTTCCTGGTCAGATCCGTGAGGGGCTTGGCTAGCATGGAAAAGTCCCTGATGAACTTCCGATAATAATTGGCGAAGCCCAAAAAGCGCTGCAGGGCACGAAGACCACTGGGCTGGGGCCACTGTAAGACAGCCGAAACCTTCTCAGGATCCATGGAGAACCCCTCAGCGGAAATGATGTAACCTAAGAAGGTTACCTGGGATCGGTGAAATTCACATTTCTCAAGCTTACCGAACAGCTTGTTCTCTCGTAACCGTTGCAACACTCGTCTGACATCCAGAATGTGGGCCTCCATGGATTCAGAATATACCAAGATGTCATCCAAATAGACCACCACACACTGCTGCAACAGGTCACGGAAAACATCGTTGATGAATTCCTGGAAGACTGCGGGCGCATTGCACAACCCAAAGGGCATAACCAAGGATTCATAATGACCGGTCCTGGTGTTAAACGCGGTCTTCCACTCATCGCCCGCCTTGATCCTTACCAGGTTATATGCCGCCCTCAGGTCGAGTTTGGTAAAGACCGTGGCCCCTTTGAGGCGATCGAACAGCTCGGAAATCAAGGGTATCGGGTAAGCGTTCTTGATCGTGATGCGATTGAGACCCCTGTAATCGATGCAAGGCCTCAACTCACCGCCCTTCTTTTTCACAAAGAAAAATCCAGCCCCTGCCGGGGACGAGGATTTGCGAATGTGTCCGCGTGAAAGCGCCTCCCTCATGTACTCCTCCATGGCCTCATTCTCCGCTACCGACAGTGGATAGACTTTGCCACGAGGAGGAACGGCACCAGATTGTAACTCTATGGCACAATCGTATGGGCGGTGCGGAGGTAGGGCAACCGCACGCACCTTATCGAATACATCCCGGTACTCCTCGTATTCAGGAGGCAACAGAGAGTCCGAGGAAGTACACAGCAACTTGACAGGCCCATGGATGCAACTAGCCCCACACTGCGGTGACCACGAGAGGATCTCGGCCGATCTCCAATCGAAAGTCGGATTATGCTTCTGGAGCCAGGGGTACCCCAAGACCACCGAGTAGTGTGGAGACGAAATAACCTGGAGACAGACCGACTCTCTGTGAACGGCACCAATGGCCATCCCCACTGGAAGGGTCTCCTGAGTCACGTGTGGCGGCAGAAGGGGTCTGCCGTCTATCGCCTCAAGAGCCAGTGGGGAACCTCGAGGCTGCAGAGGAATGGAATTGGCGGCAGCGAACACACTATCAATGAACAAACCACCAGCACCAGAGTCCACCAACGCCTGGGTCGTCACCGAGCCGCCGACCCAGGAGAGGACAACAGTAATCAGTGGTTTGTCAACACGGGAAACCGGGGACGAGGAGACTCCACCCAAGATCTGCCCCCGACAGGATCTCAGGTGCGAGCGTTTCCCGGACGGTTCGGGCATGCCAACCGAAAATGCCCACCGAGACCACAGTACATGCATCGGCCCTCGCGTCTCCGGAGTACCCTCTCCCCCTCGGACAGGCGAGCAAACCCCAGCTGCATGGGTTCACCCCCAGACAAGTCATCCCCAGGAGGCGTGGGAGGAGAGGGAGGCACGGGTGGGACAGCAAACGTAGGCGCCAATCTGTTAGAAGACCTCCGCAGGCTCTCCTTAAAGGAAGGTCTCTCCCTGAGTCTGGTGTCAATCAAAATCAGGAAAGAAATAAGAGACTCGAGCTCCACTGGTAGGTCCTTAGCTGCAACCTCATCCTTCAAGGCATCCGAGAGACCATGAGAGAAAGCAGCGACCAGAGCCTCATTATTCCAGCCCACCTCTGCTGCCAGGGTACGAAACTCAATGGCGTATTCAGCTACGGATCGTGAACCCTGTCTGATGGACATAAGGAGCTTCGCAGCAGAGGCAGCACGAGCCGGCACATCGAATACCTTCCGAAGAGAAGCAACAAAACCGGAAAACTCGGCAACCACCGGATTGTTGTTCTCCCATAAAGGGCTGGCCCAGGCCAAGGCCTTGTCCGAGAGCAGCGAGATCAAGAAGCCCACCTTTGATCTCTCAGTAGGAAAGGCATGTGGCAGCAACTCGAAATAAATGCCCACCTGGTTAAGGAAACCACGGCACTGAGTTGGCTCTCCCCCAAAGCGCTGTGGAAGGGGGGCAGAACCGGTCATACCCCGAAACACCGCAGGCGCAGCAACAGGTGTCGGGGTAGACTCTGGCGCAACAACCGGAGCGGCAGTAGGAGCGGGCCCAGGAGCGTAATCGACCCATCGGCAACGGAAGCTAAATGAGCCGTGCGTTCAAGCAGGGTTTGCAACGCCACAGCGAACCGACCCAACAGGTGATCCTGCTGATCAAGTCTGGCAACCAGCGTAGGTAGCGAGGATGGCCCTGTACCGTCAGAATTCGTTGCTTGGTCCTAATGTCATGGAACCATGAACCAGACGTACAACAAGAGATAAGTGGAAATAAGAAGGCTTTATTGAAAATCAAGCTGTAAGGCAAAAGTCCAAACGGATGGCTAAACCGAAGCAGGGTCTTGCGAAGCCAGAGGTCAGGAACCAGAAGGGTAGTCAGACGAAGCCTGGATCAGGAACCAGCAGGGTAGTCAGACGAAGCCTGGATCAGGAACCAGCAGGGTAGTCAGACGAAGTCAGGATCAGGAACCAGAAGCAGCAGCAGTCTTAGAAGCATGTGAACACAGGAGGACCAAGCAAGGAACTGAAGCCACAGACCTCCTATATATATGAGCTGGGCATCCAGCTCCTCCCAGTGGGAAGGAGAAGCCGCAGGGTGGGAGGCTACAAGAAACCCAGAAACCAAGATGGCCGCCAGCACATGTCAAACGAAGGAGAACAGCAAGAAGGTAAGACCATGACAATTACCTATATCTTCCATCACGCTTAGCGTGCGCATAGGTTAACGGTGCAAATTAAGAGAGGCTGGAATAGTTAAATGCCCTCTCTTATGGATAGGCAAAGTCCACTGCGCTGCATTTAGTAACCAGCGAAACCAAGGGAAAAACTATAGTGAATCTATAGTGGAATTACAGTGTGTTCAAAAGTGGGCACGCTTTATAGATGACGTGTTCGTCATCTGGAAGGGGAGCTTGGAGACCTTCTCTAGTTGGGTCCAAGAACTCAATAAGAATGAGATAGGCCTCAACTTCAGAATGCCATGCATCAAAACTCCCATTTCTTGACATCAGTGTCGGTATTAACCAAAGCGGTCGTCTGGAGACCTCCATCTATCGTAAACCAACCTCCACTAATTCCCTCCTGAGGTGGGAAAGTAGCCATTCCTACCCCCTCAGGAAGGGAATACTGCGGGGTCAATACCTGCAACTAAGGAGTAATTGCTCCAGACGTTCTGACTTTATTAAACTGGCTGAAGACCTGAAAACTTGTTTTTTGGACCGGGGTTACCCGGCAGGTGTATTAACACCAGCGTACCAGATGGCACTGAGTAGGGATAGAGTGTCACTCCTTACCCCTCGAAAGGATGCCCCCTTGGCTGATGAATGTAAGGAAAACAGGGAGATCCGTCTCATCAGCACGTACAATGGCTGTTCCTCCGCAATCAGAGAAATCATCTCTAAACATTGGCATGTTTTGCGGATGGACCAAGATATTTGTAAGGTCATAAAGGAGAACCCCAGCATCACCTATAGGCGCGGTAGAAGTATCCGTGACCTTATGGTGGTGCATAGTCACTATACACCAGTGGCCTCCAAAAAAACATGGCTTGAAAGAGGTATTAGTGGCAATTTTAAATGTGGAGGATGCGTGGCGTGCCCCTTTATGACCAAGACAAAAACATTTAGGAGCAATAACACTGGTAAAATTTATACAGTAAATGATTTTATCAACTGCAGAAGCATGGGAGTAATCTACAAAATTACATGCGTTTGTGGAAAAGAATATGTCGGTAAGACAATCAGAGAACTTAGGAGGAGGATAGGAGAGCATGTCGGTGATATTAAAAACGGGAGAGATACACCTGTGTCACGACACGTCAATACTGAACACGATGGAAGGCCTGACTGCCTCTCCTTTATGGGAATTTAAAGAATCAGGCCGGGAATTAGACGGGGGGATGTGGACAGGAGGATCCTTCAATGTGAAGCGAAATAGATCTTCTATTTGAAGACGGTCCACCTCTCTGGTCTAAATGAGCAACAAAATTATAGCTGCTTTATATGACCCTAGGGTTGACTAAATGCAGCGCAGTGGACTTTGCCTATCCATAAGAGAGGGCATTTAAAGGGGTTGTCCAGGTTCAGAGCTGAACCTGGACATCCCTCCATTTTCACCCCGGCAGCCCTCCTGACATGAGCATCGGAGCAGTTCATGCTCCGATGCTCTCCTTTGCCCTGCGCTAAATCGCGCAGGGCAAAGGCATTTTTCAGAGTTCCGGTGACGTACCGGGGCTCTCTATGGGGCTGACAGGAACCCCGGTGACGTCACCGGCACTGATGGGCGGGATTTGGCTCTGCCCTAGCCAGTAAAACGGCTAGGGCAGAGCTAAAGCCCGCCCCTCAGAGCCGGTGACGTCACCGAACACACTGCTGGGCGGAAGTTACCGCCCGGCAGTGTGTTATTGTAAACACAAGAGCCTGTGCCCTGCGCGATCTAGCGCAGGGCACGGGAGCGCATCGGAGCAGGAGATGCTCCGATGCCAGGCTCAGGAGGGCTGCCGGGGTGAAAATAAGGGTATGTCCGGGTTCAGCTCTGAACCCGGACAACCCCTTTAACTATTCCAGCCTCTCTTAATTTGCACCGTTAACCTATGCGCACGCTAAGCGTGATGGAGGATATAGGTAATAACAAATAGGAATTACTGATATGGCATGGCCAGTAATAACAAAAAATAGTTTTTCCCTTGGTTTTGCCGGTGTAATTATGCTGGGATCTAGGTATGTTTTTGGCTATTCTGTCAGATTAATATCCATACTTGCGATTCAGCATCAATAAAACAGCAGGCAAGTTATCATTTGCAGCGCACGGGCCATGCGGATGTGAGCCTGGTGGTTGCCAAGTAACTGGTGACGCTCAGACGCAGGCCCTTACCCCACTTCCGGTCAGCCCGCACCATGTGATGCCAGCTTCCGGTCCGGTGGAACGCACGCGAGCGGCGTGCGTTCCACAGGCTATTACAGATATTGTGGCCGTTGCGGACAGGTGAGACAGGTAATTGGGGGGGCGTACACGCACTGGGAGGTGGGGTAATATAAGGAGGTGGACAACAACCAACAATTGCTCACCCAAATCACCACTGTTTGAGGTGAGACACGCAGCTTACATGGGACACTTCTCATGTCATGGCATGGATACGATTCATTCAATATCCAGAGTAAAAGAACGAGGCTAAAAACGACCTTCTTCTTTCAGTAAGTAATCTGAGTCTCCACCAAACTTATTAATAGTTAGTACTCAGTAGTTTATGTGACCTATATTTAGTGTATGTTTGTAATTTGTTTCTAGCTATCCCTGAATACTTCTGTGAAGTCCCCTGATGAGGACTGGAAAGCAAGACCGAAACATGGCATGTAGGGCTTTGTAATTAGGGTTAAGTACAGTACTAGGCCCATACTGAGGGAAAGGTTTGGTATGGGGCGGGTGCTCCATGTGTGCTAGGCAGGTGTCCAGAGTAGTCCCCAGCCCTATTTGTAGGTAGGAAAGACACAATAGGGTCTAATAGAAGTGCCAACACTGCCGCCAGACACCAGCACCTTGGTCACGCAGGTTCCAGTCACCATCAATTACCTGGACCGCCCTCCACAGGCCGTGGTATCCACAAGACGTGGTAAGACCCACCCATTTATCTACCTAAACATGAGATAATTATTAGTGACTATGACGAGGGGACATCCTCTGCGTCTGGAGGAAAGAAGGTTTGTACACAAACATAGAAAAGGATTCTTTACGGTAAGAGCAGTGAGAATATGGAACTCTCTGCCTGAGGAGGTGGTGATGGTGAGTACAATAAAGGAATTCAAGAGGGCCCTGGACGTATTTCTGGAGCTTAATAATATTACAGGCTATAGCTACTAGAGAGGGGACGTTGATCCAGGGAGTTATTCTGATGGCCCGATTGGAGTCGGGAAGGAAGTTTATAGTCCCCTAAAGTGAGGAAAATTGGCTTCTACCTCACAGGGTTTTTTTTTGTTGTTGTTTTTTTGCCTTCCTCTGGATCAACTTGCGGGATAACAGGCCGAACTGGATGGACAAATGTCTTTTTTCGGCCTTATGTACTATGTTACTATGTTATGTACTATGTTACATGTAATTTGTTGTCTCTCACCCAGTGGTATCTATATATTTTAATCGACCCAGTAAACGTTATGTTTTAATAATTCTCATTCACAAAAATAACTCTGCTTGAATTTGGGTGTGACTATATACCGCTGCACACTCAACCTCGTGTGTTGGTATAATTAATAAAGAAAAGGAGAACCACCATAGCCTCTATTACCACTGTTCCCATCTCTGAGTTGGGCAGTGTACACCTGTAGCCAGGGGCAGACTGGCCATAGACCCTACAGAGTAACTTCCCAGTGAACAACATGAGCCCTCCTCATGACCACCAGGCAGGATACTTATTGATCCCCTCCTGAATTCAACTTTATTGCCATCATAAGGTAACTGGAGTAGGAGGACAGAATGAGGAGCATTTTTTGGATAGGTATTTTGTGCTGCTGGAGCAGTGTTTTGTGATGTACTGTGGTAATTGCCTCTGGTGGGGTGGTATAATGGACTGCAATATGGTATTGCTGTCCCCTCCTACTTGTGTTGACCCTGCTGTCTGTTCATTTGTGCCCCCCTACAAAATAGAGCTACTTTTAGTTTTTTTCCCAGGGCCAATTCAGGTTCCCAGTCCTCTCCTGCCTGTACCAGAAGTTGTCTAACATTCAAATATGCAACATTATTGTGGCACATTTTAAGACAAGGTCTAGGAGCACTGACAGGAGAACTAGTACATTTTCCTGATAGATTGCGATTGCTCTTGATCTGGCTAATTCCCAGGGTTTATGAATGAGGTATCATCCTCTAGTCCAGGGCTGGCCAACCTGAGGCTCTCCAGCTGTTGCAAAACTACAACCCCCAGCATGCCCAGACTGCCTACAGGTATCAGCCTACAGCAAAGCATGGTGGGAGTTGTAGTTTTACAACAGCTGGAGAGCCACAGGTTGGCCAGCCCTGCTCTAGTCACTCATAATATCCTAGTGGAGTATATGAAAGAGGCTTTGTAAACCAGACAAGTACTATAATTTGGAAAACTCTATAAACCATTTGTACATTGAAACCTAGAATACAAGGTAATGTTATGTTTTTTTTTTAGGATGAAATGGAGGTCTATGATCGCTCTTATTATATGGCTCCCTCTATTGGACAGCCGGCACAATCGCTGTGTGAGCTTTTTTAAGGATTACGGTATTTTAAGATTATATATAAAAAAAAAATATAGGAACATTTTCTTCCTCGGCAGGCACATTGTTACTTAAGTCTATCTCTGAAACAGTTTGTTGATCTGTTATTCTTCTCTCTACAGGATATGCGCCAATGTAATGAAGGATGCTGATCTGTGGAATAATAAGCAGCTGGGTATTGATTGCAGAGAGTGATGTGTACAATAGTCTGACGCGAGAAATCAGATATACATCTGACCCACCGAATATATCAGTGAGGCCTTATTCATATGATCGTGAAAGGACAAGCAATGTTCGTGAAGGATCCATATGTTTGTTTTGTGCCATCCGTGTTGTGTCCGTTTACCAAGTGCACTGCTAGGCTGAAAAGTGGATTTCCAGAGCATGTCCTACCAATGGTCAGTGAAAACCAATGACAGAACATGGATGCCAGTGTTTTTCATGGACCTATGGACTTTAACAGACAGGTTTTGTCTACAACATGGTCCAAATTAATCTAAGTCTTCTCTGTTTTTCCACTGATCCAACAGTCAGTAGGAAGACCAGAGTATCTGCTAGATTCTGCTCCTACAAGTGCCCAGGGGGCAGAGCATCACTGTGAAGTATTTTCTGCATTGAGCTGCTTTACATTCCCGCCCTTCTGTTCTGAGTGACAGCTATAGTGGTCTTCTGGTTGGATGCTACAGCTGTCACTCAGAGGAGAGGGGAAGGGCTGTGATGCAGCTCAATGCAGAGAGCACTTCACAGTGAAGCTCCTCCTCCTGGGAACTTGAGGGGGCAGAGCCTGGCAGAGTATAAGTTCATTTGCACACTACTCCTGATAATGAAAGCTCCACAACAGGTATGTTTGTCCTGGTCAAACTGCCCTCTACCTGGTATTGTCAGTAGGTTTGCATGGTTATAACTCTTTTTAACCTATTGAGCTGTGTCATGGTTCTATGTTAGTGAAGTGGCTTATGGGAGATATTATCATATAGCCCAGCTTACAGACACAATATACTATGGGGGTCATTTACTAACTGACTAACTAATATATGCCTGGCATATATCTGTCGCAGATGGTGGTGCAAAGGTTACTTCTAAAAAAGGGGGCAGAGTGTCGTGGGTAAGGAAGGGGGCGGGCCGATAGACCCATCTCATTTAACATTTTCTATGTCTGTTTTAGGCGTAGAAAATGTTTGAAATCTACGTCAGCAAGGAAGCTGATGTGGATACGCTGAAGTTATGTAGAGGCCAGCGCCTCTACATTACTTCGGTGGATTCACCGCCAGTACAGGGGTTATTAAGACCATGGTCTAAAACGCTGGTCTTATTAAATTACTCCCTATATTTTTATAGTACTTTATTTTAAATTATTTACCGTATGACTGCACCACATTGGCTTCTTATATCTTGAAAATTAAGGAGGAAATCTCTACTATTTGTACCTAATTAAAGTGCAATTAACTATCATTTATGCAGTTTTAACTGCACAATTAGGCACTTAAAGGGGTTGTCTCACATCAGCAAATGGCATTTATCATGTAGACAAAGTTAATACAAGGCACTTACTATTGTATTGTGATTGTCCACATTACCTTCTTTGTAGCTTGATTCATTTTTCCATCACATTATACACTGCTTGTATCCAGGGGTTATGACCACCCTGCAATGCAGCAGTGGTGGTCAAGCTTGCACACTATAGGAAAAGGCACCGGCCGCCACCTCTCTGGTTGCCATGACTGTGGGAGTGCGCACAGGCCGGTGCTTTTTCCTATAGTGTGGAGGCACGGCCACTGCTGCTGGATTGCAGGATGGTCGTAACCCCTAAATACAAGCAGTGTATAATGTGATAGAATAATTAATCAAGCAAACAAAGGAGACAATATAGACAATCACAATACATTAGTAAGTGCCTTGTATTAACTTTATCCACATAATAAATGCCATTTGCTGATCTGCGAATGCACCGTTAACATAAATTTTTAGTCCATTTTATGTTTGGAAGAATAATTTAATGAGATTCTTTAGTGTAACACACGTTACTGTATTACCTGGTTTGAAGTTCATCACCTCTTTGGTGAATTTGTAGTCAGTAATGGTAAATTGTGCCAGCTCAAGCTTATCTAGTCCATGGATTAGGTTCTGGTTTTCTGACCAGTTGTAGATAATGTCTTCAGCTGAATAGCCATCTGGATGAAATCGGAAAGTTATAACCCGCCACATACATGACAAGAGAAGGACATTCATTGGAGTACAGCATGTAGAAGGTTACATAACTCAGTCACTGAAGCACAATACCTAAAATTGACACTTCAGCGCTTTCTCCGTTCTTAGTATTGCTCTGGGCAAACCATTGTCACTTCCGTTTTTACACAGATGAAATGCATTTATTCATTTGTCAAAATTGAGACGTTGCTTGACACAAGGAAAACTCTTTACTGTGTACAAAATATACATTTGTCAGACTGAAAAGAAAATTGTGAATAAAGAGCATTTCAATACTAAGGTTTGACGTACATATTCTATTATTATTGGAATTGTTTTCAGTAGTAACAGAAAAAATGGCCACTTTGTTAAAGTATAAAGATGTAATAAAGTACTGTATATAGAAAATAGTTAGTTTTATATGATTCAGTGATACTCTTTTTCCAGACAAGAAAACACTGCATTTTTATGCAGCCACTGCTATGGGGAGCTCAATGAGAAGAGAGTATTTCAGCTTCCATGGTAAATGGCTGCAGTTGAATGGTAACTGTATAAATTCCTATGCACTGGGTGCCCTCTAGTGGTGACTGTAGGCAGACAGCTTTTGAATAGATAGGAAGTAAGAGACCATAGCAAAATATTTTTACTATTTGTCCACTGTTCAGAAATAGGTGCCATATTTATGAAGAACCTATTCCGCTTTTTCCTGCATAGAAGTAAGATAAAATGGGTCATATGAAGGATGGCTTTTTTATTAAAATTTTTAAAATTCAAATTCATCAGAAGTCTAAGGGCTGTTTCACACGAGCGGATGCCGTGCGTGACATCCGCTCCGTGAAAGAGTGCCAAGACCCGATGCAGACTGCAGAGGCACGGAGCATTAATATGACTGATAATGCTCCGTGCCTCTCTGTGATCTCTTTACTACGAAATCACAGTGACAACACCTGCTGTGTTGCAGAGTTTTTATTCAAGATTTTTTATTTTGGCCCTTGTAGCCTGTTGATCGATCACAGGGATTCAGATGATTCAGATATTGCTCACCAATGGAAGCTCATTGTTATCATTCTGGAAGGTAAAATTGCTTGTTCACTTCTTGTTAAGGGGGTCTCCCACAATCAGTGATTGACAGCTATCTCTGTACACAGTCAATCACTGATAGGACCTCCTCCTGGACTTTAAAGTCCAGAATGAGCAGGAATTGAAATGAATAAATTACAGGTTCTACTGAATCTTTTCCTACAAATCAGCTTTCCCTGCTGCTCAGACAATGTTCAGATGTTTAATGTCACAGGTTCCCATTATTGATAGAAGATTTGTTAGTAAGGGTTCAGTAACTTACAGCTTTCCAGGTCAAATCTACACTCTTGCTCATCCAATGGGTACTTTGTTAACTCCATGTCACAGGAGACAGTTGATGTGATTCTGCAATTGACACAAGGTTTAGATTTGGCAAAACAGACTCTAATACATGCAGAAAGGCTGGTCATAAGCTCTTTCGGCCCTCAGCTATCTCTCCTGACCCCCTATACACATGCAAACTTGGTTCAGTTGAGCATACATGTGTTCTGTAACGGGAGAGGGGAGTAAGCCACAGCTAGACACCTCTGGCAGAGGCTTATCTCCTCAAGAACAAAAGTTTTGGCCATGTTGAAATCCAGTAGCCTAATCCTGCTGCCGAAGATGCCCCCATCCACAATAGATGGTTGGCTGCTCCCACAGAAACCAGAGAGTTCTGCCCATGTATATTTAAAGTGTATGGCCACCTTTATACTGCTTTTCATGACTGATATGTCTAGAAGTGTTCATCTGCAAATATGAATGCTTGGCCCATATATTGTATATGTACCTCTTGTTGACATTTTACTTAAATATTTCATTTTATTTATACATTCTCACACTAAACTGGGTAGCTTTTAAAAGTGCAGCTTATAAATAAAAAAGATGCTAATTCCAATCACAATATGTATTTAAAGGCTATGTAGACCTTTGGAGGCATTTTTTTTTTATTATTATTATTATTATTATTATTATTGCATTGTACTCCATTTGAGCTAAAAATCATTTTTTCAATTGGTGTTTATTACAAATGTTTAACCCCTGTCTCTGTGCAGCCCTGAGTTCCTCTAGTAGCATCTCTGCATTTTCTCTCTGTATAATCAGGCAGCTCACCTGATGGCTCCTTATCTCTGATTTCTGACCTCCTTAACACTCATTATAGCTCAGTTGTTATCTTACTGATAAGAATGTAGACTGAGAGTTGTGGATAGAAGACATGTCCCACAGTCTGTGGCTCTCCATAATTCATTTGCAGCACTTTCAGAGTGCAAGAGCAACATGGAGGATGGCTCAGGCACAGTGGGTGAGTAAGAATCATCTCCCATGCCTAAAGTATGCAAGACTGCAGCCAAAGACAAAAAGGATAAGGTGGGGATTGATAGTAAGCATCTGTTGGTGGGCGATTCTATCATAAAAGGTGTGAAGTTTGAGGGAAATGGTGTTGTGAGATGTCTCCCTGGTGCTACTGCTAGCAGGGATAGACGACGTATCCTTAATATTGTTAGGCAAGCAAAGCAGGAAAGCGAGGTGTGCTCTGACTCCGACTCCTCAGTTTTTGGTACTTCCGACTCCCAGTCCCGACTCCGACTCCGACTCCTCTGTATTTAATATGCAAATTTATTTTATACATTCCTTGAAGGAAAGAAAGGCAACATACAGCTGTTCCACCAAGTTCTTCTAAGCTCTTATAGCAGAGAGAGTTGGTTGGGCAGAAGCTGCTGCCTTCTCCTTTGTGTGCTGATCTTCTGCTGAAGATAGGGCAGTGGGAGGATCCAGGAAGGGGCAGGGGACGGGCATTTATTTTAAAACATGATTTCCCTAGTAGAATCCCATAGTCATGTTTAAAGTTTAAGCTAACAATCTGAGTTTACAAGTTTTTATACACCAAAATGATACGCAACTGACAATACTAGCTAATTCCTCAGGCCGATGTTAAAACCTGAGAACTTTGCCAATATCTTCCAGTCAGGAACATATCAGAGCCCCTCATACACCACGTCACGGTGTCTCAGCACGCATGGGGTCCTACCACTAAACTGCTAGCTAGTTAGCTAGTATTGTCAGTTGCGTATCATTTTGGTGCTTTTTTTTTGCAGTGAATTGTGTATGTATATTTTTTCATCTGCACAATGTATCATTTTGTGTAAAATGTTCTTGTGGTGCATGCGGTCCGCACCAGCATCCTCCATTATACGCATTTTTTGCTGGGGATTGCCATTGTCTGCGGACCGCATGCAGAGGAATTGCTCCCCCGGTTATAGACACGCTACAGTGTCTGGGTTTGGAGCATTTCCACCCATTTAGGCCAGTGAGTTTTTGTCCTTATGTGTATGGAATGTGCCACTTTATTTTGTTGGTAACATTCTTTTGCACCTAGTAGCTTCTGTGTCACATGGTCTGTTGTGGGGACTGCTCACAGCCCATATTTTACCTCACAATGCATTTGCAATACCACTATGGGGCATGTGAGAGCCTAGCTGTGAGTTAACTGCACTGTTCAGACCCTGTTCACACACCATGGGCAGTTTAGTGGTAGGACCCCATGCATGCTGAGACACCGTGACGTGGTGCATGAGGGGCTCCGATATGTTCCTGACTGGAAGATATTGGCAAAGTTCTCAGCTTTTAACATCGGCCTGAGGAATTAGCTAGTATTGTCAGTTGCGTATCATTTTGGTGCATTTTTTGCAGTGAATTGTGTATTTATATTTTTTTTCAGCTGCACAATGTATCATTTTGTGTAGGATGTTCTTGTGGTGCATGTGGTCCCCACCGGCATCCTCCATTGTACGCATTTTTTGCTGGGGATTGACATTGTCTGCGGACCGCATGCGGAGGAATTGCTCGGCGGCTTGGATGCGGACCGAAATGACGGCCGTGTGCATGAGGCCTTAGCTGAATGACAGCAGTTTTTCAAATGGTTTACAGCTTCAATCTTGAACTATTGACTATCCATTCCCTTCACTTATACAAATGTCTCTAGTCCTGCAAAAAACATATTTACTTAATCAGTTATCAGTGAGAGGATAGGTTAACCATGGGCGTTGCGTTTCCTGTAACAGCGGAACACAACACAATGGAAAGTATAAGTATTGCCGCTCCTTAACTGTTCGTTGGGTGCCATATAGTGAAACATATGAAAAGCATGCTTCTTCACGGTCACTTACCGTGTTCGTTTTGCGGTAACGTGACGCACTGCATGCATTGGCCTTTATTCTTACAGTAGAGAAGTAATTAATTATAACTTTTTGTGAATTGGGACATTTAAACTTGCTTTTTTAAATTTTTTTCCAATTAAAATTTTGTAGGAGTCGGAATCAGTTCATTTGTGCAGACTCCGACTCCTCAACTCCGACTCCGATTCCACAGCCCTGCTTGGGACAAATGATCTGGCTTGCAATAAGGTTTCAAAGGTGAAGGAATCTTTTCACACACTTGGAAATGATATACGGGAGGTTGCATCAACTGTTTCATTCTCTGCAGTTTTGCCTGTGCATAACCTTCAGCATGACAGGAAGATGCGCATTAAGGAATTCAATGTATGGCTTGGTGAATGGTGTCTGAACCAAGGGTTTGGCTTTGTGTCTCATGTTAGCTCTCGTTGGAATGGAAAAGAACTGTACAAGAAAGATGGTTTGCATCTTTCTCTCAAGGGAACGAATGTCCTTAGTGAACAGTTCAAAGTATTTGCTATGGAGCATTTAAACTAGGAAAGAGGGGCAAAAGAGTGATAATCCAGCAGTCCAACTGCCGCCTCAACAATGGCAGATGATGCCAGTAGGTAAGAATAGGTTAAGAAATGACAAGCTCAGAGTCTTGTCTACAAATGCTCGCAGTTTAGGGAATAAGATCAATGAACTTGAGTCTATAATGGCATCTTAGAATATGGATTTAATGGCTGTTACTGAGACATGGTTCAATAGGAGTAATGACTGGGATATAACAATGCCAGGGTTCTCTCTATATAGGAAAGACAGAGAAGGCAAGAAAGGGGGAAGGGTGGCCCTGTATGTGAAAGATAGCATAAAATCTAATTTAATACATGTTAGCCAATTTAGAGTCAGTTTGGGTTACCTTGCAGCTTGATAATGATAAGGTAACTCGTGTAGGTGTGATATAAAGACCACCTCGCCAAGTCAAAGAATTAGATGATCTACTAGTTGAGGAAATAGCTAAAATGACATTGAAAGGGGAAGTTATCATGATGGGAGACTTTAATCTTCCTGATGTAAACTGGAAAACCAAAATAGCTAGTTCTGCCAGGAGTACAGACACAGTGGTATGCAAAAGTTTGGGCAACCTTGTTAATTGTCATGATTTTCCTGTATAAATCGTTGGTTGTTACGATAAAAAATGTCAGTTAAATAAATCATATAGGAGACACACACAGTGATATTTGAGAAGTGAAATGAAGTTTATTGGATTTACAGAAAGTGTGCTATACTTGTTTAAACAAAATTAGGCAGGTGCATAAATTTGGGCACCACAAAAAAGAAATGAAATTAATATTTAGTAGATCCTACTTTTGCATAAATTACAGCCTCTAAACGCTTCCTGTAGGTTCCAATGAGAGTCTGGATTCTGGTTGAAGGTATTTTGGACCATGCCTCTTTACAAAACATCTTTAGTTCATTCAGGTTTGATAGCTTCTGAGCATGGACAGCTCTCTTTAAGTCACACCACAGATTTTCAATTATATTCAGGTCTGGAGATGGCCATTCCAGAAAAAGTTGTACTTGCTCCTCTGCATAAATGCCTTAGTGGATTTTGAGCAGTGTTTAGGGTCGTTGTCTTGTTGAAAGATCCAGCCCCGGCGCAGCTTCAGCTTTGTCACTGATTCCTGGACATTGGTCTCCAGAATCTGCTGATACTGAGTGGAATCCATGCGTCCCTCAACTTTGACAAGATTCCCAGTCCCTGCACTGGCCACACAGCCCCACAGCATGATGGAACCACCACCATATTTTACTGTAGGTAGCAGGTGTTTTTCTTGGAATGCTGTGTTCTTTTTCCTCCATGCATAATGCTCCTTGTTATGGCCAAATAACTCTGTTTTAGTTTCATCAGTCCACAGCACCTTATTCCAAAATGAAGCTGCCTCAAGCGGCACTTTTTGTGCTGTGGGCGGAGAAAAGGCTTCCTCTGCATCACTCTCGCATACAGCATCTTCTTGCGTAAAGTGCGCCGAATGGTTAAACGATGCACAGTGACTCCATCACTGCAAGATGATGTTGTAGGTCTTTAGTGCTGGTTTGTGGGTTGATTCTGACTGTTCTCACCATTCGTCGCTTCTGTCTATCCGAGATTTTTCTTGGTCTGCCACTTCGAGCCTTAACTTGAACTGAGCCTGTGGTCTTCCATTTCCTCAATATGTTCCTAACTGAGGAAACAGACAGCTGAAATCTCTGAGACAGCTTTCTGTATCCTTCCCCTAAAACATGATGGTGAACAATCTTTGTCTTCAGGTCATTTGAGAGTTGTTTTGAGACCCCCATGTTGCTACTCTTCAGAGAAAATTAAAAGAGTAAGGAAACTTACAATTGACCCCCTTAAATACTCTCTTTCTTATAATTAGATTCACCTGTGTATGTAGGTCAGGGATCACTGAGCTTACCAAGCCAATTTGAGTTCAAATAATTAGTTCTAAAGGTTTTGGAATCAATAAAATGACAACAGTTCCCAAATTTATGCACCTGCCTAATTTTGTTTAAACAATTATAGCACACTTTCTGTAAATCCAATAAACTTCATTTCACTTCTCAAATATCACTGTGTGTGTCTCCTATATGATATATTTAACTGACATTTTTTATCGTAACAACCAACGATTTATACAGGAAAATCATGACGATTAACAAGGTTGCCCAAACTTTCGCATCCCACTGTATTCTAAATTCCCTACTGGGATTATCTCTACAGCAAGTAGTTGAGGAACCAACCCAGAAGAAGGTATCACGATCGGCGTAACTGTCACATACGTGACACGGAGGGAGGAAAAGAGGGAGGCCCTGCCCTAGTGAGAGGGAAGGTGGTGACCCCTGACTCACCTTGCGGCTGGCGCCTGGCTGCCCTGTCGTCCCTAGACGGGTTCCTCACCCGTACGCCGATCACGTGCCTAAAACCCTGGCTTTCCCTAGGATGAGCCCTAAATAGTGAACAGGGCGGTGGGAACACTAGTCCGCACCACTAGCTCTAGAGGAAAACACCAAGGGGAGGACAGACAATACAAACTAAACATATAATCCCAGGTGGGCAACAACAGGAGACAACAAAAGCCCAACAGGGATCCGGAGGGTAGCACTCTGGAACAACAACCAGATTCTCAGCTCCAGTGGGTCAGCATAGATGTCCAGGCAGGAAGCTCTATAACTGGCAACAAGAGAAGTGTGAGAGGAGAATATAAGGAGTTTGGGAGTGGCAGACAAGAAACAGCTGAGGAGGAGAAGCTACGGATCCCTGAGTGAGACAAAAAGGATAGCAAGGCAAACACAGAAAACAAACACTAAGAAACACCGTGATCTTTAGACATAGAGCGCGCAGCCACCCGCTGCGACTTCCTGACCCCGGGTATAACGGAGTCAGACGTGGCTCTTGACACCCTCGTGACAGTACCCCCCCTTTCACGAGGGGCCTCCGGACACTCAGGACCAGGTCTCTCCGGATGAGAGACATGGAAAGCCTGAATCAACCTGTTGGCGTTTACCTCTGACGCTGGAACCCACATTCTTTCCTCGGGACCGTAACCCCTCCAATGCACCAGATACTGAAGAGAGCGACGGACCCGACGAGAATCAACAATTCTGGATATTTGAAACTCCAGATTACCATCCACAACAACAGGAGGAGGTGGCAGCGGTGATGGTTCTAGAGGTGGAACATACTTCTTGAGCAACGACTTATGGAAGACGTTATGGATCTTAAAAGTCTGAGGTAGCTCCAGGCGAAAAGCCACAGGGTTAATGACGGCTACAATTTTATAAGGACCAATGAACCTAGGACCCAGTTTCCAAGAGGGAACCTTCAACTTAATATTCCTAGTAGACAACCACACATAGTCATTCACTCCTAGGTCCGGACCTGGCGACCGTTTCTTATCGGCCATGCATTTGTATTTACCACTCATATTTTTCAAGTTAGCTTGCACCTTCTGCCATACCGATGAAAGAGATGAAGAAAACCGTTCCTCTTCGGGAACCCCAGAAGACCCCCCCTCTTTGAAAGTACAAAATTGGGGATGAAAACCGTATGCACCAAGAAATGGTGACTTGCCAGTGGATTCCTGACGGCGATTATTTATGGCAAACTCGGCTAACGGTAAATATGATGACCACACCTCTTGGTTTTCAGACGCAAAACACCTTAAATATGTTTCTAGGTTTTGGTTGGTACGCTCAGTCTGTCCATTCGACTGAGGATGGAAAGCTGAGGAAAAGGATAAGTGTACCCCTAAACGGGTACAAAAAGCTTTCCAAAACTTAGAAATAAACTGGGTTCCCCGATCCGAAACCACATCGGAAGGGACCCCGTGAAGCTTCACGATTTCACTGATAAACACCTGAGCAAGAGTCTTAGCATTAGGAAGTGCGGGTAGCGCAATAAAGTGTACCATTTTGCTAAACCTGTCTACTACTACCAAGATAACTGTTTTACCCGCAGACAAAGGTAAGTCAGTGATGAAATCCATTGATAGATGTGTCCATGGTCTATTGGGGATGAAAAGTGGCAATAAAGACCCTGCTGGACGTGTATGAGAGACTTTCGCGCGTGCACAAGTAGAACAAGTAGACACGAAATCTATTACATCCTGACGCAACCTTGGCCACCAAAAACGACGAGACAATAGCTCCAAGGTTGCTTTACTACCTGGGTGCCCAGCAAGTGCCGAATTATGATGTTCCTTCAATAACTCAAGACGCAGGTTTAACGGTACAAACAATTTCTCTGAGGGGCAAGAGGCCGGGGCGTCCCCCTGGGCCTCTAACACATTTCCCTCTAGAACAGAGTGTACAGCCGAGACAACCACTCCTCTTTGTAAAATAGGTACCGGATCACTAACATTACCCCCTCCAGGGAAACTACGAGACAATGCGTCTGCCTTGGTATTTTTTGCCCCAGGACGATAGGTGATTACAAAGTTAAATCTGGTAAAGAATAGCGACCACCTAGCTTGTCTAGGGGTGAGACGCTTAGCCGATTCTAGGTACAGAAGGTTTTTGTGATCCGTAATTACCGTGACGGGGTGGATTGCTCCCTCTAAGAAGTGACGCCACTCTTCAAACGCCAGTTTAATCGCCAACAGTTCCCTATTTCCAATATCATAGTTCTTTTCTGCTGCAGATAATTTTTTGGAAAAGAAAGCGCAAGGACGCCATTTGCCAGGAGACGGACCCTGAGACAATACAGCCCCCACTCCCACCTCCGACGCATCAACTTCAACAATAAAAGGCTGGGAGACATCAGGTTGAATTAGAACAGGTGCCGAGGTAAATCTCTCTTTTAGAGAGGAAAATGCAATTTTAGCGGCGTCAGACCATTTAGAAAAATCAGTCCCCTTCCTAGTCATGTCAGTAAGGGGTTTAACGATCACTGAATAATTTTTAATAAACTTTCTGTAGAAATTTGCGAAACCCAAAAACCGTTGTAGAGCTTTAAGGTTCTCAGGAAGATCCCAATCTAAAATTGCCTGGACCTTCCCAGGATCCATACGGAAACCTGAAGCAGATAATAGATATCCCAGGAACTGTATTTCCTGAACGGCGAAGACACATTTTTCAATTTTCGCATATAATTTATTCGTCCGTAGGACCTGCAGTACTTGCCTGACATGTACTTCATGTGTTTTCAGATCAGCCGAATAAATTAAGATATCATCTAGGTATATGACTACAAACCTGCCGATGAGATGACTAAAAATATCATTAACGAAATGTTGGAAGACAGCAGGGACATTGGTCAGACCGAAAGGCATGACTAAATTTTCGTAATGCCCCTCAGGGGTGTTAAAAGCTGTCTTCCACTCATCCCCTTCCTTCATACGAATCAGATTGTAGGCCCCCCTAAGATCAAGTTTGGAGAACCACCTAGCACCCGCAATCTGATTAAAAAGGTCAGGAATGAGAGGAAGAGGGTATGGGTCTCGGACGGTTATCCGGTTTAGCTCACGGAAATCTAGGCAAGGACGCAGGCCCCCATCTTTCTTTTTAACAAAGAAAAACCCTGCAGCCACGGGTGAAGAAGAGGGTCTGATGTGTCCCTTGGCCAGACTCTCGGAGATATAATCTTTCATGGCTTGTCTCTCGGGACCCGAAAGATTATACAACCTGGACTTGGGTAATTTTGCACCGGGAATCAGGTTAACCGGGCAATCATAAGGACGATGAGGTGGTAGCTTCTGACAACCCTTTTCAGAAAAAACGTCCTCAAAGTCCGAAATAAATGTAGGTAGGGAAGCTATGGAGGCGATTAAGCAATTGTTATTTAAGCAATTCTCTCTGCAATGCTCACTCCACTCCAATATCTCCCTGGCCTGCCAATCCACCACTGGATTGTGCGCTACCAACCAGGGAAGACCCAATACCACAGGAGAGGGAAGGCCCTCCAGAACGTAACTGTCATGGTCTTACCTCCTTGCTGTTCCCTTCGTTTGACATGTGCTGGCGGCCATCTTGGTTTCTGGGTTTTCTTGTAGCCTCCCACCCTGCGGCTCCTCCTTCCCACTGGGAGGAGCTGGATGCCTAGCTCATATATATGAGGTCTGTGGCTTCAGTTCCTTGCTTGGTCCTCCTGTGTTCACATGCTTCCAAGACTGCTGCTGCTTCTGGTTCCTGATCCTGGCCTCGTCTGACTACCCCGTTGGTTCCTGATTCCGGCTTCGTCTGACTACCCCGTTGGTTCCTGATTCCGGCTTCGTCTGACTACCCCGTTGGTTCCTGTTCCTGGCTTCGTCTGACTACCCTTCTGGTTCCTGACCTCTGTCTCCGCAAGACCCTGCTTCGGTTTAGCCATCCGTTCGGACTTTGCTACGGCTTGCTCTTCAATAAAACCTTCTTATTTTCCACTTATCTCTTGTTGTACGTCTGGTTCATGGTTCCATGACATTAGGACCAAGCCATGAATTCTGACGGTACAGGGCCACCCTCGCTACCTACGCTGGTTGCCAGACTTGATCAGCAGGATCACCTGTTGGGTCGGTTCGCTGTGGCGTTGCAAACCCTGCTTGAACGCACGGCTCATTTAGCTTCCGTTGCCGATGGGTCGGTTGTCGCTCCTGGGCCCGCTCCTACTGCCGCTCCGGTTGTTGCGCCAGAGTCTACCCTGACACCTGTTGCTGCGCCTGTGGTGTTTCAGGGTATGACCGGTTCTGCCCCCCTTCCACAGCGCTTTGGGGGAGAGCCAACTCAGTGCCGAGGTTTCCTTAACCAGGTGGGCATTTACTTCGAGTTGCTGCCACATGCCTTTCCTACTGAGAGATCAAGGGTGGGCTTCTTGATCTCGCTGCTCTCGGACAAGGCCTTGGCCTGGGCCAGCCCTTTATGGGAGAACAACAATCCGGTGGTTGCCGAGTTTTCCGGTTTTGTTGCTTCTCTTCGGAAGGTATTCGATGTGCCGGCTCGTGCTGCCTCTGCTGCGAAGCTCCTTATGTCCATCAGACAGGGTTCACGATCCGTAGCTGAATACGCCATTGAGTTTCGTACCCTGGCAGCAGAGGTGGGCTGGAATAATGAGGCTCTGGTCGCTGCTTTCTCTCATGGTCTCTCGGATGCCTTGAAGGATGAGGTTGCAGCTAAGGACCTACCAGTGGAGCTCGAGTCTCTTATTTCTTTCCTGATTTTGATTGACACCAGACTCAGGGAGAGACCTTCCTTTAAGGAGAGCCTGCGGAGGTCTCCTAACAGATTGGCGCCTACGTTTGCTGTCCCACCCGTGCCTCCCTCTCCTCCCACGCCTCCTAGGGATGACTTGTCTGGGGGTGAACCCATGCAGCGGGGGTTTGCTCGCCTGTCTGAGGGGGAGAGGGTACTCCGGAGACGCGAGGGCCGATGCATGTACTGTGGTCTCGGTGGGCATTTTCGGTTGGCATGTCCGAACCGTCCGGGAGAACGCTCGCACCTGAGGTCCTGTCGGGGGCAGATCTTGGGTGGAGTCTCCTCGTCCCCGGTTTCCCGTGTTGACAAACCACTGATCACGGTTGTCCTCTCCTGGGTCGGGGGCTCGGTGACGACCCAGGCGTTGGTGGACTCTGGTGCTGGTGGTTTGTTCATTGATAGAGTGTTCGTTGCCGCCAATTCCATTCCTCTGCAGCCTCGAGGTTCCCCACTGGCTCTTGAGGCGATAGACGGCAGACCCCTTCTGCCGCCACACGTGACTCATGAGACCCTTCCAGTGGGGATGGCCATTGGTGCCGTTCACAGAGAGTCGGTCTGTCTCCAGGTTATTTCGTCTCCACACTACTCGGTGGTCTTGGGGTACCCCTGGCTCCAGAAGCATAATCCGACTTTCGATTGGAGATCGGTCGAGATCCTCTCGTGGTCACCGCAGTGTGGGGCTAGTTGCATCCATGGGCCTGTCAAGTTGCTGTGTACTTCCTCGGACTCTCTGTTGCCTCCTGAATACGAAGAGTACCGGGATGTATTCGATAAGGTGCGCGCGGTTGCCCTACCTCCGCACCGCCCATACGATTGTGCCATAGAGTTACAATCCGGTGCCGTTCCTCCTCGTGGCAAAGTCTATCCACTGTCGGTAGCGGAGAATGAGGCCATGGAGGAGTACGTGAGGGAGGCGCTTTCACGCGGACACATTCGCAAATCCTCGTCCCCGGCAGGGGCTGGATTTTTCTTTGTGAAAAAGAAGGGCGGCGAGTTGAGGCCTTGCATCGATTACAGGGGTCTCAATCGCATCACGATCAAGAACGCTTACCCGATACCCTTGATTTCCGAGCTGTTCGATCGCCTCAAAGGGGCCACGGTCTTTACCAAACTCGACCTGAGGGCGGCATATAACCTGGTAAGGATCAAGGCGGGCGATGAGTGGAAGACCGCGTTTAACACCAGGACCGGTCATTATGAATCCTTGGTTATGCCCTTTGGGTTGTGCAATGCGCCCGCAGTCTTCCAGGAATTCATCAACGATGTTTTCCGTGACCTGTTGCAGCAGTGTGTGGTGGTCTATTTGGATGACATCTTGGTATATTCTGCATCCATGGAGGCCCACATTCTGGATGTCAGACGAGTGTTGCAACGCTTACGAGAGAACAAGCTGTTCGGTAAGCTTGAGAAATGCGAATTTCACCGATCCCAGGTAACCTTCTTAGGTTACATCATTTCCGCTGAGGGGTTCTCCATGGATCCTGAGAAGGTTTCGGCTGTCTTACAGTGGCCCCAGCCCAGTGGGCTTCGTGCCCTGCAGCGCTTTTTGGGCTTCGCCAATTATTATCGGAAGTTCATCAGGGACTTTTCCATGCTAGCCAAGCCTCTCACGGATCTGACCAGGAAGGGCAGTAATCCTCAGGTCTGGCCGCTCGAGGCCATCCGAGCTTTTGAGGCTCTAAAGTCCGCCTTTGTGTCGGCTCCGATTCTGTCGCATCCCAACCCTGGGTTGCCTTTTGTCCTCGAGGTGGACGCGTCTGAGACGGGAGTAGGCGCCCTCCTGTCTCAGCGTAGAACACCAGAGGGTCCTCTGCTTCCTTGTGGGTTTTACTCCCGGAAACTGTCTTCCGCGGAGTGCAACTATCAGATTGGTGACAGGGAGTTATTGGCCATCGTGCAGGCCCTTAAAGAATGGAGGCACTTGCTCGAGGGCTCGGTGGTTCCGGTTCTCATCCTGACGGACCACAAGAATCTGACCTACCTCTCTGAGGCCAAGAGATTGACACCACGTCAGGCCAGATGGGCTCTGTTCTTGTCACGTTTTAATTACGTGGTCTCCTACCTACCCGGCTCCAAGAACATCAGAGCGGATGCCTTATCACGGCAGTACTCCGAGCTGTCCGGGGAGGAGTCGATTCCGACTACGGTCATACCCCCGAATCAGATCCTGGCCGCTATTCGCACCAGCCTGACTTCTCCTCTGGGTGAGCAGATTTTGGCGGCTCAATCTGGTGCTCCCTCTGGGAGACCCAACGGCAGATGTTTTGTGCCTGAGGAGTTGCGCACTCGGTTGTTGCGAACCTACCATAACTCCAAGGCCGCGGGGCACCCTGGAAAGAATCAGCTGTCCTGGGCGGTTTCACGTCTGTTCTGGTGGCCTTCTCTACGTTCCGACATCGCCGCATATGTAGCGGCATGCTCCGTTTGTGCCCAGAGTAAGTCCCCTCGGCACCTTCCGTTGGGCCTTTTGCAACCCATAGCCACCGGGGAGCGTCTATGGTCACACCTGGGGATGGATTTCATTGTGGACCTCCCTGCATCCCGAGGCCATACGGTCATTCTCATGATTGTGGATCGGTTTTCCAAAATGTGCCACTGTGTTCCTCTCAAGAAGTTACCCTCTGCACAAGAGTTGGCCTCGATTTTTGCCAGGGAGGTCTTCCGGTTGCACGGTTTGCCCAAGGAGATTGTGTCGGATCGGGGGAGTCAGTTTGTGTCCAGGTTCTGGCGCGCCTTTTGCTCCCAGTTGGGGATTCATCTCTCTTTCTCCTCGGCCTACCACCCTCAGTCCAATGGGGCCGCAGAACGATCCAATCAGGCCTTGGAGCAATTCCTTCGTTGCTATGTCTCCGATCACCAAGACAATTGGGTTGACCTCCTGCCTTGGGCTGAGTTTGCCAGGAACACGGCGGTGAACTCTTCCTCTGGGACGTCTCCCTTCATGGCCAATTATGGGTTCCAACCTGCCGTGTTACCGGAGGTATTCTCTCCCCAGGATATTCCGGCTGTGGAGGATCACCTTTCCGTCCTACGTGCTTCTTGGGTACAGATCCAGAGGTCCCTTGAGGTCTCTGCACAGCGCCAGAAACTCCAGGCTGATCGCAGACGAGCGCCCGCTCCTTCCTACCAGGTCGGAGACCGCGTATGGTTGTCCACCCGCAACCTCAACCTTCGAGTGCCCACTCCCAAGCTGGCGCCTCGCTTTGTTGGTCCCTTCCGAGTGCTTCGCAGGGTAAACCCGGTAGCCTATGCCCTTGCGCTTCCTCCTGGCATGCGGATCTCCAACGTGTTTCATGTCTCCCTGTTGAAGCCACTGGTGTGTAATCGTTTCACTTCCTCGATTCCTCGGCCTCGTCCGGTCCAAGTGGGCAATCGTGAGGAGTATGAGGTGAGCAATATCCTGGACTCACGCCTGGTCCGCGGCCGGGTGCAGTTTTTGGTCCATTGGCGTGGTTATGGTCCAGAGGAGCGTTCCTGGGTTCCCTCCGCAGATGTCCATGCTCCTGTCTTGCTCCGAGCCTTCCACGCACGCTTCCCTCAGAAACCGTTCCTTACTCCGCGGAGGAGGGGCCCTTGAGGGGGAGGTACTGTCATGGTCTTACCTCCTTGCTGTTCCCTTCGTTTGACATGTGCTGGCGGCCATCTTGGTTTCTGGGTTTTCTTGTAGCCTCCCACCCTGCGGCTCCTCCTTCCCACTGGGAGGAGCTGGATGCCTAGCTCATATATATGAGGTCTGTGGCTTCAGTTCCTTGCTTGGTCCTCCTGTGTTCACATGCTTCCAAGACTGCTGCTGCTTCTGGTTCCTGATCCTGGCCTCGTCTGACTACCCCGTTGGTTCCTGATTCCGGCTTCGTCTGACTACCCCGTTGGTTCCTGATTCCGGCTTCGTCTGACTACCCCGTTGGTTCCTGTTCCTGGCTTCGTCTGACTACCCTTCTGGTTCCTGACCTCTGTCTCCGCAAGACCCTGCTTCGGTTTAGCCATCCGTTCGGACTTTGCTACGGCTTGCTCTTCAATAAAACCTTCTTATTTTCCACTTATCTCTTGTTGTACGTCTGGTTCATGGTTCCATGACAGTAACATGAAAGACGCTCCTTATGGTGGTCCCCTACCCGAAGATGTAAGTTATGGACAACGTGAGTGAGGTTTCTCTGAGACAGAGGAGCAGAGTCAATAGCGAATATGGGAATAGGTCTCTGCAGCGTACAGAGAGACAAACCCATAGTGCGGGCAAAATGGGCATCTATCAAATTTACCCCTGCACCACTGTCTAGAAAAAAAGAAATAGACTCCGTCTTAACACCAAAAACAATAACCGCTGGCAACACAAATTGAGATGTTCGTATGGAGGAAACGTATACCCCCCGGCTGACATCCTCCGCACAGCCTGGGGTTAGTAGTTTTCCGACGGTCTTTTGTTTTTGGGAAAGGAGGGACAGACATTAATGAAATGACCCTTCCCCCCACAGAAAAAACAAGCCCCCCACCTACGGCGAACCTCAGGAGGACGGACCTGACGAGAAGTTCCTCCTAGCTGCATAGGCTCATCCAAGTCCGTACAGACTAACTGCTGCTTGGGAGAGGTTACCGATTGCTCAGGAATTTTCGATCTCTCCCTAAGACGTCTATCTATCCTGATAGAGAGGGACATAACAGCATCAAGGGAAAGGGGGGTCTCATACAGCGCCAGCGCATCCTTAACCCTTTCAGATAACCCAGAGCAGAACTGACTCCTGAGAGCCGGGTCGTTCCACTGAGTATCCGTAGCCCACCTGCGGAACTCTGAGCAATATTCCTCTGCTGGCCGATCTCCCTGTAGGAGTCTCCGTAACTTCGACTCAGCCAGGGCGACACGGTCAGGGTCATCATATATGAGACCCAAAGCCCCAAAAAATCCCTCCACTGACCGGAGAGCCTGGGAACCAGGGGGTAACGAGAACGCCCAGGATTGCGGGTCCCCCTGAAGCAGGGAAATAACAATCCCCACCCGCTGTTCTTCATTACCTGAGGAGTAAGGGCGCAGCTTAAAATATAATTTGCAGGCCTCACGGAACAACACAAATTTGTCCCTTCCCCCAGAGAATCTGTCAGGAAGAACAACCTTGGGTTCTGTAACAACCTGGTTACCCATAGCAACCGCTGGGCTTACGGTCTGCTGCATTTGCTGCTGCTGTTGGAGGACAGACGCCTTCAATCCTGCCACCTCCAAAGACAGGCCTTGAAGCTGTTTTGCCAAAGCAGCAATAGGATCCATATTGGATTCTAAGTAGAGAAAAAAAAATTAAATATATATATATATTTATTATTATTTTTTTTTCTCAAAAAATAAGGGCCAGTTATAATATCACGATCGGCGTAACTGTCACATACGTGACACGGAGGGAGGAAAAGAGGGAGGCCCTGCCCTAGTGAGAGGGAAGGTGGTGACCCCTGACTCACCTTGCGGCTGGCGCCTGGCTGCCCTGTCGTCCCTAGACGGGTTCCTCACCCGTACGCCGATCACGTGCCTAAAACCCTGGCTTTCCCTAGGATGAGCCCTAAATAGTGAACAGGGCGGTGGGAACACTAGTCCGCACCACTAGCTCTAGAGGAAAACACCAAGGGGAGGACAGACAATACAAACTAAACATATAATCCCAGGTGGGCAACAACAGGAGACAACAAAAGCCCAACAGGGATCCGGAGGGTAGCACTCTGGAACAACAACCAGATTCTCAGCTCCAGTGGGTCAGTATAGATGTCCAGGCAGGAAGCTCTATAACTGGCAACAAGAGAAGTGTGAGAGGAGAATATAAGGAGTTTGGGAGTGGCAGACAAGAAACAGCTGAGGAGGAGAAGCTACGGATCCCTGAGTGAGACAAAAAGGATAGCAAGGCAAACACAGAAAACAAACACTAAGAAACACCGTGATCTTTAGACATAGAGCGCGCAGCCACCCGCTGCGACTTCCTGACCCCGGGTATAACGGAGTCAGACGTGGCTCTTGACACCCTCGTGACAGAAGGCCATTTTAGATTTAGTATTCACAAATAGGAATTTGGTATCTGATATTACTGTAGGGGGAAGCCTGGGGTCTAGTGATCACCAGTCAGTGTGGTTTACTATAAGTACAGTGACTGAGTCACACCGCACAAAAACAAAAGTTTTAGATTTTAGAAAAACTGACTTTTCTAAAATTAGATTAGTGGTATACGAATCCCTATCAGATTGGAACATTTTTAATGGAGTCCGGGAAAAATAGTACTACTTAAAAGTGGCACTATTGAAGGCAACAGATAATTGCGTTAGGCTTGTCAGTAAAAGCAAAAAAAGGAAGAGACCACTGTGGTACTTAACAGAAGTGGCCAAAATTATTAAAAACAAAAAGATATCCTCGTTGTTGTTTTTTTTATAATTACTAAATGCTGACAGGCAAATTTATAAGATTAGGCAGAGAGAGGCCAAACAAGTTTTAAAAGCCTTTAAAGCACATGCAGAAGAGAAATTAGCTGAGTCAGTGAAAAAAGGCGATAAGGCATTCTTCAGATACATAAATGAAAAAAGGAAACTAAAACAAGGAATTAACAAATTAAAAACAAAAAAAGGAAGGTATATGGAAGAAGATAAAGAACTAGCTGACTGCCTCAATTAATACTACTGTTCAGTTTTTACAAAGGAAAATGAAGGAAAAGGATCTCAGTTAGGAAGGAAGACTAATTAATCTTTTGATGCATGTGTCTTTACAGAGGAAGAGGTTCTAAGTCAGCTGTCTAAAATTAATACAAATAAGTCACAGGGGCCTGATGGGATATACCCAAAGCTATTAAAAGAGCTCAGCGGTGAACTAGCAAAACCATTAACAGATTTATTTAACAAATCACTGGTAACAGGAGTCGTCTCTAGACTTTAGTAAGGCTTTTGATACTGTCCCACATAGAAGACTTATCAATAAATTGCAGTCTTTGTGCTTGGACTCCCATATTGTTGAATGGATTAGGCAGTGGCTGAGTGACAGACAACAGAGGGTTGTAGTCAATGGAGTAGATTCAGACCATGGTCTTGTTACCAGTGGGGTACCTCAGCGACTGTTCTGGGACACATATTGTTTAATATCTTTATCAACGAAATTACAGAAGGCCTCGATGGTAAGGTGTGTCTTTTTGCTGATGACACAAAGATTTGTAACAGGGTTGATGTTCCTGGACGGATACACCAAATGGAAAAGGATTTAGGAAAACTAGAGGAATGGTCAAAAATCTGGCAACTAAAATTTAATGTTGATAAGTGCAAGATAATGCACCTGGGGCGTAAAAACCCAAGAGCAGAATATAAAATCAGTGATACAGTCCTAACCTCAGTATCTGAGGAAAGGGATTTAGGGGTCATTATTTCAGAAGACTTAAAGTTAGGCAGACAATGTCATAGAGCAGCAGGAAATGCTAGAAGAATGCTTGGGTGTATAGGGAGAGGCATTACCAGTAGAAAGAGTATTGATACTTTGGAGAGAGTTCAGAGAAGAGCTACTAAACTAATACATGGATTGCAGAATAAAACTTACCAGGAAAGATTAAAGGACCTTAACATGTATAGCTTGGAAGAAAGACGAGGCAGAGGGGGATATGATAGAAACTTTTAAATACATAAAGGGAATCAACAAGGTAAAAGAGGAGAGAATATTTGAAAGAAGAAAAACTGCTACAAGAGGACATAGTTTTAAATTAGAGGGGCAAAGGTTTAAAAGTATTATCAGGAAGTATTACTTTACTGAGAGAGTAGTGGATGCATGGAATAGCCTTCCTGCAGAAGTGGTAGCTGCAAAAACAGTGGAGGAGTTTAAGCATGCATGGGATAGGCATAAGGCCATCCTTCATATAAGATAGGGCCAAGGGCTATTCATAGTATTCAGTATATTGGGCAGACTAGATGGGCCAAATGGTTCTTATCTGCCGACACATTCTATGTTTCTAAAATTTCTATGTAATGTGGCTTAAATAAGTGTTTATGACCTATTAATAATTTAGAGATAAAGTTTATTAGATGACCAGCACAAAGTGAAAGTACCATTCACACATCTAGACAAACAGTTAACCCTTTGTGACAAAAGGGGCTCAATATTTTTAATAAAGACCAATTGAAAAAAATATTTTTTAGCCCAAAGTGAGTAAAATGCACTCATAAAACAAATTGCCCCTGAAAGTGTACATAACCATTAAAGGTTTCTGGATGTTTTCACAGAGATGATATTTCATAGGTGATCAGGGGACAGACATTTTCCTAGAATTCCTGCCAGTCATCCATACAAATATCAAATGCAAAACATTACATAACAAACTCATACGAACAAGCCAAGAAAGGGTCAAGCAGCTCTGCCGCTTCTTGACCCGAGGAAACTGAGATGTTGAATTTCTGCAGAGACCAGAGATGGCTGAAAGAAATCATAATGGCAGTCTGGTCCGAATGAAGAGATGATGAAAGAGAACATCTATATCAGAGGAGATGTCACTGGATGTTAGAGGTATGTGGTGATGTATTACCCTGTATGTTTTGGAGCGCCGTATGTAATATTTTCCAAGTATGTCTTTAACAGTAGGGCTGGAGGGAAGGGGTTAGGTTGAGATTTTGGCACAGAATTTAAATTTTTCTCTCAGGCAACAGAAAGGCTTGGTGCACCGCTGCCCCTTGCCACAAAGCCAAGGTAGCATGTTTAGGCCATGCAGGCTGCTCACGGTAACACAAGCAACATGCAGCCTGGTTTTTGTCCTGTTGAAAAACTTCTCCTGGGACGCTTTAAAGAAAAGGCCATACCACTGGTTCCGTGACCAAATAAATGTAACACTGAGCTGTTCGTGTACCTGAAATGAAGACTAGAGGGATCTGGCTACCGTACATTATGCCACCCCACACCATTATTCCGGGAGTAGGACCAGTGTGACTTTCCCTTGTGAAGAACTCTTCATAGCATTGCCCATGTGGTCTCCAGACCAATCTTTGTCTATCAATGCATCCAAGACAAAAGCAGGACTCATTGCTGAAGAGGACAGACCTCCATTCCAGCTTCCATTGCCATTTTCCTGTGTACTTTGATAGCCTTTGAGTTCATTAGTGTGGAACACCTTTAGGTGGATAACACCAAATTACAAAAACCACACATGTAATACAAAGACCTTCTTTATTGTGTCGTATCAAAAAAGACAATGCATGAATATGGAAAATAGATAAAAAGCAGTGCAGATCAACGCTGTGAGAATGATAGCCCCACCGAGCTCTAGGTCTGCATGTATTATATTAGTCCATCTCACTTAAAAATATATACAGTAGTTAGTAATATTGAATATTCAACCAATAATACAGAGATGTAAACTGAATCGCTCATTAACACCAGTGCCATATTAACAAAGAAGTAGTATTAAAATCCAATCCCTAACACTTTATCCTATTATCATACACATCAATTTGTAATAGGGAAGTGATCAGACCAGACTACTATCATAATAATCCAAAAGTCTTGATGGCCTTCCTAGTTAGAATAAAAAAGAAATGTTAAAGAGCACTGAAATAAATGAGCCATACAGACCAGGAGCCGGGGGGGGGGGGGGGGGGGGGAGAGAAACCCGACGTCTGTTTCGCCTTGTTTCCTCTGTTCCTCTGGGGCGTGTATTGTATGTCTTTTTGGATATGACACAATAAAGAAGGTCTTTTGTAGTTATGTTCCCACACATGATTTTTTACTTTACGGTTGTTTTGGTTT
The DNA here is from genome assembly GCF_014858855.1 of Bufo gargarizans. Taxonomy (NCBI): domain Eukaryota; kingdom Metazoa; phylum Chordata; class Amphibia; order Anura; family Bufonidae; genus Bufo; species Bufo gargarizans. The sequence goes on from NC_058081.1 coordinate 593,676,543, forward strand.
GACCTTTAGGTGGATGGGTGGCTTGTAGTCTGCTGTAAAGTTTGTGTAAACAGTGTTTGCTGCCCTAGTCTTGGGATATGATGTCCAATTTCACTTGCAGTACAGAATGGATCACAACGAGCCATTCTTCTAATCAGATGACTCGTCTGTTCAAAGATTTGCCTCTGTGCACCTCTTGCTGTCATTCCAGTTCATTGTCCTTCTCCTAACCACTGGGACACGCAACACTGAACAGAGCTGATATCTCAGCCTAGGCGTGTAGCGATCTGCTGGAGCGATTAACCAAGGTCTCTCTTTTCAAGCATTCTGCCCCTCTCCGTTTGTGACAAGTGGTGATAACTGGCATGTCAATGAACAGGAGGCCCTGCACGATCATACCACATGACTTGATACGATTTTTAAGGTTTCATGTGGCTAAAAAAAATTGCTATCAATCTGGTTTTTATGCCCATCCCACGTGCCACGGATTGGCACTACTGTAAGTACTTGAAAATGTGATCATCTGCAGATCTTAGTGACACCTGCTACTTTTTCGATTTGACCAACCTTATGACTTGTCCTTCTTGGTGTTACAATTCCAACATTGAGAAGTGTATGTGTGCAGGTAGAGCAAGATAAATTTTTGCATAAAAAAATAAAAAAATCCATAAATTGTGCCCCCCCCCCCCCCATACCATAGCATCCCAGGAAGCCACCAACTCCTCTTATTGGCTCTGAATTAATCCAATTCTATATGTCTTTTTACACATCATTAGGTTGTGTCTTGACCTCTTACCTACTGCTGTACAAGATGACTCCATCTGGTTGTACACGGATTAATTTGTTTTCTACTGTGACGTCATGAAACCAGGCAGATTTGGCATTCACTATAAATGTATCTGGAATCCAAAGTTTCTCAACAAATCTGCTGTCGAAGCCAAGAGTTTTGTTGGTGTGATTGTATGAGAGTCTTTCATCTCTCCAGCTCTGACGTAGGAACACTGTCATAGTGTACTCCTGAAGGAAAGAACTCAATTTCATCCTACAGTCAGCAAAACATCACACAGCAGTTCAGCTTTTGTGGAATACATAAGAGAGCAGCATAATACTAAAAATACTAAAACAAAAAATATGTTACTCCTTTCCTGTGCAACACAAATCCACATCAATAGACAAAAATTACATGTCTGGAACATTTAAGGAGAAATCTGAAGAAAACAAAAAAATAAAAACATAAGCTTCAATAGCTTCTAGCTGGTCTGGCATTTATTAAATATATTACTTTTTTTAACACCCTTTTTTATATTACTGAGCCCCTTCGTCTGTTACTCCACATACTGGCTCATTACTGCCATAAGGGTACTTTCACACTTGCGGCTGAGGATTCCGGCAGGCAGTTCCGTCGCAGGAACTGCCTGCCGGATCCGTCAAAACGTATGCAATCTGATGGCATTTGTCAGACAGATCGGGATCCTGATCTGTATGACAAATACACTGAAATGCCAGATCCGTCTCTCCGGTGTCATCTGAAAAAACAAATCCGGCATTTATTTTTTTTCACATTTTTTGCAATGCCGGATCCGTTTTGCCAGATCACTGGGGGCCGGATTCGGCATAAATGCATTTCAATAGGAAAAAATGCCGGTGTTCGGGAATTTTGGACGCAGATAAAACCGTGGCATGCTGCAGTATGATCTCCGTCCTGAAAAGGTAAAAAGACTGAACTGACGACGTCCTGATGCATCTTGAACAGATTGCTCTCCATTCAGAATGCATGAAACTGATCAGTTCTTTTCCAGTATTGAGCCCCTGGGGCGGAACTCAATGCCGGAAAAGAATAACGCTAGTGTGAAAGTACCCTTAGATGGCAGTTTCTATGCAGCTAGTATTCAGGTCAGTTATTTAAAAAAAAAATTCATAGTTCCATATGGTGGTGGCACCAGATTTCTGTGTAGTATTCTTACCATGTTTATTTCAGAGATGTGGTCAATGCTGGTCACTTCTATGTCAACAGCAACAATCACAGGAGAACCTAAAATAAATATATTAAAAAATTATATAAAATTATATTTTTGGGCAATTGTATTTTTGATAGTTATTGCAGCAAAGGGCTTTTTCAGTTTAAAAGAGTATGCCTTAAATGTGTAATAGATGGGGTCCTAATTCTTCATTTGGGGAGAACAGGGAAGGATCCCCTCACCCCTGTTCTGCTACCTTAGAAGGCTGATGGCAGCTTCTTCTGCACGAGAAGTGAATGAAGATGTGGCCGGGAATGTGAAGAGAGAATTCTCTATTCAAGTCAAGTGTTTTTCATCCTCAAAGACAATATTAGGAACGAACCAATGAATTATAAAGCATCTACACTGTATAAAGCTCTATTCAGATTACTGTGCGGTAATTCTTTGAACAGACTGGTCTGCTTTGTAGATATAGAGCCCTGACTCTTCTCTTCATACTAAATATTATTAATTAAAGTCCTTATTCTTACCACCAATCCCCGGTCTGAATTTCCATGCATATCCTTTCATTAGTCCTTCCAAACTTGGCATCCAGGCGATATCAAGATTCGATCCAATGTAATCTCCAATGTTTTCTGCACCACTGACAAAGTAAAATTTTTTATTTACATTGTGATAAAATTTGCAGCTTTGTTGGTACAATTTGGCACATCTAGTTACAGGTATAGGGAAATCCACTGCACGCAGCTTAACAGGTGGGAGAGGGGGTGAGGCCTAAGAGGCAACATTGCCCCCAAAATTGCACCACAAATCTAACTCAACTAATTAAACTAGGCCAAGCAACTGTTGGTATAAAGTTAAACAAAACTATCTAGCGTCCACCAAATTTGTCATCCAGACTGAGGGACCTTTTGCAGGTCCTTAAAGGGAGTCTGTCACCTCCATATGGCCATACACAGTGCTTACATGGCTCTGCAGCACACCTATACAGGATTGTAACGGTACCTTTGTCTTTTCTTTAGACTTGCACAAGTAAGGAAAAACGAAGTTTAATTCATATACAAATGAGCACTCGCAAGTGCCCAGGGTCGGCGTTCACTGTGTAGGTGCCCAGGCTGCTCTGCCTTCTTTTCACTTAACTCCTCTCCAGCCTCTGCCTTTGCCCGCCCTCCAAGTCTCTTTCCTCATCGATAGGTCCAGACTTGAGGGCGGGCAAAGGCAGAGGCTGGGGAGGAGTAAAGTGAAAAGAAGGCAGAGCAGCCTGGGCACCTACACACTGAACGCCGCCCCTGGGCCCCTACACACTGAACGCCGCCCCTGGGTACTTGTGACTGCTCATTTGCATATGAATTAAACTTAGTTTTTCCTGCTGGTGCAAGTCTAAAGAAAAGAATAAAGGTATCGTTACAATCCTGTATAGGTGTGCTATAGAGCCATGTAAGCGCTGTATATGGCCATATGGAGGTGACAGACTCCCTTTAAAGAAGAAGAAAGAAGACAATGCCGGCTGCGCGAACAAGTGGATGAGGCGAGTTAATTTTTTATTTTATTTAACCCCTCAAGCCACATTTTAGTAAGCATTCTGTATTATGAATGCTATTATTTTCCTTTATAACCATGTTATAAGGGAAAATAATACAGTAAATTGACTTTTATCAATTTACTAACAACGTCTCCTAGCAACCATGCGTAAAAACCGCATTACATCCTCACTTGCTTGCGGATGCTATGCGATTTTCACGCAGACCCATTCATTTCTATGGGGCCTGCGTTGCGTGAAAAATGCAGAATATAAAACATGCTGCGATTTTCTGGCAACGCACAAGTGATGCGTGAAAATCACCACTCATCTGCACAGCCCCATTGAAGTGAATGGGTCCGGATTCAGTGCGTGAGGTGAACGCATTGCACCCGCGCGGAATTCTCGCCCGTGTGAAAGGGGCCTTAGGAATTTTAGTTGACCGTAAACTAAACTGTAGAAACCAGTGTCGGACAACAAGGAGGCATCCTCTACATCTGAAGGGAAGAAGGTTTCTACATCAACATAGAAGAGGATTCTTTACGGTAAGAGCAGTGAGACTATGGAACTCTCTGCCTGAGGAGGTGGTGATGGTGAGTTCACTGACCCTAAGTTCACACCTGAGCATTTTACAGCGCGTTCAAACGCACTGTAAAACGCTCAACACATGAAAACCAATGCTTCCCTATGGGAATGGTTCTCACCTGGGCGTTTTACAGCGCGTATGATCGCGCTGTAAAACGCCCGACGCATAATCAAGTACTTGAGCTTCTTTGGGGCCTTTTGACGCGCGTTTGTGGCCATAGGACACCGCAGTCAATCACACAAACGCGCGTCAAACGCGCGTTTACTATTACATAAAACACGCATAAAATCGCGCGACAAAAACGCGCGTAAAACGCGCGTTTGAGAAACGCTCAGGTGTGAAAGCAGGGTAAAAGAGTTCAAGAGGGGCCTGGACGTATTTCTGGAGTGGAATAATATTACAGGTTATAGTTATTAGATTTCTGAAAAAAGGTTGTTGTTACAGAGAGTTATTCTGAAGATTTGAAAAACATCCTCTGGATAAATATTGCAGGATATTAGGCTGGACGGACGTATGTCTCTTTTTCAATGCTACTATGATTGCAATCTCAGAAACGGCTGAACATTTCTTAATGAAGACCAACTGAAAAAAATATATATTTTCAGCCCAAAATGAATAAAATTCACCCGGAAGATGTCCAAAGCCTTAAATACAATTAATAAATGTATCTTTAGTCATGTATGATATGTAGTTACATCTCTGGAGGGTTTATATTTGGTCAAGTTAGTAAAACCTGCATAAATCATGTTTTTTTGCACGTTGTAGTACTTATACTTTATTGTACCTCGATGTATGTATTTTTGCTGTATTTTTACAGTTGCTCTGTCAATAAAAAATTTTTTTTTTAAAACTGCAGAAATGACAAAGGTTTACCAGTCACACAGTGTCATATTTAATTTATACATCCAAAGTCATACCTAGGGGCAAATATTCCTTTCTGTGCCCTAGCCCTGTATCTAAACACCCTGGGCATGGCAGACTGGCTTGTTGACAGCTCCCTGGCACCCAGCACATGCCCAGCCAGCCTCCCTTTGCTTACACCCCTGTATATACTTCTGTGGGTAAACCTACTGCATTATCTTCAATCAGTAAATTTTTACCATGCCATAACAATGCAGTCTAAAAAAGTTAAATGACCATTTATTCCTACTATATATGAAATGCATTTAGCACATTCAGCGACATCCCCTCACCGCCCTGGTCAGCCGAGCGATAGAACATTATACTAGAACTGGAATATCTGAACCCAGAACATGTTAGAAGTAGAATAATAATTTTCACGTTACCTGTGGCTCATTGCATGCGTGGTACATGCTACAGAAAATAATCGCAGGGTCCAGAGGATATATCCCATGTCTATAGAGCTACTGTAGGTAGATGCTCACACACTAGAGCTGTATTCCATCCCAATAATATAATGCAGCCATGCTGTTAGAAGAGGCTTGTGCTGTGCTGGATGCCAATGAGCGGTGCCCAAAGACGCTTAGCCCATGCCACATGGAGCAGATTGCAGAACTGTCGGGTCCAACAGCTCCTGTGATATGTCCTCTCTATAGTGTTCGTATTTGTGTGGCATACAATCAGTTTTCATTATCATTATAGTGACGTAAGTAACACGTCAGTAATCATCTAGTAATAGATGTATATAGGATTGACATATACTGTAAACCCTACACTAAAAAAAGCAAAATAATCAGCGCATTTAAAACAGAAATCAGAATACCATAAAGAAAATAAATACAGACAGGCATATACTGTATATCCGAAAAAGCAGGTACGTTCAACGCTTTGTTAATAAATTGAACGATATACTGTATATATTTATCATGTAGGGAAAGTTAATACAAGGCACTTACTAATGTATTGTGATTGTCCATATTGCCTGCTTTGCTGGCTTGATTTATTTTTCCATCACATTATACGCTGCTCACAACCAGGGGTTACGACCACCCTGCAAAACAGCAGCGGTGGCCTTGCTTGCAGACTATGGGAAAAAGCTCTGGCCTATGCGTACTATGGCCTATGCCACCAGAGAGGCCAGCGCCTTTTCCTATAATGTGCAAGCACGACCACCGCTGCTGGATTGTAGGTTGGTCGTAGCCCCTGGGTACAAGTAGTGTATACTGTGATGGAAAATGGAATCAAGCCAGCAAAGGAGGCAATATGGACAATCACAGTACATTAGTAAGGGCCTTGTATTAACTTCCTCTACATGATAAATGCCATTTGCTGATGTGAGACAACCCTTTTAAGAATTTCCTTCACTGGGACTAAGGGGCCTAGACCAACCCCTGAGAAACAAACCCATAGCTTTATTCCTCCTCCACCAAACTTCACAGTTGGCATAATGCAGTCAGGCAGGTAATGTTCCCCTGGCATTTGCCAAACACAGACTCAGACCGCCAGTTAGAGAAGCGTTATTCATCACTCCATAGAACATGTTTCCCCAGTTTCATCACTCTATCCGACACTTGGCATTGTGCTTGGGGATATAATGCTTGCATGCAGTTGCTCGGCCATGGAAACCAATGCCATGCGCAGTACCCCAGAACAGAAGATATCTTCAAATCGTCTCTTCAATTAAACATTATATATATTTTTACCTTTTCTATTTTTATGCCATGTATTATTCCCAGCATAGCTCTGTATGGTAGTGATGGAGTTAAATAACTGATGCCGCCCTTTGCAGGTGGTTGCTAGGTGGTGGCTGGCTCTACCCCTAGCTCTAGGGAAAGTTCAAAGAGAAAGGAAGTTGTGCCATGTGCTCCTTCTTTCCAGGCCACAGAAAGCTACTGAAGCTAACAGATCTCTGCGTGATTGCTGCAAGATCTATATCAAGAAAAAGAGAGAGAAATCTTCATGGCCGAGCAAAAACAGTAATTCGGTACGGTAAGTAACCACCATTGAGGACAATACAGAGTTTACTGCCGTGGAGGGATTACAGGTAAGATACCCTACACACTTAGTCCTGTCAGCTATCCTGACATGTCAGTTTTAGTAACTACTTTTAGTCCCCATGTCATACCAATTCTGGAGCATCTTTTCTTATGACTCTATGTTGTGCCATTCCTTTATTATTTTGTCTAGACGTTTACAAATAAATTCCCAGCAGTCTGCAGTAAAGGTACTGCTGGGTGTTACCAATAGTAAGTGTGTCTGACTGATTTATCATCCAGCCTAAGCTCATGTAATAAATCTGGTGCAGGTCTAGACAGCCTGTCTAAGTTTACACCATTTATACGATTAGTAAATCTGTCCCAATAGGTACAGGGAAGAGAGGAGAATGGGACCACCAGCACTTAGCACTGACGGTGGGTATGCAGTAGGAGATTTATCAAGATCAGCGTTTTCTATACCCGTCTCGATACCCCTGCATTGCCGGAGGCTGCGCTTACCTTATGATGAGGGAAGGCCTTGTCATAAATTAAAGGGGTGGCTGGAGGACCCCGGGTCTGGCCACCACCAAGCGCTCTCCCTGTAGAAGTGAATGGGAGCACATGGTGCCTGCGCAGCAACCGCTCCCATTCATTTGTATGGGGCCGACGGAAATAGGCGAGACAGTGCTTGGCTATTTTCGGCAGCCCCATAGAAATTAATGGAGGGCAGCTGTGCATGCGCAGTCGCCCTCCAGGACTTTGCCACTGGTGGGACCCGCATCTATTAGACAATGGGGGCATATCCTAGTGAAATGCCCCCATTGTCTGAGATGGGAAAACCCCTTTAAGGCAGTCCATGCGCCTAAAATGAAATCTACATCCACTCGTATCTGCCGTACATTTCAGTCATTATTTACATCAGTTTTCTGGGGCTGATGGCTCTGTCCCTGACATACAAATAGCACCTGCACAAACATGTTTACAGAATGGCATTTAAAAAGTACCACGCATGTTTTTTTTTGTATATGGTGTGACACAGTGAGGGGTTGTGTCTGGCAAGACAGGTATTTCCCTCCCAGCATGTGCGGCTGGGCTGGTTTGCAGCCAGGTTAGGTCAAATACCGGACCGGAGTTTGAGTGCCGGTCCGGGTTTTGGCAGCACCGGCTGTCCTTAAATAGGCAGCTGGGCTCAGCAGAGATGTCTCTGTTTTTGGGATCTGAGGCTTTGTGCCACGCTGGAGGGCTGAGAGACGCATGCTGGGGAAACAGGCCCCCTAAAGCCTGCTGTGGACTACTGGAGGCAGAACTGCCAGCAAGGTGACTTGTGTTATATGAACTTTCCATTGTGAGCCTCAAAAACTTCACAGACACTTCTATATTTTTTCACGGACACAGGAAAAAAGTCACCTATTTTTACGGACTGTCCAGAAATTTCTGGACAGTTGGCAACCCTGGTACCTAGTGATGTGGGAAAGAACTACTGCAGCACCAAAGAACAATAAAAGATATGGCAAGATTTACATATTGATTGTCTTTCCTCAGGATAGGCCCCAAGGATGAGCACAGCGCCATCCACTTGGTATCGCAGCTCAGCCCCATTCACTTTAAAGCTAGGATACCCAACCTGAGTCCCTCCGGGTGTTGAAAAACTACAACTTCCAGCATGCTTGGACAGCCTACAGCTATTAGGGCATGCTGGGAGTAGTTTTGCAACAGCTGGAGGGCAGCAGGCTGGGCATTCTAGCTTTAAAGGGGCTGCCGCTGCGCCTAGGCCATGTGACCAATGATGATGATTTAACTGGCCTAGGAAGATTCCTAAGGCCTCTTGCACAAGAAAGTGTGCTGCCCGTGCCTGTGCTGCGGTCCGCAATGCACGGGCACTGACCGCGGCCCAGCTGCATGCGGATCGCAATCCCATTCACTTGAAAGGGGTCAGGCGACCGCGATCTGTCCGTTCCGCAAAAAGATAGGACAAGTTCTATCTTTTTGCGGAATGGAATACCATGAAAGCAGTCCATAGTGCTTCCGTTCCGTGGTTCAAGTGAAAGGGTAAGGCCTCATGCACACGACCGTTGTTTCATTCCATGTCCGTCGTTCCGTTTTTCATGATTTTCTGTGGACCCATTGACTTTCAATGGGTCAGTTGAATGCTCGGCTAATGCACCGTTTGTCATCCGCGTCCGTGGTTCCAGTCTGTCAAAAAAATAAAACCTGTCCTATTTTTTTCACGAAAAATGGTTCGCGGACCCATTTAAGTCAAAGGGTCCGTGAAGGCACACAAGATTGTCGTCCGCGTCCGTTTTTTTCCTATCATTTGCATGGCAAACTTGACTTAGACTTTTTTTTACTTTCCTTCATGTCTGGTGATCCTCCAAAAATAAAGGAAGACACACGGAAACAAAAACGGAAACGGATCACAGAACAACGGAACCCCATTTTGCGGAACGGAACACAACAACGGTCGTGGGCATGAGGCCTAATGCACATGGCCGGTGTCCTGTGTATTGCGGACTGGCCGTATGTGGCCCCCAATACGGCCACGGAGGACTGACGGTTGTGTGCAAGAGGCCTAATATTATTATGCATTTCACAGATATTACAGGCGACAACCCAGTAGTCTAATGTGAGGGTCTTACGGAATGTACCATCCACCGCCCCAGGAGTAAACAGTGTTTAGTTCAACTGCATCCATGTTATGTTTCCTTTTCAATGCCTGAATAATGAGTTTCAATGATTGTAATACACGGTGGTAAAATGTAACGATCAATCAGTTCTATTCACGCTGCTTTGTTAGTATTCCACCCCTCCCCCGCAGGTAGTGGTTGGTTCCGTTGTCATGGTGACGCGTTCTGCGAGTTCCCCTCCTGAGACGCCGCAGCCTGCAGAGACCCGGATGAAAACAGAAACTTACTGTAGATACAACTTCTCCAGCTTCATATTTCCAGGTAACTTTCCTGCGTGATCTGCTGGGCCCCCGAGTAACCAGGGGCCCCTGCCTTGCTGTTGTAGGTGTGCCTCATACAGTTGTGAGTAGGTTCCAATACTAGGTCTTTGTAGATTAGTAAATGACTTATTTGGTGTATTATGCTAATGCTGCATAGTTATACTGAAAGACAGTAACATTCCTTTAATACGGCACCTAATGATCCGGAAAATCTGCCAATCTTTTTGCACAAGACCAGAAGGGTAGACTGAGCCCAGAAAATCAAGTAGGAGGTCTCTGAGCAACCCCCCCCCCCCCCAAAAAAAAAAAAAAACGCCAGAAAAGTGTAGAACGTATTTACATTCCGTTTATGCACTATAAGGTGGTATATGCCAGACATATCCATAGCACCCTGGAAAAGGGGGTCATTTTGCGTACGCCAGGCTGGTATAATTTGATGTAGCATTTCTTTCTCTGTATTAAATGGTGTAATGCAGGGGTCAGCCACCTTCGGCACTCTGGCTGTTGTGCAACTACAATTCCCAGCATGCTCCAGTCATTTCTACGAGAATTTTTAGAAGAGCAGAGCAAGTATGCATGCTGGGAGTTGTAGTTTCACAACAGCTGGAGTGCCGCAGGTTGCCTACCCCTGGTGTAATACAACATTTATACCAGACCCCACTGATATAATCCAGTCTGCTTGATTTGCGGAGAGGAGTAGGTCCTGGGTCTGCCCTGCCCCCTGTATAGCTATGGGATCTGTAAAACATAGTCCGAGGGGACAAAACACTTCAGATCATGGGTTGAGTGGGATCATAATAGGACAGACACTTCTTTTCAGCATTCCAGTCTCTTAAAGGGGTTGTCTTTCAAAATACATGAGGGCTTAAAGGGGTTATGTCACTTTAGCAAATGGCATTTATCATGTAGAGAAAGTTAATCCCAGGCACTTACTGATGTATTGTGATTGTCCATATTGCTTCCTTTGCTGGCTTGATTCAATTTTCCATCACATTATACACTGCTCGTTTCCATGGTTACGACCACCCTGCAATCCAACGACGGTGGACGGGCTTGCACACTATAGGAAAAGGCATTGGCCTCTCTGGTGACTGCAGCTGTGATCGTAACCCCTGGATATGAGCAGTGTATAATGTGATGAAAAAATGAATCCAGCCAGTACAGGAGGCAACATGGATGATCACAATACATTAGTAAGTGGCTTGTATTAACTTTCTCTGATAAATGCCATTTGCTTAAAGGGGTTCTGCACTTTCAATTAACTAAAGATCTATCCTCTGGATAGATCATCAGCTTCTGATCGGCGGGGGTCCGACACCCGGGACCCCCGCCGATCAGCTGTTTGAGAAGGCAGCGGCGCTCCAGCAGCACCACGGCCTTCTCACTGTTTACCGCCGGGCCGCCCGCCCACTGACGTCACGACTTGTATCAGCTAGAGTGGGCGCAGCTAAGCTCCATTCAAGTGAACAGAGCTTAGCCGCGCCCACTCTAGTTGATACAAGTCGTGACGTCAGTGGGCGGGCGGACGGCGGTAAACAGTGAGAAGGCCGCGGCGCTGCTGGAGCGCCGCTACCTTCTCAAACAGCTGATCGGCGGGGGTCCCGGGTGTCGGACCCCCGCCGATCAGAAGCTGATGATCTATCCAGAGGATAGATCATCAGTTAATTGAAAGTGCAGAACCCCTTTAAGTGACACAACTTAAGGCCCCATGTATTTTGTGGGCACATACGGGTCTCAGAAGAAAAGATCTTTTAATAGAAATCAATGAAAGTATACATTTTAGCGCCTCTTTTTTTTCTTCTGTGATCTCCCCAATCTTGAGGCGCAAATTCTTTTCATTAAATTGGCCTTCAGTGAATCCCCACACAACGGGTCTGCAAAATATGGATGCTATCCTTTCTATTATAGGAATGTGTATAGGACACGTTCTGTAACTCGCAGACTGGCCTCATAGATGACAACTCCCAGCATGCCCGAACAGCCTACAGGTATCAGCCTACAGCAGGGCATTGTGGGAGTTGTAGTTTTACAACAGCTGGAGGGCCGCAGTTTAAGTATGCCTGGTGTAAGCCATTCACAGAGGCCCCAAAAGTGATTTAGATACCCCATACTTCCCAGGATGCCAGTCACAGATGCCCCCCTTAACCCAGAACCCAGCCTATGTGTACAGTACCTCTGGGGCTAGGCTGGCCTCCTTCACTGTGTCTGTCAGGGAGGCCTGGTGCAGTGTTATCTAGGGAACGGACCTTTTGACTGGAATCATGCGTGGCTAGCAATAGTATTTATGGAGTTAAACAAGCAGGACTTGAAGCCATCAGATGTATTACATCGCCTCAGTTTTCAATCCCTTTAAATAGCTATCCATTCCTAGCCATGCTTCTCATTTCATTTACTTCATCTATGATGAAGGCCTGTACAGGTCGAAACGCGTCAGCTCTTATGTACAGGAGGAACCTTTGTACGTGCTTTTAATGGAAGAAATAAAGATTTTTTTATTTTTATTTGCTGGATCCTACGTCAGGGAGACCTGGCGCGCTTATATCTAGAGAACGACCCTTTCGACTCTTCATCCCCGGCTGCCCAATACTGTATGTGAGTTTTATACACAGAGAAGCACCATGGAGCTCCAGTGCCCCATCCCAAAATCTCTTGCAGGCGCCCCACTTAGGGTTACCATCTTTCCCAACAAAAAATATCTGCCAAGTTTAATACGGCTAAAAATTGGGGTTTGTTGGGTTGCCTGGCTTAACATGGTATGTAAAATGTACGCTTTACTGATGTCTGTGTGTTTGGTGCAACTACACAATCTGACGCCGTTATCTGGTCAATGTCTGGGTGGTAGCATCAATTAAAGACCCCCAGGTGTGACAATCAGAGAGCAGGTATCCTCTGACTGATGGGGGGACTGATTACATGCACACAAGTCCATGTTACCTTTCGCCCACATCTGTATTGGAAGATCCGTCTGGAGCCTCCATTGCAGATTCCATCAGAAATACGGGACAGATTAGAGCAGCATAGGTGAAGAGACCAGATCCATTCTAGGCAGTATGGTCTGTCACGTGGCGTTCATTTATATCATTTGATGGAGACCTTGCTTCCATTATTTTAAATGTCCTCCTTCTATAATGGACTGTTTTGTGATTATTGTAATATTATTTTTTTTGCCATTAATAAAAACATTATACTTCTGTATTAATCCTCTGTAAAACACACATAGAATGGGTGTATATGGAGATCTGCAGATACCAGTACAGTATACATGAAAACATTACTATTGAGGCTTTTAGTCAGAGGAAATCCTCCCATTAATAACGTGGCTCACTGGTTAAAGTTTCTGCCTCTCATACAGAACCCAGCAGAGACAATCTGAGAGAGGAGACAGAAAGGGGTTATCCCATGACTAATGTAAAAAATGGAAACCATACATCATTATAGTTCATTATAACCTCTTTCTAACAAAGCTAGAACCAGCCCTGTACCTCACATGGATCCAGAGATCTCCACATTCATTGTTCTGCTAGATTTATATCAAGCTGGCCGCTCAAGGGGAGTGTCTTTTCTGCTGGCGCTAAGGGGGCGTGTCTGTGCTCTCACTATCACAGCTAAGGGGGCGTGTCCATACTCTCCCTATCACAGATCAGGGGCGTGTCCATACTCTCCCTATCACAGCTCAGGAGGCGTGTCCATACTCTCCCTATCACAGCTCAGGGGCGTGTCCATGCTTTCCCTATCACAGCTCAGGGCCGTGTCCATGCTCTCCCTATCACAGCTCAGGAGGCGTGTCCATGCTCTTCCAATCACAGCTCAGGAGGCGTGTCCATGCTCTCACTATCACAGCTCAGTAGGCGTGTCCATGCTCTCCCTATCACAGCTCAGGAAGCGTGTCCATGCTCTCCCTATCACAGCTCAGGAGGCGTGTCCATGCTCTCCCTATCACAGCTCAGGGGCGTGTCCATGCTTTCCCTATCACAGCTCAGGGCCGTGTCCATGCTCTCCCTATCACAGCTCAGGAGGCGTGTCCATGCTCTCCCTATCACAGCTCAGGGCCGTGTCCATGCTCTCCCTATCACAGCTCAGGAGGCAGTTGAAGAATGAAACTGAGCATGTGCGGCCATCTTAATGAGCAGGACAAAGAAATAAGAAGAAAACGGTAGCACTATACAGATACATTTTATTGAATAACTGTGTGGCTATGCAAATTTTTTTATTGCAGGCAATAACAAAAGTATTCAGATTCAGGTGCTGGTTTGAAAACTATTGAGTATTTTTCATGGGACAACCCCTTTAAATACATAGGGGTATGCTGACAGTGCTTGTGGATACCCACTCCCTCCCTTTCAGTGCTGACTTTGTACATGGAGTCAGCTTTAGTAAAAGCACAGGACTCCCAGAGAACAAAGCGGGAACTCCTAAAGCGAAGAAATGACTGCTAGAAATGAGCAGCTCAGTACAAATAGAATACTGCTGTTGGTTTTATGGTCAGTAGTAGTCAGGTGGCATCCCTAGCCCGCCAGCCACGTGCTAGTTATAATACTTCTTTGTGCACATGCACATGACCGTATGTATAAACACGGATCTGCAAAAAATACGGATGACATCTGTGTGCATTCCGTATTTTGCGAAATGGAACAGCTGGCCCCTAATGGAACAGTCCTATCCTTGTCCATTATGCAGACAATAATAGGATATGTTCTATTTCATTGTGGATCAGACATAAGGAAACAGAATGCACACGGAGTAACTTCCGTTTTTAATGTGGACTTATTGAAATGAATGGTTCTGTATACGGTCTGCAAAAAAATGGAACAGAGACTGAAAGAAAATACGTTAATGTGCATGAGCCCTTATATGGCAGAGGGGCTTTTGAGCCCCAAAAACCTGGGCCTGTGTGTGACTTAGGCCTCATGCACACGACCGTTGTGTGCATCCGTGTCCATTGTTCCGTTTTCCGTGATTTTCTGCGGACCCATTGACTTTCATTGTGAAAACTCAGATCCGACAGTATATTCTAACCCAGAGGCGTTCCCATAGTGATGGGGACGCTTTAAGTTAGAATATACTAAGAACTGTGTACATGACTGCTGCCTGGGCACCCAATCTCTTACAGGGGGCTGTGGTCCGCACAATTAACCCCTCAGGTGCCTCACCTGAGGGGTTAATTGTGCGTATCATAGCCCCCGTAAGAGATCAGGTGCTGCCAGGCAGCAGGGGGCCAGACCCCCCTCCCTCCCCTGTATTAAATTCATTGGTGGCCAGTGCAGCCCCCCCGGCCCCCCCTCCCCTGTATTAAATTCATTGGTGGCCAGTGCGGCCTCCCTCTCCCCCCCTAATTAAAATCACCCCCCTCCAATCATTGGTGGCAGCGGAGAGTTCCGAATTTTTTGAAGCATTATACTTGCCTGCGCTGTCTGTGGCCGGCCGGTCTGTGCTATAAGCAATGCCCCGCACAGACCTTTCACTTACCAGTAGGAGGAGCGCCCGGCCGGTCACAGACAGCGCAGGTAAGTATAATGCTTCTAAAATTGCTAAGTAACCATGGCAGCCAGGACTGCAGTAGCGTCCTGGTTGCCATGGTAACCGATCGGAGCCCCAGCGATTAAGCTGGGACTCTGATCGGAACTCTCCGCTGCCACCAATGATCTTGGGGGGGGGGGGGGGGGGAGAGGGGAGGCCGCACTGGCCACCAATGAATTTAATACAGGGGAGGGAGGGGGGGCTGCACTGGCCACCAATGAATTTAATACTGGGGAGGGAGGGAGAGGCCACCAATGAATTTAAAACTGGGGAGGGAGCACCTAAACTCTTACAGGGGGCTATGATATGCACAATTAACCCCTCAGGTGCCGCACCGTGGAATAAAATATAGGAATTTGACTATGGACGCACACGGGTAAAGTATAGGCCCATAGACTTTTATTATAGGTGATGTATTATAGATCCATACAGCAGGGATTGTGACGAGATTGTACTCGTCGGTGTGATGAGAGATGCCCATAAACTGCCACGAACTGTGTATAATTTTCTCTTTTGATGAATTCTTTTTATACAGGTGAAATATATTATATTAAGAAATATGTCACTAGATATGGATGATTCCGTTGTTTCTGAAAGTCCACAAGATGAAGCAGAGATGGTGTCATATTTAGAAGAGGAAAACCTCCCAGATTACCTCTGGACTCAAGAGGAGCACATTAAAGGTAAAGTGTCCTGCTCAGAGCTGTGTAACTGTTAGCCGAATGCTCCGCAGACAGTTATGGTTTATCTTCCGCCCCCCCGTATACGTGCATGCAAGGCTGTTGTCAATGGTGGAGGGGGCACCTCTGGTAACATCTCCCCCAAAACAAAAGAATCAAACATGTTGAAGTCCAAGATGGATAATTCTTCTCTTCCCCCACATCTACCATCGGGGGGAGTAGGAAGGCCGATCCCACCTTAATCAACAGTTTCGGCTGACATACATTTAATGTGTAAAACCAGCCAACTCCAGTTGATTAGTGGTGTGGACGTCATAGATGGCAGTTATTTTTACTAGCCATGTCGGATCAAGTCTGGGGAATTAGGGGGTCAGGGTAGTACTCGAAAGTCTTGGTCATGCTCCTCTAATTAAATGTCAGATATTTCTAACTGCGTGACATGTTGCATTATATTGCTTGAAGAGCTCATCCTCCCCAGGGAAGACAATCAGCATATATGGTTGTACGTGATCTGCAAGGATGGATTCATATCCAAATCAGTTCAGAGTGCCTTCTATATGGATGAGTGGGCCCCGAGAATGCCACAAAAACATTCCCTAGACCATAACGCTGCCACCACCTGCTTGTGTTCTTCCAGCAATGGTTGCAGAGTGTTTGTTCTCTGACGCTTTTCTCCTGACACTTCAACGTCTATCTGTTTAATAAAGCAGAAAACATGACTTATCAGAGAAGACAACCCTTTGCCAATCAGCAGAGGTCCAGTTTTAAAACTTCTGCAAAAATTACTGCCGATGCAACTTGTTTATCAAAGGTGCAGTGACCATCTGTCTGTTTCAGATCCCCATACGCAGTATCAATGAACTGTTGTCTCAGACACACATGTGGTAGCTCCTGGTCCATATTGGCGGTACGCTGCTCCACTTTAGCGTGTCGGTCTACCCTCACACACCTTCGTAGCCTACATTCACATCTCACATCATGGCACACGGTGCTCTACTGTTTCCACATTACTTATTCACACTGGTGCCATTTCTCCACTCACCATACACTTTCACCACAGCAGCATGTGAACAGTTCACAAACTGCGCAATTTCAGAAATACTGCCACACTTGGTGTGAAAGCCAATTATCATTCCTTTTTGCAGCTCTGATAAATCACTTCTTGTACCCATTACAGTAATGAGGGATATGTGTGCAGACAACCTATCACACATCTTATATACCCACCAAGCCGGCTCACGTGACTTCCTTTGTGAGCTACGTGCTGCCGACGTCAAAAGTAGGAAGTGATCATAATAATGTGACTAGACTGTGTTAAAGGGATTAGCCCTTGAATAAGTTTCTGCCTCTCATACAGAAGGTCCTGGGTTCAACACCCAGCAGAGACAATCTGAGAGAGGAGACAGAAAGGGGTTATCCCATGACTAATGTCAAAAATGAAAATCAGACATCATATAGCACATGACAATCTCTCTCTAACAAAGCTAGAACCAGCCCTGTACCTCACATGGATCCAGAGATCTCCACATTCATGGCTCAGCTAGATTTATATCAAGCTGGCAGCTCAAGGGGAGTGTCTTTTCTGCTGCAGCTCAAGGGGTGTGTCCATGCTCTCCCTATCACAGCTCAGTAGGCGTGTCCATGCTCTCCCTATCAGAGCTCAGGAGGCGTGTCCATGCTCTCCCTATCACAGCTCAGGAGGCGTGTCCATGCTCTCCCTATCACAGCTCAGGAAGCAGGTGAAGGAGGAAACTGAGCATGTGCGGCCTTCTCAGTGATCGAGACAAAGAAATAAGAAAAAAAACAGCAGGTGGCGCCATACAGATGCATGTTATTGAATAACTCAGTGGCTATGGTAATTTTTTTATTACATGCAGTTACAAAACTATTCAGGTCCAGATGCTGGTTTGAAAAGTGTAGAATATTTTTCGTGGGACAACCCCTTTAAGTGTGCTATGTAATAGCGCAGGATGGTCAGGGCCCTTTAGGGCTGGACGTTCATGTCCTTCTCAGGCAGATTTCGCCTGCATTGTATTAGATGTTTACTTTCCATTTTCTTTAGCCTTACCCCGGCAGCATATGATTATGTGATTATTCATGCAGTCTATTTCTTCTTTTGTCCTTGAAGATGATGACTATACTTTTGGAGACACAATGGAAAGAAATCGCCTAGAAGATGCCGCTGCTGAAATAAGTGACAGCTTTGATTCTGAATCTAACTGGTAAGCAGAGCCCGGACCGGGCCTCGTCTCCTCTTCTCATTTATCCGGGGAATGCGTTGTGATTGTCCTGATTTTACTATGGGTTTCTATGATGCACACAGGAAACTAGAGAGCAAACAATAACCATTCCTTGCTTGTTTTATGCGGCTTTTATACAGTCGTCAGAACATTAAATTCTGGTAGAATATGTTGAATCCTCTCCGAGGTTTGTTTTGAGCACAGGTATGCCGGCTTATTTATTTGCCTTGAAGAGCGACTACTAAATGAGCATTTTTTTTTTCTGAACCATTATGACGGTGACAACTGATAACGGAGGAGATTTAGAGCTGGCAGAGCAATGGAATAGCTCAATAAATGGCGTATACACATGCAAAATGGAAATAATGAGGCCATTTACAAGACTTGATGTGATGTATCAGAAGAAAACTGCACAAAAACGTCCTATTGTGTGCCTTTGAATTGGTCCGCCTGGAAAAAAATGTTGTATAAAGCAGTCAGGAGTCCAGTCCTAGTAGCAGTGCATTCACTTGTGTGATAGATATTATATGTCTACCTAAGGATATTTTATCAGCGGAGTGCATCTTCCTGCTGGTTACAGAAGTCATATATATCTACGACTCCAATGTATAGATGCCTACAGAGCAGGGGTACTCAACTGGCGGACTGCGGTCCAAATACGGACGCCAGCTGTCCTGACCCCTGCCATCCCTTTCATAGGAAGCAGCACTTTAGGCTGCTTCCTAATATCCCAGGGTGCCGGAAAGAGCTGGGGCACAAGCTCCTCCATATGCAGGCGCTGGATGGAAGGGGATGAGCGC
Organism: Bufo gargarizans; assembly: GCF_014858855.1. Taxonomy (NCBI): domain Eukaryota; kingdom Metazoa; phylum Chordata; class Amphibia; order Anura; family Bufonidae; genus Bufo; species Bufo gargarizans. Next base: position 593,695,642 of record NC_058081.1, read on the forward strand.
ACTGAGCGAGACAGGTCCCTCCACATGCAGGCACATGGACTTGTCTCTCTCAGCGCTTTCATCCGGCGCCTGCACGTGGAGGAAGCTGTCTCCCTCAGCGTCTCAGTCCCTCCTCCCCTGCAGCAGTGGAACGTAAGGGAGCTTCAAGCGCCAAAGGAAACTTACGTGCTGCTGAAGAAGGGGGATAGACATCACCAATGAATAGGGTGGCCACTCAGGCCAGCCTCAAAAGAGGGACTTTAAAATGCTGCCCCCGACTCTGCTAAGCCCGGCCCTGATCGGTTAGGCCATGCCCCCCCCCCCCCCACTCTGCAGCTGGCGGGGATTTAAAAACTCAAGGTAAAATCAACTGGGGGGGGGGGGGGGGAGGGACTGAGGGGTACAGACAGGGCGGGAACACATCACTGACTGCAGGAAAGGACTCCACAGTGTCAGTGGCGTGTTCCCATCTTGCTTGTGCCTCTCTCTGTAAGGCTACTTTCACACTAGAATTTCGATTTTCCGGTATTGAGATCCGTCATAGGATCTCAATACCAGAGAAAAATCTGTCCGTTTTGTTCCGATTCATTGTCAATGGGGACAAAATGTAACTGAACAGAACGGAATGCTCCAAAATGCATTGCGTTCCCATACCAGAGAGCAAACCGCAGCAAGCTTCTGTCCATTATGGTATGCGGAGCAAGACGGATCCGGCATGACCCACAATGCAAATCAATGGGGACGCCGGATCAGTTTTCTCTGACACAATAGAAAACGCATCCGTCATTGCTATGTTAAAGATAATACAACCGGATCCGTTCATAACGGATGCAGATGGTTGTATTATCAGTAATGGAAGCGTTTTTGCTGAACCCTGCCGGATCCAGTAAAAACGCAAGTGTGAAAGTAGTCTAATGGTGAAATAAAAATAAGGCTCCATTCACACCATGGTATTTTTGTTCCACATCCAATCCCCATTGTTGGTGGATTGGATGCGGACCCCTTCATTTCAATGGGGCCGCAAAAGATGCAGAGAGCACACTGTGTACTATGAATAATGGAGATTGGATGTGGAACAAAAATACATATGTCTGTTCTGCGGCTAGGGTTGCCACCCAGCCAGTTGCTCACCGGTGCCGGTAATTTTTTTTTCTACCGACAATATTAATTGTCGGTATTTTCCTGTATGGACTGTTACTAATGAGTGCTTCCATTGTGGAGCGCTCATTAGTACAGCCTTTACCTTCACTGCCACTTGTGTTAATGAAAAAATAAAAAAAACTCACCTCCTCCATTTGCTGGCGCTGTAGGGAACGCTCACTGCTGACTGGTAGCTCAGGACAGGACCTGTGAGACATCATCACGCTGGAGCGCAGGTCCTGTCCTGAGCTACCAGTCAGCAGAGAGTGTTCACTGTGGCGCGAGCAAATGGAGATAAGTGCTTTTTTTTTTTTTTTTTTTTTTTTTTGCAAAAGCAGAGATGGGTGCATTATTTTTACTGGGGGCGTTCATCTTTACTGTTGGCATTCAGCTCGGACCTTCACCTGACTTCAGACCCAGGTATGTGGACCTTTAATAAAACTAGTTGCGTACCTCTGCTATAGAGGATTAAAGCACAGGAATAGGATGGTGCGGACCTCTCAGCAATCCTGGGAGGGCTGCACACTGCTTCTCCTTACTCACTGGCTCAGTCAGCAGTGCAGAATAAGAAGATAATTGCCTATTAGATTTTTCTTTGCCAGTTAGTATTGCAGGGAGTTCTCCGGCCTTTATCAATTGGCTGACAACTGCAAGATAGGCAGAGAATCCTTCGCGCTGAACCACATTCGGAAGTAGCAGTCATCAGCCCTTGCATGGTGGTCCAAGGGGGTTGTACTGTAAGATGGACACACTTTGTTTTAAAGGGATTCTGTCACCTCGTTTTAGGTTATAGAGATTCAGACATGCACGGCAAGATTGCCGCTAGCATGTCCGAAATATACCGGTCCTATAGGGCTGTGTCCTTTTATTTTGTTTAAAAAATGTTTTTAGAGAAATGTAAATGAGCCTTGTAAGGTGCCCAAGGGGCTGTACAAACCTTCTTGGTGCCCAGCCACGTCCCCCTGTGAAGGAGCCCAGCACCGCTTGCGTCCTCCGAATTTCCTCCTTTCTTCACAGTTCGATTGCGCATGCGCAGTTCCTTCCCTGAGGCTGATGCCAGCACAGAGAAGGAACACTATACCGGCACTGTGCATGCGTGAGCTCGCATATCGCGAGATTACGGCAATCTAACTGTGACGAAAGGAGGAGATTCGGAGGACATAGGCGGTGCTGGGCTCCTTCACAGGGGGGTGTGGCTGGGCACCAAGAAGGTTTGTACAGCCCCCTGGGCACCTAACAAGGCTCATTTACATATCTCTAAAAACATTTTTTAAACAAAATAAAAGGACACAGCCCTATAGGACCGGTATATTGCGGACATGCTAGCGGCGATCTAGCCGTGCATGTCCGCAGCTCTATAGCCTAAAACGAGGTGAATCCCTTTAAGCTTCTGTGAACATCAGTCTTCAATCCATAAAATGCACACCTGTTTCATGAAAACTGTACCATTTCTCAGAACTATCCCTCTGCTATTCCCCCTGGAAATGTATAAATTACCACCTGGGTGTTACCATTTCACTTGTCAATAGGATGTGTCTATACAGGCACTGCTATTCTCAGCACTGATGGGGCAGAGTGTATAGGGACACTTCTCTTTGGAAACTGTGTAATTGACAGTATTTCAAAACGTAACAGATTGACTGCAGACACACATTCAAAATCTACAATAAAAAAAGTGACATTTTTGGGAGGGTTTTTCCAATTTGAACGTGACTGTTAGGAGGTTAAAGGGGTTTTCCGTGATGCTAACCTATCCTCAGGATAGGTCATCAATATGAGATTGGCGGGGTTCTGACTCATGGCACCCCGCTGATCGGCTGTATGAAGAGGCTGCGGCGCAGCTCAGTGCCATTGAAGTGAATGGGGCTGAGCTGCGATACCGAGCCGTCAAAATCAAATGGACAGCACCGTGCTTGGTAAGCGGCAAGGAGGCCTAACCCTCACCAGAGCTGCGGTGAACACCGCGGATTCCTCAAGCAGCTGATCGGTGGGGGTGCCAAGATTCGGATCCCCGCCAATCTCATATTGATGACCTGTCCTGATTATAGTCCATCAATATGAAATTCCTGGGACATCCCTTTTAGGCCTCTGCAAGTAATGTATTATGATAAAAATATGAAAGCTGACAGATTGACTACATCTATTTCTGCTTCTTTCTTTGTTTTCTCCTGTCCAGGTCCAGTGAACAGTTTACTGATCGGGATGAGATGATGAATCGACGCGTCGATAATGTTCAGGCCTTCAGACTACGGAAAAAGCTAAACCAGCTGGACATTTTTCAACAGGAAAAAGAACTAATGATTCAGAAAGTCAGGTTTGTGTTCTTGTATGGGATTTTGGTCTGGAAGCAGTAAATATATTCAATGTATTCTTTCATAATGCAACTGCAGGTAATTAAATTCTGTGGCACTTCCTTGGGATTCCCTACAGTTGTCTCAGCCGAACTTCAGGCCTCATTAGAAAGATTGACAGCTATGCTTGCAGAAGGCTTTCCACATTTAAAGTCCAAGACTTTGTAACAGGGGAAAGCAGTAATTATTCAGGGTAATGAGGCAGTAGCCTATGGCACAGAGCAGTAGCGGGGCTGTCCCGACCTATCTAGCCCCAGCGGTACCAATCCAGTATGGCCTTTAACACTACACCTAATCAGGACTCAAGCATTGGAAATGTCTCTGTTCCATCCACATGTTTTATTGGATTTATGGAGAGCATTTCATTATACCTGTATATTAAAGGGATTCTCCAGGGTATGGATATCGATGACCAATCCATAGGTTCGACACCCCTCTTCCCTCCCATCAGCTTGCCATTGTGGCGGGAAACAGTGTACAGAACCAGAATATCACAGTCAGGGGTGTACCTAGCCTTTCTGCTGCCTGCGGCGAAAAAATAAAATGGCGCCCCTCCCTCCCCAATGCTTATTTCTTAACCTAACCCCTTCCCTTCAGCCTATGGCCCTTTGGCTACCCCTACACTTGGCGCTGCCTGAGGCGATCGCCTCACCTGGCCTCATCGGTGGTGCCCCCCTGATCACAGTTCTCTACTTCGTGTAGTGGCCATTCTTGGGTACTGCAGCTCAGCACTCTGAAGTTCTCATCCATCACATTTTATGCTCAGAGCTGCGGTTGTCAGTTTTGTTAGAGCATGCTGTTCACATCATGCCGTATAAACATTCGTTTTACATTTTACATTAATTAATGCTTTATTGTATTCGTTTTCTGCTACTTGCAGTCTCCAAATATAGTGATTTATGTTTGATCCCACTTTCTTGGAGACATAACAGGACCATAGTAATATTAATGATTGGACTGATTAGACTTCTCTGTGATACATATAATCTGTTGGCGTTTAAAAAAATAGGTTTGTTTTAAAAAATATATATTTCTTGTGTTCTTTTACCTTTTATCACAGGGAAGAACTGAAGTCATGTCAGGAAAGAATCGAGGCTCTGGAACAACAAAAGTCTAGTGTGGAGATGGATATTCAGAGCGAACAGAAGACTCATAACATGTAAGCAAGTAACTTTATAACCTGATATACTGAAAGCACAGAGACCTGTGTGGGATTTTCTAGACCGTTACCCAGTCCATATCTGCACCTTAAAGAGGTTTTGCTGTAATTGATGTAAAAATATTAAAATCAGACATCATTTAGTACATGACAAGCTCTTTCTAACGAAGCTAGAACCAGCCCTGTACCTCACATGGATCTAGAGATCTCCCCCCCTTTCACTGCTCCAATTGTCTTGCTAGCTTCATTTCAGGCTGGTAGCTCAGCAGGCGTGTCCTTTCTGCTGTTACTCTTTCCCTGCCACAGCTTCTGGCACAAGATATAACTGGCAACAGTTGAAGATTTAAATTGAGCGCGTTCGACCACCTCAGTCAGGTGGACAGGAAGTAAGGAAAATAATAAACAGCAGATGGCGCTATGCAGATATATTTTATTGAATAGCTCATTGGCTATTCAGAATTTTTGATTATATGCAGTTACAAATGTATTCAGATCCAGATGCTGGTTTGAAAAAGGTAGAATATTTTTCATGGCACAATTCTTTGAAGCCCATCTGTATATATAAATTAGCAATTGTAGCCGCAGAAAGCTTGGCTGGCAAAAATGGTTGCCTTCTGTATCAATATAAAAAGGTTGAAAAAAATGTATTTTCAGTTCAGTCTATTAACCCCTTAGGGACCCATGACGTACCGGTACGGCATGTTTCCCGAGTCCTTAAGGACCCATGACGTACCGGTAAGTCATGATTTTAAATTGAGATTGTGGCGCCCCAGGGGTTAATCCGCACAGGATGCCGGCTGAAATCATTCTAATCCGCACAGGATGCCGGCTGTATCGTCGATCGCAGCAAACTGCAGGTCAATTCAGACCTGCGGTTTGTTGCTATTTCTGCTGTTTCTGATCGCCGCGGTCCCTGACTTTAGTGTGGCACAAATCTATAGTGATCACCCCCCCTGCACCCCTGCTGGGAGGTGCAGGGGGGGGTGTTGCGGGCGGTGTGGGCGGTGCGGGAGGCGGGCGGTGCGGCAGGCCGGATCGCGATCCCCCGCCCGCCTCCCGCCGAATAATCGTTGGCTTCTAGTGGGTATACCAGGGTGCCAGCACATTGCTGGCACCCTGGTATAAACGGCTGACATCTGTGAATGGATGTCAGCCGTTTAACCCTTTCCATACAGCGGTCCGTACGGACCGCTGTATGGAAAGAGTTAACAGTAAGATGCGGCTCCCTCCCTCTCCCATCGGGGGGCTGCTGTGCCTTTGCAGCCCCCCGATGGGAGAGGGAGAGAGCCCCCAGACAGCCCCCCGAAGCCCCAGTCCTTACCCTTCCCCGTCTGCGAAGTTGTGGCAGACGGGGAAGGTTCCCATGGCAACAGGACACCTGCTCAGGCGTCCTGCTGTCCATGGTGCTGAACAGATCTGTGCTGAAAGCATAGATCTGTTCAGTGTAAGTAAAATACAGTACAGAAACCTATATAGGTTCTGTACTGTATTATGCAGACACCAGACCCACTGGATCTTCAAGAACCAAGTGGGTCTGGGTCAAAAAAAAGTAAGAAAAAGTGAAAAAAAAAGTGAAAATCAAAAAACACATTTATCACTAATTAAAAATGAAAAAAATAAAATTCCCTACACATGTTTGGTACCGCCGCGTCCGTAACGACCTGATGTATAAAACGGTAATGTTACTTTCCCCGCACGGTGAACGCCATAAAAATAAAAAAATAAAAACTATGAGAAAATTTAAATTTTGCCCACCTTACTTCCCAAAAAAGGTAATAAAAGTGATTTACGCCAAAATAGTGCCAATCAAACCGGCATCTCATCCCGCAAAAAATGAGACCCTACCCAAGATTATCGCCCAAAAACTGAAAAAACTATGGCTCTTAGACTATGGAAACACTAAAACATCATTTTTTTTGTTTCAAAAATTAAATCATTGTGTAAAACTTACATAAATAAAAAAAAGTATACATATTAGGTATCGCCGTGTCCGTATCGACCGGCTCTATAAAAATATCACATGAGTTAACCCCTCAGGTGACCACCGTAAAAAAATTAAAATAAAAACGGTTTAAAAAAAGCAATTTTTTGTCATCTTACGTCACAAAAAGTGCAATAGCAAGCGATCAAAAAGTCATATGCACCCCAAAATAGTGCCCGCAAAAAATGAGACCCTACATAAGATAATCGCCCAAAAACTGAAAAAACTATGGCTCTTAGACTATGGAGAAACTAAAACTTTTTTTGTTTTAACAATGAAATCATTGTGTAAAACTTACATAAATAAAAATTTTTTATACATATTAGGTATCGCCGCGTCCGTGACAACCTGCTCTATAAAATTACCACATGATCTAACCTTTCAGATGAATGTTGTAAATAACAAAAAAAAAACGGTGCCAAAAAAGCTATTTCTTGTTACCTTGCCGCACAAAAAGTGTAATATAGAGCAACCAAAAATCATATGTACCCTAAACTAGTACCAAGAAAACTGCCACCTTATCCCGTAGTTTCTAAAATGGGGTCACTTTTTTGGAGTTTCTACTCTAGGGGTGCATCAGGGGGGCTTCAAATGGGACATGGTGTAAAAAAAACAGTCCAGCAAAATCTGCCTTCCAAAAACCATATTGCATTCCTTTCCTTCTGCGCCCTGCCGTGTGCCCGTACAGCAGTTTACGACCACATATGGGGTGTTTCTGTAAACTACAGAATTAGGGCCATAAATAATGAGTTTTGTTTGGCTGTTAACCCTTGCTTTGTTACTTGAAAAAATATATTAAAATGGAAAATGTGCCAAAAAAGTTAAATTTTGAAATTGTATCTCTATTTTCCATTATATCTTGTGCAACACCTAAAGGGTTAACAAAGTTTTTAAAATCAGTTTTGAATACCTTGAGAGGTGTAGTTTCTTAGATGGGGTCACTTTTAGGGAGTTTCTACTCTAGGGGTGCATCAGGGGGCTTCAAATGGGACATGGTGTCAAAAAACCAGTCCAGCAAAATCTGGCTTCCAAAAACCAAACGGCGCACCTTTCACTCTACGCCCCGCTGTGTGGCCGTACAGTAGTTTACGGCCACATATGGGGTGTTTCTGTAAACGGCAGAGTCAGGGCAATAAAGATACAGTCTTGTTTGGCTGTTAACCCTTGCTTTGTTAGTGGAAAAAATGGGTTAAAATGGAAAATTAGGCAAAAAAATGAAATTCTCAAATTTCATCCCCATTTGCCAATAACTCTTGTGCAACACCTAAAGGGTTAACAAAGTTTGTAAAATCAGTTTTGAATACCTTGAGGGGTGTAGTTTATAGAATGGGGTCATTTTTGGGTGGTTTCTATTATGTAAGCCTCGCAAAGTGACTTCAGAGCTGTAGTGGTCCCTAAAAATTGGGTTTTTGTAAATTTCTGAAAAATTTCAATATTTGCTTCTAAAGTTCTAAACCTTGTAACATCCCCAAAAAATAAAATATCATTCCCAAAATAATTCCAACCTGAAGTAGACATATGGGGAATGTAAAGTCATCACAATTTTTGGGGGTATTACTATGTATTACAGAAGTAGAGAAACTGAAACTTTGAAATTTGCAAATGTTTCCAAATTTTTTATAAATTAGGTATTTTTTTATGCAAAAAAAAAATTTTTTTTGACTTCATTTTACCAGTGTCATGAAGTACAATATGTGACGAAAAAACAATCTCAGAATGACCTGGATAAGTCAAGGCGTTTTAAAGTTATGAGCACTTAAAGGGACACTGGTCAGATTTGCAAAAAATGGCCAAGTCCTTAAGGTGAAATAGGGCTGAGTCCTTAAGGGGTTAAAATACCATGTTGATCTAGAGCAGGCATGCTCAACCTGCGGCCCTCCAGCTGTTGCAAAACTACAACTACAACTCCCATCATTCTCTGACGGCCTACAGCTATCATCCTACAGAAGGGCATCGTGGGAGTTATAGTCTTACAAAAGCTGGAGGGCCGCAGGTTGAGAGGAAGGGAAAAAACAAACAAACATTAGAGCGCAGCCACGCGTGGCATAGATGCTGCGGCGTTTACAGTACAAGTAAAGTGCAATATTTCAGAAGTCTCATCCACACACAGAAGAAACCATACAGAATTTACTGACTTGCACTGCGGGTTTTAGATCTGTGGTTGTGAGAGTTTATCCGTTGGGTTTTACCTCCGGCTTTCAACAGGAAATTCTGCATCAAAATCTCCTCCAAAAAACTCTGTGTGAACCTACCTATAGAAAGCAGTGTCAGGCAGCTGCTGCCAAAGCAGATCATGGGTGTAGCCATGTGAACTGTAAAATGCATGAGAAAGTCCCAGAAGGGGGGTATTTCTCTCCCAGGTTCCTCAGCTGGCTGAGATGCGTGAAATCCAGAATAACGCTGGCCTCAGTAAATATAGTTGCTGGAGCTATTTTTATTTATTTATTCAGGGCTGGATTTTACTTGGATTGGGATGGTAGGTTTTGGCAGTGGGACCTCCCGATCCACCCCCCTTCTGGGCCAGATAAAGCACCTCCCAGTGTGTCAGTCTGGGAAGAGAGAGTGTGATCCTAGAGCAGAGACCTGTGGAGAATCTGAGTGGTCTCAGCCGGGTAGGCTGAGAGGCCACGGGGATGTGTGATAGCCCGAAGTTTGGGGGACTCAGCGACGCATGCTGGAGCGAGGGTCACAAGGCCAGAGTCAGGAGGACTACTGGGCCACACTCCCCCCCCATAAAGGTACTGGACTTGTTACAGCCTGGAGGCTGCGGGACTGTTAGGCTGATAAGGCCGCATGTGATTACCGTGTGCTTTAGGTGAGTCAGGGATATGATTCTGTTTAAGTAGAGCCCAGACGGGCAAGGTGTTTATGTTGGATTTGTTTGTTTGTTTTGCTGTCGTACTACAATAAAGCACCAGTTTGGCCCCTAAATCCTGGTGTCCTGAATAAGTATGTGGTGGCGACCCCTGAAAGAAAGCCTGACATGGGGTACATCAAGAATGCGTTTGACGAGAACATCGTTCTGCCACTTTACACATCACTCGTCAGACTACTCATGGAGTGCAATTAATATCCCCAAATCCTTTTCTAGGTCGGCTTTACCCATTCTGCATGCAGTGGTGACATGTGCAAGACTCAATACCGCCTTGCATCGGCCTGGTTATTGATAAAAATGTGATCATCACTTTCACACAGTGGAAGCAGCCATTTGTGATCTGGACTTTTATGTCCAGCAATCATTGCTGTAGGTTTGATCCACCTGCCCACTAGCATCTGCTACTGTATATCAGTGCTATTTATTTGCTAGGCTATACGGTATACAGTAAAGTATAGGTGCGCTGAAGTCAACATTTCAGTTCCGAACGCTTGTTATGCTGGCTATGTGTTGTAGCCATGGTTCCCTAGTGACAAGCAGATGGTACAGATGATGTATATGTCTCCAAGGTCCTTGGTTGTAGCACAGTTTTAGCCTGATGTTTCTGCCATTAAGAATCATCTGCTCTCTTAGAAAACACAACAATATGGAGGTAAGAAGATTCATACTTTGCAACAGCGCAGGAGTCGCTGATTGATGCATGAAATGTTCCCTTCATAATTTATGATGCATTTCAAAATTGTGCAATATTCTGCTTTAGGTACAAGATGTAGCGGTTGCTAAATGACCGTTTAGCACGATGCTGTGGTATTAATATAGTGCGCCGAATGTTTGTGGTGCAGCCGTTTCTCCTTCTGAGTGACTGGGCAAGCAGCTTAGATGTGCTACACTAAAGGCGCTATCCCGTGAAAAGTATATGTCAGATATCCACAGGATAGGTGCTGAACATCGGACCATGGAGGGGGTCTGACCGCTGGGAACCCCATCAATCCCAAAAACAAGTAACTGCAACTACCTACATGCCCTGATAGCTGTAGGCTCTCCGAGCATGCTGGGAGTTGCAGTTTTGCAACACCTGGAGGCCTGCAGGTTGGGCATCTCTGATCCATAATATTAAAGATTTTGCAGCTTTAAAGTGATATGATGTAAATAATTACTTATTATTATTGCATTTAGTTGCTTATGTAACTATTTGAAATTCTTCCCCCACCTGAGTCATGGCCTGACAGGCGGCCTGTAAAAATCCCATACACTGCAGTATTTTTTATTTTATTTTTTAAGTTTATTGAGCAATCAATTTGATAACATATTCAAATCCACAAAGGGGACTTGAGATTACAGTAAAACACTAAAATAGTAACAACTTAAATCCCCTCCCATTCCCAGTTTTACATCACAAATAAATAAACATGATTGCTATCTTCATGTTCAAACTGTGGGGGGCGTGAACAGGCACTGGAGGAAGATGGCCGCATGATTTCTGCGCTCCTGCACCCAGAGATGAGTTAAGCCTTCAGCCCAGCACCTACACCCTTGATTAGGGTACACAGCAGCTGAAACAGTTCCACCCTCTGCCTACCGGAACCCCGCCGAGATGGGGAAATCCCGCAGGACACAGCACAAACCGGACTCGGACCTAAGGCGGTACTTTGAACCGGAGTGCAGCAAAGATGGCGGCACAGCGTGCTCCTCACTGCGCTCCTCTCCGACTCCGCCAGACTCGGCGCACTTCCCTTCGCCTCCCATACAGCCATTAGCGGGGAGTGCGGCCTCAGATATGTTTGTGCACCGGGTCATGCCGACTCCCTGTTAACTGAGAGTGCCGACCCCGCAGCTCATGAACTGGAGCCACACTAACATCCACACCTGACCTCCATAGCTTGGGACAGGGCAGGGGACAACCTCAGAGCTCAATTAGCACAGAGGACACCACCTCCCTAGCCGAAGGGACAGCTAGCCACATAATAGATGCCTTAACAGGACTACCTGCCTCTCACTCTCCAGTGAACAGGCACTCAAGCGTATGCTACTAGCTCTGACATCCTCCCTCAATGAGGACATTACTGACACCCATATCTGCATCTGTACAAGCTCTTGATGCTAGGGTGCTACATATTGAAAGAAAATGGTAGAGTATGCGGAGTCCCAAAACAACATAATTGATGCCAATAATGATATGGCGGATGAGCTGGAGCGGGTAAAATCTAAACTTGCTGACCTGGAGGACCACTCGCGGTGCAACATTAAACAGCGGGGAATCCCAGAAACAGTCCCGCCGTCTGGTATCACTTCCTATATACAGAAACTGTTTCGGTCTTTGCTTCCTAATTTGTCAGCTCAAGATCTGATCATAGATCGAGCCCATAGGGTCCCTACGTATCGGGCGGAAACGGTACCTAGAGACACCCTAGCTAGAGTGCACTTCTTTCATGTTAAAGAGGCTGCTCAGAAGATGCCAGACCCCTTCCAAGCCGGCACGCTTTATACTGATCTCTCTTCTACAAGTCTCCGCCAGAGGAAACTGTTAGCCCCGGTTACCACCACACTAAGACAAAGCAATATCCTGTACCGCTGGGGATACCTGGTGAAGATCCTGATAACTAAAGATGGCACTGCATATACCATTAAAACCTTGGAAGAAGGCAAAAAGTTGTTACTTTAACAGAACTCGCCTCGGAGGAATGTGGAAAGGCAAAGAATCTTCACTACCCCCTATCCACTGGGCTGATTCATCACTACACAGCTAGAACCTTCAAGTGCAGAGGAAAGTTGTATATCCTTCTGGTATTTCACCGGGACTATACCCCCACACTGCTGATAGCAGCCTAGAGCTGTGTTTCTTAAACTTTTTATTCTTATATTTTGGGACTCTCTGATTTGATGTTCCCCTTTTACTATACTTTTGCATTGTTATTTATATTTATTTGCATTTATATTTACCGTCCTGAGATATTCTGCACTTCTATACCAGTCCAAAGGTGCTCCACTTTGTCACTTGATGTGAAGGGCCTTAATTGTGGAAAGAGGCAATGTCACATCAAGCTGATGTCCTGTGTTCACAGATCATTAAGAAAGAAGCGCACAGATTGAAGCACCATTCTTTCCCGACCATTCTACAATCACATTCAGAAAAGAAGACAAGGAATGTTTTGATTGCTTTTACACAGATCTCACAGATAACTGATGTCCGAGGTCGTTATGTGATCCCAGTGTGTTCCCTGAACAATAACACTTAGGCCTCAATGCACGAACACCCACTGTGGGGCAGCTGCAGCGGATCGCGGACCCATTCACTTTAATGGGTCCGCGATCCGGGCGATCCTCAAAAAATAGGACATGTTCTATCTTTTTGCGGAACGGAAATACGGGACGAAGCCCCACGGAATCACTCAGTAGTGCTTCCGTAGGGTTCCGTTACGCACCATTCTGCATCTCCAGATTTGCGAACCCATTGAAGTGAATGGGTCCGCATCCGTGATGCGGAATGTACACGGAACGGTGCCAGTGTATTGCGGATCCGCAAATGCGGGCTGCAATACGGCCACGGAGAGCACACAATAAGCCTTATACTATTGTTAACCTCTATCCAAATCTCAAATACTACCCCTGACTCTCCCTCCGGAGACCTTTCATTTAATGAAATCCACCTTTCAACCAGACTGGCAGGACACTGAGATACAATATCTAAGCACTCGCCTTACCAAGACCCGGTCAGTGGTCTATTCCCATAAATACCAACCACTCCTGAAAACAATTGAACAAGACTTATCCACGTTTGCAAAACATGACATCTCCTGGGTGGGCAGAATTGCTACCTTCCAAATGTTTACCTTGCCTAAAGTGCTGTATATTTTTGGTACTCTTCCCTTGTCCCTACCCACCAGCTTGTTTCAGAAGGCCAGACAGCTTATTAGTGTTGAGCGAACTTGTGTTTTAAGTTCGGCGTCTAAAGTTCGGATTCGGGTTATCGAAGAATCGCATTATGGATTCCGCTACCACGGACCATAATGGAATTTAGAATCCATAACATATGGATTCTAAATTCCGTTATGGTCCGTGGTAGCGGAATCCATAACGCGATTCTTCGATAACCCGAACTTTAGACGCCGAACTTAATACACAAGTTCGCTCACACTAATAGAGCTATCAACCTCTCTGTTTTGAGAGACTGGTGGGCAAGAACCACTGACAAACACTGGGTTCACGTAGAACAAAGTGTAACCCCCCGGTCATCAATTAATATAACTTGGACAACCCCTTTAAAATATAAAAATATTTTTCCTGCACATTGAATGCCATAATGGGAAAAGAAACAAGAATTCCCGATTTCATCTGAGCGCTCAGGAATCATTGATAAACATGGGCTGAGAAGGCTTCCCATCTGGTCCGATCACACACAGGAGCTACTGTAGCACAAAGTGTTAAAAATGTTAAAGGGGTTCTCTGGCAATTTGATATTGATGGCCTATCCCCAGAATAGGTCGTCAACAACAGATCGGCAAGGATTAGCTTTTCGAAAAGGCTGCAGTGCTGCATGATCACTTAGGCTCCTCCCTAGGCCAGTGACATCACTATACATCGGTCACCTGGACTAGGCTGAGCTGCAATACCAAGCGCAGCCACTATGCAATGTCCAGCGCTGTGCTTGGTAAGCTGTGAAGAGACCACAGCGCAAATTGGAGATCCAGCTGATCAGAAGTGTTTGGGGGGGGGTCATACCCTTATCAGTCTGAAATTGATGACCTATCCTGAGGAAGGGCCGTCAATATTAAATTCCTTTAATGCTGATGATATTATTTAATATACGGTTAGTAATTGTATCCAGGAATAACTACTTCATGAATAGAGTCCTTACAAATGTGCACCTGTAGCTATTGCAATCTCTATAGACTATACATGATCAGAACATTTTCCATTGTTTAAACATCTTTACAGAATTTGATGTTTTCTCTTTGCGTTGACAGGGCGGCGGTTTTCCGTCTGAGAGCTCTGCATAAACGACTGAGCAGCGAGCTGTTCAATGAGGAAGACGTGAAGACAAAGATTGCCGGCATCCTGACGGATAACGAGTGAGCTGACCTGCTCTGTGCAGAACCTACTGGGGTGGAGCAGTTAAATATATTGCAGTATGGCAGAAAAATGGGCAATTTTCTTCAGTAAAATACAAAATAGCAAACCTTCAGAAAATGTATATTTTGCTGGTTTCTGCACTCCTGCCCTTAGGGTCCATTCACATGTCCGTAGTGTATTGCGGATCTGCAAATTACGGATCCGCAATACACCCGGCCGGCACCCCCCATAGAACTGTCTATTCTTGTCCGCAATTGTGGACAAGAATAGGACATGTTCTATTTTTTTGCGGAGCCGCGGCCCCAAACCATTCCTGCCCCATTGAGAATGAATGGGTCTACACCTGTTCCCGATATTGCGGAACGGATGCGGACCCATTTGCGGACGTGTGAATAAACCCTTATGTGCGTATACCCCTGTCACATTGTTGTGGACATGTATAGTTATGGTAATATATGTTATACGATAAGTTCCACTATGCTGGGGTCAATGTTAGACTGGGGGACATTTATCAAAACTGGTGTAAAGGAACTGGCTTAGCTGCCCATAGCGACCAATCAGATTCCACCTTTCATTTTACAGCGCTCTATGGGAAAACAAAAGGTGGAATCTGATTGGTTGCTATGGGCAAATAAACCAGTTTTCCCTCCCACCAGTTTTGATAAATCTTCCCCACAGACCTTAGTCACAGTCTAAGAGCTTACTCACACGAACGTGTGCCGGCCGGGCCCGCAAATTGCGGTCCGCAATGCACGGGCCCTGACCGTAGGACCACCGTATGCAGACACAGGACCTATTCGCTTGAATGGGCTCCGCGATCCACATCCGACAGTATGCACTGCAAAAAAGGAGGCACAGGTGGGAAACCCACGGAAGCACTCCTTCCTTCTGGATTGCGGAACCATACAAGTGAATGGGTCCGCAGTACGGCCCCCGGCAGACAACGGTCGTGTGCATGAGCGATCTGTAGTTTTTACTGTTTTTATTAATACCATTGTGGAGTGTAAATGCTTTTTTGATCACTTTTTATTAAATGGTTTTTCCGGGAGCTTTTTACTGATTACCTATCCTATTTACTGAAGCCGGGTCCTTCAGCTAGTTATACATATAATACATTATATATTATAGCCCCATACTATAATTTATTATAGTATGGGACTTTGGGACACAGTGGTACAAATGAACTCTATTTTTTATTGTTTGTTCTTATTTTTATTATGAGGAAAGAGGAGTGATTTGATTTTTTTTTTACATTTTTTTTTATATTTTTTAAATACTTTGCTAAAGTCCCCCTAGGGGACTTGAACATGCATTAGCAGATCACTTCTCCCATAGACTACAATGACTAACCTTGCAGTATATGTTAGATTCAGTACGTTCTGATGGAGCCATGTCACAGGCATAGGAATGTATTGCTGTGATAGCCTCGGATCCTTCCTTATGCTCAAGACTACCCTAGAGAAAGGACAGCTTCCCTGATCTTAGCGTCAGAGAGTCGTGGTAACGCAGTGCTCTCGAGGAAATCCGCCTAAGATGCCAAGATCTGAGCGGTTAAATGTCTGTTATCGCAGATCCCAGACATTAGTTCTGGGTGCCTGCTGTTTAAAGCAGCAGAAACTCGGCTATGGTGCCCACTCTGCTTGTGAGTGGGCACCATTTTGTAAAGACTGCATGTACGGTGGCAGTTCTAAAGGGGTTAAATAAGTGTCAGTTTTCAGTCTACTATTAAGAAGTATTTTAAGAGCATCTGCCAGGATCTTAAATGCCGTACAGTAAATCTCATCAGAGTTGAATTTACACTTACCATTATATCAGGGAATTCTATTATCAGCTCATTTCACTAATCTGTATCTCATTCATGGGATCATTGGGTAATGGCATCCATCAGAATTCAGGATCAGTTCAGGACAAACCCATAATAGCTGTTATGGCTCCATTAAAGAGTTGTTTCTTTGTGGATATGCCACCAATGTTTGATCAGTGAAGGTCCAACCAATATGAACCCTGTCGATCACCAGAACAAAACGGATAACTTCTGTGATGGTTGTTGCCGTATGAGTCGACAAATGTTCTTTAGCATCCTGTTAACATTTGTACTCGCATTTCCTTTCCTTTGATGGCAGTGCCAAATCTGTTACAGGACAGACACCAATGGCGCCCAATGAACCCCACCGCTGGGTGTCCCTTTTGGAAGAAATATTGCTGCAGTCATGGTATCTGCAGTGGAGACACCTAATAGAGCTTCCAACCCAGCAGTGAACAAAGCCTCAAAGGGCTTGTCTAGATTTTAGATATTGATGACCTATCTTTGGGATGGGTCATCAGTATTAGATTGGTAGGGGTCCAATACCTTGCACCCCTGATGATCAGCTGTCTGCAGCAGTCGCTGGTGCCAGTAACGCAAAAGTGGAATGAACCAGAAGCAGAAGACTCCATCTGTGTAGTGGTTATCCCGACATAGTGAAGCCCAGCTCCATTTCAACTGAATGGAAGCTTAGCTGCAATAAGCCGCCTGTCCACTACACAGGAGAATAGGTCATCAGGATCTACAAGCTGGTCAAGAGGTTTTGTTAACTATGTAACAAATATATTTGTTAACTGTATAACAAAGAAGCTTTACTCACCTCCACCGCTGCCCTGCCGATGCTGCTGTGATCTCCGGGCTGATCATCTGATCAAGCCGGAAACGTTAAGAAAGACCCATTCAGCTAATCACTGGACTTAGCAGTGACCCACCTTAAACAGTGACTGGCTTTCCTAATATTTCCAGCTTTTTGAACCAGGGCAGGAAATGCAGACAATGTGTAGGATTGGTGGAGGTGAGAAAACTTCTTTTTTTTATTTTTTTACAAGTTCTGGCTGAAGAAAAATTCTCTCCTGAAATACCCTTTGAATAAAATTCTCAAAAAGCATAATTCAATAGTCTGCAGCTTGCCTGAAGGGAGATGTTAATTCATTTTAATGATATTTTAATGATATTTAGCAAATTAAATCCCTCTTCCTAAATAAGTGTTCTCATTGGATAGGTATGATCTCTGGCACATTGAAGTGGAACAAGGAAAATTTACCAGTCTTCGTGAGAGGCTTGAACAAGATGAAGAAGTCTTAGAGAGAGAGCGCAAAGACTTGGCGGAGCAGCGAGCTCTGAGGGAGAAAATGTCACTTACTCTGGCAGAGCGTAAAAAACAGACCGAAAAAGAGTAAGTAAAACTGCAATAGAAAACGGGGAAAACCTTCACCAGGACATGAATTGCTGTTGCTGGTGAATTTTTCAGCTATGTTTAGCAGGTATTCGTTTCATATTTAAATATCTTCATTTCAATCATAGTATAAAGTTCAGTATGTATTAAGTAGTTATACTGTATTTATCTTCGGGTAGGTTTAAAGGGAACCTATCCGCAGAGTCAGACTGCTGCCATGCTGCTGCTTGTAAATCCCTTTGTAGACATGGCCATGTTGACGTCAGTGGTTTCACTTGGAGGGAGAAAAAGAAGTTCTAAAATCACTGTGTGCCGCTCGATAGTCATCTGAGCAGTGCTGGAGCTGTGACTAGACACGGTGCCCTTGCTGTTGCTCTCCTAGCTTTAAATGATGCCCTGCTTATGTGAAGTCAGCATTAGCTGTGTCATGCTGGGCATCAATCAAGACAGAGAGGGTCTTGTCTCCCTCCTAGTAACCACCACCACTGTCTGGGTGACCACCGCCACTGTCTGGGTGACCACCGCCACTAGGCTGCTGCTCAGTACTACTATTTGCAGAAAACAACGGGCAGACCATTATAGAAATGCCTATTCTTGTCCGCAAAACGGACAAGAATTGGAAATGTCCTATTTTATTTTTTTTTTTTGCGGGGCCACGGAACGGAGCAATGGATGAGGATAGCAAAAAATGCGGCTCGGATGCGGAACCAATACAACGGGCAGCCCATTATAGAAATGCCTATTCTTGTCTGCAAAATGGACAAGAATAGGACATGTTTTTTTTGTTTTTTTTGCGGGGCCACAGAACGAAGCAACGGATGAGGACAGCAAAAAATGCGGCTCGGATGCGGAACCAAAACACGTTGCTGTGCATGAGCTCTTAGAGGAAGGGAGTTCCCATTGTCCCCAATCTCTCCAACCCCACAACAAGCGCCAAACTGTTGGCAGCCTAGTGGAAGCCCCCTGGGTTTCCATCTTGCTGCTCCTATTACACCCTGGACTTTCTTTTTATTTAAAAAGGGTCATACTGCCCTATAGAATACAGTTAGCACACCGTAAAACTGAAACCCAGTGATCAATGCATTTTTTATCCTATATATTTTTTTTTACAGTTTCTCAATACATTATATAGGGCATTAAATGGGTCATCCCATGAGTAATCTAAAAACATGGAAATCAGACTTCATATAGTGCATGACAGCGTCTTTCTAAAAACGTAGAACCAGCCCTGTACCTCCCATGGCTCCAGAGATCTGTCGGTTCATTGCTGCAATTGCTTTGCTAGATTTATTTCATGCTGGCAACTCAGGGGGCGTGCACTTTCTCATGGGGCAATTCCTTTCTGCTGCAGCTGGTGTCAGTTGAAGGATGAAACTGAGGATGTATGTCAACCTCCGTGATCTGGACAGACAATTTACGTAAAATTGGTGAGGGTGGCGTAAAATGCCAATTGTGACTTGAAAAGTCAGAAATCCCATCGACCAGTGAGTTTTCTATGCCAAAAACAGGCATAGGGGGAATAATGAATTCCTCCCCCAAAGTTTAGCTAAGTTTATTGAACTAGACCTTAGAAGTGCTGGGGTTTAATACTTCTTTCTGGCACTCCCATACCACAGAGGTTAACCATGCATCAGGTTATCTGCCAGCCAAGCTGTTATTGCAGAAACGAAAATATCATAACTTCACTTCTAATTTGTTAATACCACTAAGGAAGTGTGCCCATTAAATTTTTGTTTTCCATTGGAAATATACTTCTGGTGTATTCCACGATCTATACCTCAGACATAACCCATTGAGTCACATGGTAGAAGAATGTATACCACACAATATACAGATTTTATTGTGTTCCACTGTATAAAACAAAAAAGGGTAGCAGGCAAGGCTTTCCTACGCTAAGAAAAAATATATGCCAACGTACAGTATAGTGGACCAGTATATGCCAACGTATACTGGACCAGTATATGCCAAAAGGTTAGGCTAGTTTTACACCTGCAACGTGTATGTCCAGCTGACTCTCCGCATTTTTTACCGGAAGGCTACCCGATCTCTGCAGTACCGGATCTGGCAGGCTGTGTCGGCATAGAATTTACGCCGCAGATGTGAACCTAGCCTTACTCCTTTGGCTTACACATGGCACATGGAAGCCCATGGATATTTTCAGATTGTCCATTGAAATTTTTCCTGGCATGTATTCTAGACCCAATGTAAAAATGAAATGCAAACAAACCCTAAGCCTAATCTGAATTTTTAGTTTTGACTGAACAGTGTGTATGAATGCAATGTGTGCGAGGATTAATTTAATTATTGAACAAGTACAGTGCTATCGGTCAGTCCAAAAGGTTAGCAAACCACAAACCTGAATACTGAGGAAAGTAAAAGTAAGGAGAATATATCTGTGTGTGCAGAATTATTATGTAATTACCGTATATACTCGAGTATAAGCCGACCCGAATATAAGCCGAGGCCCCTAATTTTACCCCCAAAAAATGGGAAAAATTATTGACTCGAGTATAAGACTAGGGTGGGAAATGCAGCAGCTACTGGTAAATTTCAAAAATAAAAATAGATACCGTACCAATAAAATTACATTAATTGAGGCATCAGTAGGTTAAAGGTTTTTGAATATTTATTTCAAAGAAAACCAATATGGTATCAACAATAACTTTAACAGTACAAAAACCAACTAAAGCGAATAATCGATTTTTGGGAAAATACAAGTTCATGCGAATTTTTATGTGAAAAATTTGAATGCGATTTTTATTTTATTTTATTTTTTGCGAATTTTCGCAATCAAGACCTAGACTCGAGTATTAGACGAGGGGGCTTTTTGAGCACAAAAATATGTGCCAAAAAACTTGTCTTATACTCGAGTATATACGGTAAATGAAAAAGGAAATCTTCCCATCTCACTTGTTTCTTGTCATCTGTTCAAGTGAGAATAAAAAACAAGTTTACAAATAAACATTTCTGACATTTAAAAAATAAAAATAAAATCAGTAAGCAATATAGCTCTCTTCTTTTCAGTAACAGTCATAAGCCATCATCCATGGGGTCTGTCAGTTGCTTAAAGGGGTTCTGTAGTTTGTTTAAATTGATGATCTATCCTCTGGATAGATCATCAGCGTCTGATTGGCGGTTGTCCGACATCCGGGACCCCCGTTGATCAGCTGTTTGAGAAGGCAGCAGCGCTCCAGCAGTGCCACGGCCTTCTCACTGTTTACCGCAGGCCCAGTGACGTCACGACTAGTATCACTGGCCTGGGCGCGCCTAAGCTCTGTTCATTTAGCCCAGGCCAGTTGATACTAGTTGTGACGTCACTGGGTCTGCAGTAAACAGTGAGAAGGCCTCGGCGCTCCTGGAGCACGACTGCCTTCTCAAACAGCTGATCGGCATGGGTCCCTGGTGTCGGACCCCCGCTGATCAGATGCTGATGATCTATCCAGAGGATAGATCATCAGTTTAAACAAACTGCTGAACCCCTTTAATCTACTTTTTGTGCAGCAACAACCACATTGTCCGATACACTGTCCAGAGGTGGACTGTTCTCTTTCACAGTAAATCTCCCATTTAAGAAGGTCCCACAAGTTCTCAATAGGACTTAGGTCAGGACGGAGGCCATGTCATTATTCTTTCATCTTTAAGGCCTTTACTTGTTAGCCATGCAATAGAGTACTTCGATGTCCTGCATAAAAATCATGGTTTTCTTGAAAGATGCAGACTTTTTCCTATACCACTGCTTGAAGAAAGTGTCTTCTAAAAACTGGCAGTAGGTTTGAGAGGTGATTTTGAGTCCATCTTCAACACGAAAAAGTCCAACTAGCTCATCTTTGATAATACCAGCCCATAGCAGTAGCCCACCTCCACCTTGCAGGCGTCTGGGTCGAAGTGGAGCTCTGTGCCAGTTACTGATCCGGGCATGGGACTATCCATCTGGTCTGTAAAGAGTCACTCTCATCTCATCAGTTCATAAAACCTATCTGTCTTTATATATTTCTTGGCCCAGTCTCGACTTTTCAGCTTGAGTCTTATTCAGTGCTGGTCGGGTTTCAGGTTTTCTTACCTTGGCCATGTCTCTGAGCCCTGAACACCTTGTACTTCTGGACACTCCAGGGAGGTTGCAGTTCTGCAGTATGACAGCACTGGAGGATGATGGTCTCCTAGTCCAGTGTTTCCCAACCAGTGTGCCTCCAGCTGTTGCAAAACTACAACTCCCAGCATGCCTGGACAGCCTTGGCTGTGCGTGCATGCTGGGAGTTGTAGTTTTGCAACAGCTGGAGGCACACTGGTTGGGAAACACTGTCCTAGTCGCTTCACATTTGATTCTTCTGAAATCTTTGCCAGTATTTGTATCTTTTTTTTTTCCTCAACCCATTTCTTGCGACCGAGTTGACTATTTGCAACAAAATGTTTGATGGTCCTGTAATCACGCCCCAATATCTTAGCAATTTCAAGAGTGCTGAATCCCTCTCAAGGACTGTTAACAATTTTTGACATAGGGTCTTGATCTTCTTAGGCCACATCCTCCTTCATTACACAAATACATATCACCTGGTATGCTTCAATCCAGTAAATATTCATGTTTATACAGCTTGGAGTTGGAAAATATGCTTAAAATGATGATATAGTCAAAATACTCACTTTCCTAATAATTGTGTTTGTATAAGATATAAAATATTTGACTAAAACATGTCCATTCTTTACAGCCTTGTTACAGTCTGTCCCATAGGAACAAATTAATGACTACGTTTATTTTTTGGATTTCAGGCAAGAGATTAAGCAGTTAAAGGAACGGGAACAGCAATATCGTAAAGCTGTGGAGGAGGCTCAGAAGAATCATGAAAAAGCTGTTCAGTTTCTCAAGGAAACTATGGCACGGTGGGGGTTTCCTGTAACTACTTGTAATATAGAGATAGATTACTCCCTCCTCAGGGCAACAAAGTATTTTATCTC
Source organism: Bufo gargarizans (assembly GCF_014858855.1). Lineage (NCBI taxonomy): Eukaryota > Metazoa > Chordata > Amphibia > Anura > Bufonidae > Bufo > Bufo gargarizans. Next base: position 593,718,347 of record NC_058081.1, read on the forward strand.
TTGTCAAACTGATTGCTTCTGAGATTTGTACCAGTGGTCAGAACATTTATCAGAGCAACATTTTTCTCTGTGGTCTGTAAGACGGGACTGGTTATTATGGAAATTCCCATGGTTGCTAATATGATATCATGTTAGACAGGAATCAGCAACCTTCGGCACTCCAGCTCCCAGCATGCACACTTACTGTTGTGTTCAAAATAATGGCAGTCAGACATCACTAACCTGATCAATCACTTTTTTTGGTAGAAATTATATTTCTACATGGCAAATAATTTAGTAGCAGGTGTAGTAGAGTAATAGAAATCCAACAGACCCAACAGTCATGATTTGCATGCTGCTGATTCTGTGTAATTGAATTACTAATTGAAAGCAGTGTGGAATTAATAGCAGTGTGGAGTTCAATGAGTGAGGTAATTCATTCTTTGAAAAACAGGTGGCAATTATTGCCCTTATTTAAGGAAGGAAGGCAGCAAATGTTGTACATGCTGGTTACAGTGCATTTATCTCTGAAATTCTGAGGAAAGTGGGTTGTTCCAGACATTGTTCAGAAGAACAGAGTACCTTGATTAAAAAGTTGATTGGAGAGGGGAAAACATTTAATGAAGCGCAGAAAATGATAGGCTTCTCAGCTAAAATGATCACAAATGCTTTTAAATGGCAACCAAAACCTGAAAGACGTGGAAGAAAGCGAAAAACTACCATTCGAATGGATAGAAGAATAGCCAAAATGGCAAGGACTCAGCCAACAATCAGCTCCAGGAAGATCAAAGAAGGTCTAAAGTTACCTGTGAGTACTGTTACAATTAGAAGATGCCTATGTGAAGCCAAGCTATCTGCAAGAAGCCCCCACAAAGTCCCACTGTTGAAAAAAGACATGTGCTGAAGAGGTTACAATTTGTCAAAGAGCACATTGACTGGCCTAAAGAGACATTTTGTTGACTGATGAAAGTAAGATTGTTCTTTTTGGGTCTAGTGGCCGGAGACAGTTTGTCAGACGACCCCCAAACACTGAATTCAAGCCACAGTACACTGTGAAGACAGTGAAGCATGGTGGCACAAGCATCATGATATGGGGATGTTCCTCATACTACAGTGTTGGGCCTATTTATCGCATACCAAGCATCATGGATCAGTTGGAATACATCAGAATACTTGAAGAGGTCATGCTGCCTTATGCTGAAGAGGAATTGCCCTTGAAATGGGTGTTCCAACAAGACAACGACCAGAAAACGTGCAACATCTTGGTTCCAGACAAGATTGACGTTATGGAGTGGCCAGCCCAATCCCCGGATCCTAATCCAATAGAAAACTTGTAGGGTGCAGTTTCTGGTGCAAAACCAGGAAATACAGAAGGACTGTGGAATGTAGTCCAATCATCCTGGGCTGGAAAACCTGTTCACAGGTGCCATATGTTGGTTGACTCCATGCAACACAGATGTTCAGCAGTTCTCAGAAACAGGGGTTATACAACTAAATATTAGTTAAGTGATTCAAAGGAAAGCAAAATCTTCAAAGATTTTTCAGTTTATATAGTGAATGTTTGAGTTTGTAAAGAAAAATACAAACACTGCTATTTTTTTTTTGGAAGAGTCTAATATTCACTTTTCTTTAAAAAAAATTGAGGAACAACACAAATTTTATATATTTTTCTTCATGTTTTGATTTGGAATAGAATATGTAGTGTTCCCAATGCATTTGTGCGTATGGAAATAAAAGCTATTAGAAGGATTTTGAGCTTTATTCACTTTTGTAAACACACTGCTATTATTTTGAACACAACTGTACTTGGCTGTTATTGTAACTCCCGTAGAAGCGAAAGTAGAATTCGGGGAGTTGTAGTTTTAGAACAGCTGGCGTATTGGAGGTTGCTGATCCCTGATGTAGGATCTTCCAGAATAATTATCCCAATATATTACACTTGTATGCCTTGTAGTAGTTGTCCTGGATTTTCATATTGATGGTCCATCCTTACGATAGACCATCAACATCAGATCTATGGAGGGTCTGATACCTCTACCCCCACCGATCTGATATTACCTTGTAGCATTGAATCTGAAACTACACACCTTCATATGTTGTGTAGTGGACTGAGCTAGTAATTGCAGTGCTGCTCCTATTGAAGTGAATGGGAGTAGAGTTGCAGGTACCAGCTCATGCACTGCACAATGGATGAAGCTGTGTAGTTTCGGCATTGGATCTTCTCTGTAACAGCTGATCGGTGAGGGTACAGGGTGTGCCGCCAATCTGATGTTGATGGTCTACCCTGAGGATAGGCCATCAATATCAAATTCCTGGACGATCCCTTAAACCCCTTAGTGACCACCCATAGGTGTTTTTACGGCGGTCACTAAAGGGCCTTGGATTGGAGCGCTGCCTTTTTACGGCGGCACTTAAGCCCAAGCTAGCTCTATAAAAAAGCACAGGTGCTCCCTGCCCGCAGCTACCAGAGGTAGCTGGGAGAAGTGATCAGAGACCATGACAAGCGGACTCTGATCATGTGATCGCCGTGATACAGTGTATCATGGCGATCACCGAAAATGCCGGCAGCAGAGCTGCTGGCAGTAAACGTTCTCCCTCCTCTCATGTAAGAGAGGAGAGATAAAGTCTCCAGTGCAAGGATCAGGTCCCCCAGCTTCCCCATAAGGGAAAGCTGAGTCCCGATCCTCACCCCACCCACCAATACCTTAACAAAGTACCCTACAATAGTTCAGAAGGTGTTTTTAGACCCATAACTAGGAGCATTTATCGTATAAGGGACTTGTATGAACTGTAGCTGTATCCATGAGAGTCTATGATTGATTAATGTTTTTGGAAACACCAGGGTTCATGTGATTGAGGCTGAAAAAGAGCGGAAAAGCAGAGAAGACATGGAGAAGAGGATGCAAGCTGTACTCTCTCTGAAGAACAACATCTCTTCAAACCGGGTATGATAGTCTTTTGGGCTAGTAGGCTCCAGTCTGGATGAGTGTGTATTATCACATCCGTGGTATAATAGTGGCTGCAAGGATGTTACTTTCTGTAAGAGCAGTGAGATCATGGAGCCCCCTCCAGAGGAGGTTGTGAAAGAGTTCAAGAGGGGGCTGCATTTCTAGAGTTTAATAATATAAAAGATTTTCGCTACTAGATTTCTGGAGGAGGGTTGTTAATCCAGGGAGTTATTCTAATTGCCAGATTTGGAGTCCAGAGTATTTTCTTTGCCATAAAATGAGGGAAATTTCATTTCACCTCATGAATCAATTTTGCAGTATAATAGATTTAAGCCTCATTCACATGTCTGCGCTCAAATCTGTGAGAAGCTGGTAAGTGATGCATCCGTGAAGCTGTCCGTGAAGGATCCGTGTTGGGGTCCGAGTGTCCGTTTTTTGCTGTCTGTGTGCCATCCGTGTTTCACTGACACTGCACAGCTGAAAAAATAATTTTCTCTTCCTAATGAGCCGTGAAACACGGATGCAACACGGATGGCATCCTTGGTTTTCACTGACCCATAGGCTATAATGGGCTTGATGGATCCGTGAACACGGACAAAATAGAGCATGCATCCGTGCTAAAAACACAGACCTACGGACCGTGCTGAAACACTGATGTCTGAATACACACATTGGGGACGTGTGCTGTCCGTGTTCTCCATGTCAGACCGTGGAACACTGATGTGTGAATGAGGCTTTACCTAGATGCATGTGTTACTATGTTAATCAGATAAAGCAGTTTATCGGATTTTGCAAAGGCTATGTACAGTACCGAAATGCTCCAATGCACCTCACAAAATTTGGCAAATAGTTTTGATTAAAAATGACTTTTGTCTATACCGCCCCCCCCCCTGAAAACGTAACCAAACGTATAATTCACTGAAGATTATCAATTGGGGGTGTATCAAATATCAAACAATATGGAACTTTTATAGAATTTTATTTAAAAAAACAACTTTCTCTTTAAGACATGAAACATAAACTGAATTTTGGGTGTGACGTATGACCGAGCCCAATACGTGTCTTCACACATGACTCTATGCCAGATCTCAGTACTTCAGTAGATACTATCACAAGCCTCTTTTACTCTATACTGCATAGGTTAGGTTTTCCACTTTCTTTAACAGCCTGAAATGAGAAAGAAAAAAAAAAAATAGAGTTGAAGCTGCAGAAAGATGAACCGAGGTGCCTGACTTTCTCCATTTGGGCTATCCGTCTACCTCCTACAATGCCCCATGTGTTTCATCACTGCTTTGTTCCTGCTCTGAGTCATCAGGGGCTAAAGCAGCAATACTAAATAAAAATTACAGATGGTTAATTCAATTTTCCGCCTGGCAACGGTCATGCAGCAAAAGTGCCTTTGACGGATCTTTAATGACGTTATACAGCATCCCTATGAGCAGTAAAGCACTTTGCAAATACTTAAAGGGGTCGTACACAATTATGAAAATGTACCTGTTTTTGTCCAGAATCTCCGCAGCGGTCCATGACTTGTTTCTGGGATTACAGCTCAATTCCATTGACGCGAATAGGGCTGAGCTGCAGTACCACACACAACTCTTGAACAGGTGGAGTGCAGACATGATACCGCTTCATGTATATTCCATGCATATCCTGCATACAAGTAAGAATCTGTGGTTGCTGGTTGGTATCTGACAAGATGGGACAGCACTGTCTCACTGCCGTTTAATTGCACACAATGCATTGTCCAGTAATAGAAGAAAACAAGTATACATTCTGAATTCTGATTCATTACTCCCGTTGTAGTACTAGATTTATTGGAAGCTGGCAGCTCAGGGGGAATGCCCCTTTTTGCTGTTGTTCTTTCCCTGTAACCTACACAGCTCCTTACAGAATATAGGGCTTGTGGAAGTTGAAGATTTAAACTGAGCGTGTGCGACCCCCTCACTGAAGAAGACAAGAAATAAGGAAAAGAACAAACAGCAGGTGGCGCTATACAGATACATTTTATTGAATAGCTCAGTAGCTATACAAAATTTTTAGTTACATGCAATTACAAAAATGTTCAGAACCAGGTGCTGGTCTGAAAAATGTAGAGAAAAATGTAGATTTTGAGCCCCATTGGGGACAGCTTAATACTAATGTTTGTAAAGCGCTGTGGAGTATAGCAGCGCTATATAAGTGCATAAAATAAATATTTTTTCCTGACACAACCCCTTTAATGGGCCTTTCACACGGTCCAGTGATTATCTGGACCGATTATCTGGCGGTGTTAAAGTGCCAACGATTACCCGATGAACAAGAGAAAAACTCATAATAGACACAAAAATCATTGTTTGCCGGCCGCAGATGGTGCTGTGTAAACATGCTCTGCTGCCGGCAAACAACTGTATGGGGAAGAGAGATGGCATTAGCGATTGCTCCTCCCCATACTGTGGAGGAGATTGCTGCATGTAAATGTAGAGGTCTCCTTTACTGACGAGCAGGTGATTGCCAGGAAGGAACGCTTCCTCGTTGCATGTAAAGGGGAGAGTAAACATGATGAAATATTGATGGAACATATAAGGTGTAAGAAGGCAAATATACCGGAGAATAAAAAGAACTTGTGAAAGACGACGGAAGAGGAAGCAGCCAGTGAAGCCAAAGTTTTGGCATTGAGTTTTTGATTCCAATCAAATGTTTCCAAGCAATTGCAAGGTTTTCCCTAAGTGACCCCCTAAATTCTTGTCTCAAAGACCCCATAATATTTCTGAGACCTTCACTGAATTATATTTATAAAGTTAAGGCCTCATGCACACGACCGTGGTGTGTTTTGCGGTCCGCAAATCACGGATCCGCAAAACACGGATGGCGTCCGTGCACGTTCGGAACGGAACGGACAGCATTCAGTGTAAATGCCTATTCTTGTCCGCAAAGCGCGGACAAGAAAAGGACAGGAGCAACGGATGCGGACAACACACAGAGTGCTGTCCGCATCTTTTGCGGCCTCATTGAAGTGAATGGGTCCGCATCCGAGCCACTAAAACGGCGGCTCGGATGCGGACCAAAACAACGGCCGTGTGCATGAGGCCTAATACTGATTTTAAACTGAGCATGCAGTGTTATAATACTACAAATAGTTGTTTTTTTTAGCTGTGCCTTGTCTTCTTCTGCATTAATCATGTGTTCTACATTTTACAGGAAAACCTGCGTGTGGCTGAGTCTAGGAACAAAGCGCAGGCTGTGCTGGCTAAAAGACAAGAGACGCTGGAGAAAGAAGCTGTGCTAGCCAAAGGAGGAGATGTTACAAAGTTTATCGTGCACAAGAAGAGGCTTCAAGAGTATGAAAGGAGAAAAAAGTAAGTGATCAGTCATGAGTATGATGACATCGGAAACATTTGCTCGTTAAAGGGGTTGTCTCGCTTCAGCAAATGGCATTTATCATGTAGAGAAAGTTAATACAAGGCACTTACTAATGTATTGTGATTGTTCATGTTGCTTCCTTTGTCTGTTTAATTCATTTTTTATTTTATACACTGCTCGTATCCAGGGGTTAAGACCACCCCGCCGTCAAGCAGCGGTGGTCGTTGCTTGCAAACTATAGTAAAAAGCGTCGGCTTCTCTGGTGGTTTATTTACAGATGCCTATACAGGCGTTGAACCTGTCTTGTCCCAGGTGAAAATTTAATACTTTTATTATTATTTGGGTTAAAATACGTGCTTTATGCCTTTATTTAATTTTACTTGATGAACCAAATAATAGAAAAAGATTAGAAATACAGTAAACACTCCACTGCGTGGTCAAATGATGCTCAGTGAGTCAGGAGGGAGAGCACGTGCACTATCTCTCACCCCTGTCACTTATAGGCAGTTAGCTGCCTTCATGTCGCTTGCAGTGACACCTTCATCTAGGCTAAGTTGTGGGAGCTGAACTCACTCTTCCCACTTCTAATACAACACATGGATGATACCATATGTTAGCTGACCTCTGATATCCCTTTGGTGGTGCACACTGCGTACATAACATTCACGGTTTGAATACCGTATCACACTGCTAAACTTCTCTAGCTTTGATAAGTAGGCCGGCCGGACTACTGCTAACTAACTGACAGTGGAGAAGATCGCTTATTTAAAAGCTAAATCTGCCCCCCAACATGTTTCACCAGATAACCGGCTTCTTCAGGGGATTTGGGCAGCGTGGTGGGTGGGGCCGTGGGAGTGTGCCTAGGCACGCATGCGCAGCAACTCCCATCCCGGCCACCTCGTATCTGCTCTGCGGAGCGGTTCATAACGTGATGAAAAAATGAATCAAGACAGCAAAGAAGGCAATATGGACAATCACAATACATTAGTAAGTGCCATGTATTAACTTTGCTTATTGTGCCCTCCAGCTGAGAACAAAAACTGAGGAGCCCTCCTTCATGGGCAATGATGGGGGGCCCAGAGATGGGACCACCACTGATCAACAGGTTATTAATGTAAGAAGAGGGTTGTCATAAGATGGAGATGAGATTGGGACATTGCAAATTCAAAAGGCCACTATTTGTCCATAATAGGTTCAAGCAGGTGGTCAAAATGCATTAAATTTATAATCTCAGATTTCTAGTCACTGCAATTTCTTGCTATATTTTTATAGGACAAATATGTATCATCCAACATTGAAACTAATACTGAAGCTGCAGACAAATTTATTACCTTATTACCTTTTACTCCACTTACAGGTTTTTATTCTTACTTTCCTCAATTAGCAATGTATCTCATATTATGTGACTTGACAGCATCCTTGCCTGGGGCATTGGTCATTCTTAAGCTTGTCATACCTGACAATTTTGACCGGAATAATTGACGATCTAATGTGTATGGCTACCTCCTAACTGTCCCCCGACTGTAGATGTTGTGAGAGATAAGGATTGGACTGTTGGATTTCAGCTCAGGGAGACTCCAGGAATTAAAAAAATGAAAATACTTAAATAGTATTTTATAATAAATATATTCCCAAATATCTTTCATTACCGTGAGGATTCGCTCTGGTAGACAGGGTGTGCGGACGCAGTACAGAGCCAAATTACCAGTTCTTAAATCAAACTTCCGTGTTTATTCACACATAAAGCAAAAACCAAACTTTACTTTGCAGTCTTGGTGTTAGTTTACACACAATGGAAAGTCCACATAGCAAAAAATCACCTTGTTTGGCAGTTCTGCCTCCAGCAGTCCATAGCAGCCTTTTAGGGGCCCCATTTCCCTTACAGACGGGTCTCAGCCCTCCAGCACGGCACAAGCCTCAGATCCCAGCACACACAGCTCCTGAGCTCCACTGTCAGACTGAGGTAATCCCCCTCACCTGGCAGTGCTGGCTGGTTTTTAGGCCTGGCCAAAGCCGGCCTGGAACATGGGGAGTGGTCACCCACCCAGCACTTTGACTACTACCAGTAAGAGCCGTCCAAGATCAGCTATACAGCCATACTAACTATTAAGGTGTCAAACAGCAACTGCTGCTGACACATAAAAACCGTCTCTTACTCCACTGAGGCCAGGAACCTCTGTGACACGTACCTATCATCCACGATGATTCCTTGTACCTTCTTACATTACTTAGAATGGCTTGTTTTGTCTAGGGAGCAATCATTAGGAGAAATAAAAGGGCCGCCATCCTATCAGTACATACAAAACCTGTCCTAATCACACAGGAGGACAAGTTACTTTACCACAATGAGCCATAGTGCTGCCTCATCCTCCTCTCTGCTCTGTTTGTTAGGAGTCATGATCCTGAATACAGGTGAATCTCTGTGGGAGTGGAGATGATGAGGAGACCTGAGAGGAGGGTGAGGTTTGGCTAATGAGCAGCAGCACTTGTTTACAGTCTCCATTACCACAGTCTGTCCTGTCCGTCCTCTCTGTACTTCATGTCTCCTCATGAACTCCATTTCTACAGAGATTCAGCTAAAGTTCTTATCATCTGTATTCAGGATCATAATCCCTGACAAGTAGAGAGGAGGAGGAGGAGGCAGCTCTTTACCTCAGTGTTGTAAAGTAACTTGTCCTCATGTGTGATCAGGACAGGTTTTGTGTGAACTAATGGGACAGCGGCCATTTTGTTTCCCCTGATGATTGATTCTCAGACAACACGAGCAGGACTGGTGTTGGGGGGGGGGGGGGGGGCACCCTAATATGCTGCAGCAGTCAGCTGCTGTCCACCCCGCTCAGTTTCCCCGTCTCACCAGACCTCGGTGACTGCACAGTATCAGAATCCTGCTGCCACAGACATCGGATGTTCTGTGTGGGCAGAGCTAACATAGTCCCTTTCCCATCATTTGCCTGCACTTGCTCCAGGCTGCAAGATTGGGATGACTTGGCCTTCTGGTGTATCATACCCCCAGGCACCCAGGACCCTGCCTTAGAAAAGCACCTAGTAAGTCCATTCAGTAGAAAGCATGCAGCAGTGTCTGTGGAGGAGAGTGCAGGGCTGCTGGGGTCACACTCTCATTCTAACAGCCCGGCACTGCCCTCAAGTACTGATGGTCACTGATCTGTGAGTTTGCTCTGTGAGCGCCCTGTGCCTTCTTTGTGAGCGCCCTGTGCCTTCTCTGTGAGCGCCCTGTGCCCCCTCTGTGAGCGCCCTGTGCCCCCTCTGTGAGCGCCCTGTGCCCCCTCTGTGAGCGCCCTGTGCCCCCTCTGTGAGCGCCCTGTGCCCCCTGTGTGCGCTCCCTGTGCCCTTTGTGCTTCCAGTGGGAGCTCCCTGTGTGAGTTGTGTGTGTTCCCTGCGCCCCCTTTGTGCGCCTCCTGTGTCTCCTCTGCTCCCGGTGTGTGTCCCCTCTGTGAGCTGTGTGTGAGCTCTTGTGCCCCCTGTGTGTGCTCCCTGTGACTCCTGTATGAGCTAGCAAATGGCGTGCTTGTGACGTGGATTGTGGTGCTTGTGACGTGGCCATGCTGCGTTCAATTACCGCATGGCTGTCTGGGCCATAGAGGGCTCTAGCTAAACAATTGAAGACGGCACTGTGCCGGCATACATACATATCTCCTCTGGGTAGCCATCTTATATGCTTCTGGCATATGTAAAAAAACTGTGAACTCTCATCTTCCTGAAGCCTGGGTCGCCTATGATATAGATGGACACTTTTATTACCACTACTCTTTGAGATCAGCTAAAAAAGGTCATAAAGGCTATACCAGGCCCAGCTCATCCTGTCCGGTAAGATAAGATCAGCTCGCTGTCAAGCCTGGCTGGAGCGTGACGTCATTAATTTCCAGGTCTGGTTTGAGGAGAGCTAATAGCCCTTAATTAGCTCTGGGCATAAAACCAGTCCACTTTCATATTTCATTTATGAATCAACTTATGCCCTTTCTGACACCAGATCCAGGCTCTACAGAGTATTGTGGTTAATTGGGTATCAAATATGACTAGAGGATGTGAATCTGTAGCTGACCTATGGGTGGTAGAAGAACTACAGGTCCCAGCATTACCGTGTGTGGTCTCATTCTGTAGGTAAATAAATAAGGATCGCAAATATGTATTCTGTATAAAAATATGCCGATGTATCAAGGAGATACGGGCTTAAGTATAATCCTCATTGTAGGAACTGAACTTTGATGGGGTCATAAAACACTTGGGGGCCAATCCCTAAGCTTCACAGTCACTCTGCTGCCATTGGCTGACAGGAGTAAGTCTCCTGCCCATGGGAAAGTTCATAAAAATCCATGCACAAGGACAGAGGAGTGAGACCCATGGAACATCACCAGACACTTAATTGGACATTGACGGCATATCCCTGTATCAGAAGAACTTTGAGGGTCTCCCCTGATATATACTGAAAAGGGGTTTGCAAGGATTCAAAAAGGACATATGAACGACCATCTGAAACCCTCCAGAGAAACTAAGTATTCTTTCATCTTTTTCCCTTTCATTTGAACTGTCGTGATTATTTATATTGTTATTATTATTCTGTAGATTTATAGTCATTTTCATTAGACTTGTATGCACTGCTTTTTACCGCTTATTAAAGATTATAAAATCTAAATAGCCAAGTCTTCCATATTCTAAGCTGCTGAACAACGTACCTTGCCTTTGAAGAGACTTTACCAGGTAGTTAGTTAAATTGCATTTAGGAATTGTAGCTGGGGGTGATTGACTGCGGTTGGTCAGTAAGTGATATCCGGTTCATCCACTGATCTGTGTGACAGTGAATGACCCGGATAGTCGGCTCGTGGACCGGGAACCCACGTGGTGGCAGTTACCGAAGTGTAGTGGGGGGTGTTAGCCGGATGGTAATACCCCGGTCACGTGAGGTCTCTGTGTGTGCGCAGACTCCGTCACAGACCACTACGTCACAGCTGTGGGATCCGGAGCGATCGGATCCATAGTTCGTGACAGGCACTGTTTAGGTGGTCTTCATTGTTAATTGGGGAAGGGAGGCGATGGAGTATAGATTAAGAATCTGAGGTCCAGATTAGCAGGGGAGCAGACCAGGGCTGCTAATAAAGGAATCTGCAAAGCTATGTCACACATTGTGGCCGTATCACTGCCAGATCCCCATAACAGTGTGTCATCCACAGACCCCCCCCCCCCATAACAATGTCATCCACAGGTCCCCCATAACAGTGTGTCATCCACAGATCCCCCATAACAATGTCATCTACAGGTCCCCCATAACAGTGTGTCATCCACAGATCCCCCATAACAGTGTGTCATCCACAGACCCCCTCCATAACAATGTCATCCACAGGTCCCCCATAACAGTGTGTCATCCACAGATTCCCCCATAACAATGTCATCTACAGGTCCCCCATAACAGTGTGTCATCCACACATCCCCCATAACAGTGTGTCATCCACAGACCCCCCCATAACAGTGTGTCATCCACAGATCCTCCATACCTGTGTGTCATCCACAGATCCTCCATACCTGTGTGTCATCCACAGATCCTCCATACCTGTGTGTCATTCACAGATCCTCCATACCTGTGTGACATCCACAGATCCTCCATACCTGTGTGTCATCCACAGATCCTCCATACCTGTGTGTCATTCACAGATCCTCCATACCTGTGTGTCATCCACAGATCCTCCATACCTGTGTGTCATCCACAGATCCTCCATACCTGTGTGTCATCCACAGATCCTCCATACCTGTGTGTCATCCACAGATCCTCCATACCTGTGTGTCATCCACAGATCCTCCATACCTGTGTGTCATTCACAGATCCTCCATACCTGTGTGTCATTCACAGATCCTCCATACCTGTGTGTCATTCACAGATCCTCCATACCTGTGTGTCATTCACAGATCCTCCATACCTGTGTGTCATTCACAGATCCTCCATACCTGTGTGTCATCCACAGATCCTCCATACCTGTGTGTCATCCACAGATCCTCCATACCTGTGTGTCATCCACAGATCCTCCATACCTGTGTGTCATCCACAGATCCTCCATACCTGTGTGTCATCCACAGATCCTCCATACCTGTGTGTCATTCACAGATCCTCCATACCTGTGTGTCATTCACAGATCCTCCATACCTGTGTGTCATTCACAGATCCTCCATACCTGTGTGTCATTCACAGATCCTCCATACCTGTGTGTCATCCACAGATCCTCCATACCTGTGTGTCATCCACAGATCCTCCATACCTGTGTGTCATTCACAGATCCTCCATACCTGTGTGTCATTCACAGATCCTCCATACCTGTGTGTCATCCACAGATCCTCCATACCTGTGTGTCATTCACAGATCCTCCATACCTGTGTGTCATTCACAGATCCTCCATACCTGTGTGTCATCCACAGATCCTCCATACCTGTGTGTCATCCACAGATCCTCCATACCTGTGTGTCATCCACAGATCCTCCATACCTGTGTGTCATCCACAGATCCTCCATACCTGTGTGTCATCCACAGATCCTCCATACTGCATCAAAAAGTGTGTTCTAAAATATATCAGAAAAAAACACACCAAAAATAAAACTGATGCAGATTCTGCATTAGGTTTTTTTAATCACAGAAACTACTCTACGTGAACATACCCAAAGAGGCTGCAGGGTCAGCAGCTTACAGTGGAAAGGCTAAAGAGAGATAAGGTGGCATTCTGCAATCAGCTGCTGTGGTTGCAACCGCTGTCCTGTCAGACTTCTGGTCCAATATTTCATTTTTCCCCAGGGCCACACCTTGTCTAAAATCGGCCCTGAACACGAGCCATTATAAATAAAAATTGGTATTTGAGAATATATTTATATTAAAATAAAATTTAAGTATTTAAATTTTCTTCATTTCCGGAGAACCCCTTTAAATAAATTATCCCATGATTAATGTATATAATGAAAATCAGACATCGTATAGTACATGGCAATCTCTTTCTAACAAAGCGAGAACCAGTCATGTACCTCACATGGATCCAGAGATCTTCAATTGCTTTGCTAGCTTTATTTCACGCTGGCAGCTCAGGGAGTGTGTCCTTTCTGCTGCAGTTGGTGGCAGTTGAAGGATGGAACCAAGTATGTGCTTGGATCTCAGTGAGCAGGACAAAGAATTTAGAAAAAGAGCAAACAGCAGGTGGCGCTATACAGATAGATTTCAGTGAATGACTTAGTGGCTATATAACATTTTTTATTTATATGCACTTTCAAAAGTATTCAGATCCAGGTGCTGGTTTGAAAAATGTAGAATATTTTTTACGGGACAACCCCTATAACCTGATCAATGTGTATAAAGTTCATATACAGTATGTGTGACTGGGTCTTGTACCACAGCTCAGCCCAATGGCTTGGATGGATGTGTTGCTGTGTAAGTATTGTAATGAAAATGCTGTTCCCCCCGCCCTATATTGTAGTGGCAAAAAATCCTGGCCTAGTAAAGGACCCTAAAGCTTGTATTAGACAGGCAAACCAGCAAGCAATTGTCGGAAAGGGAAGCGTTCACTCTCGGCAATCGCTTGTTAGCAAGTGGAGGAGACTGCTGCTATTACATGGGGAGGAGCGATCGATATGCCATCGCAACTTCCTTTAGACCTCTTCCACACGAACGATACGGATTGGCTCCGGATGCGTTCACTGAAACTCGCACCATTTTGCAAGCAAGTTTTGTCTGCGATTGCGTTCAGTTGTTAATTTTTTTTCCGTGCCGATGCAATGTGTTTTGATGTGTTTTTCACGCGCGTGATAATAAAACTGAAGGTTTACAAACAACATCTCTTAGCAACCATCAGTGAAAAAAGCATCACATCTGGACTGCAGCCAGGTTTCATCAGGGTACCATGCGTTTTTTAACTGAAGCCCCATTTACTTCTATGGGGCCAGGGCTGCGTGAAAAAAATACTGTGATTTTCACCCAAGGCAGAAAAGATGCGTGAAAAAAAACTTGCTCGTGTGAAAGGGGCCTTACTGTCTAGTGGTTTGCAGATCGTAATGAGACACCATGATCTGCCGCTGGCAAGCGCAGATTTTCAAGCATGCTTAAAAATCTGACTTGCCGGATGAACGAGCGTTTGCGTCATCGAGCGTCATCGGGTAATCTACGGCAGTATTACACTGCAAGATGATCATTAGTGATTATCGGCTCAAATATCGTCCAGTGTAATAGAGCCTTAAAGGGAACCTGTCATCTGTCTCACTGAGGGCAGCATATAAGAGTGACAGAAATGCTGATTTCAGCGGTGTGTCACTCATGAGCTAAAAGTAATTGGTTGCTGAGAACCAGCATCATAATCATTGCAGCGGCACAGGCCTTGAAAAGAGTCCAATCTTCCTGAGAAGAGTCCTGGTTATTCATAATCTCCTGCTCTCTCGCCCATCTGCTGATGATTGTCAGTTCTCTCCTAGAGAGAAAGGGAGAAAACTAGGTATTAGACTGTCGGACATCAGCAGGTGGGCAGGAGAGCAGGAATTCATGAATAACCAGGACTCTTCTCAGGTGGCCGTGACTCTTCCAGGTCCAGTCTGCTGTGATTGTGATGTTGGTTCTCAGCAACCGTTTACTATTAACTTATAAATGACAGAGCGCTGAAATCACCTGTCTCTTCTTTATGCTGCCTGTCTCTACTTTATGCCGCCTGTCTCTTCTTTATGCTGCCTGTCTCTTCTTTATGCTGCCTGTCTCTACTTTATGCTGCCTGTCTCTTCTTTATGCTGCCTGTCTCTTCTTTATGCTGCCTGTCTCTACTTTATGCTGCCTGTCTCTTCTTTATGCTGCCTGTCTCTACTTTATGCTGCCTGTCTCTTCTTTATGCTGCCTGTCTCTTCTTTATGCTGCCTGTCTCTTCTTTATGCTGCCTGTCTCTACTTTATGCTGCCTGTCTCTACTTTATGCTGCCTGTCTCTTCTTTATGCTGCCTGTCTCTTCTTTATGCTGCCTGTCTCTACTTTATGCTGCCTGTCTCTACTTTATGCTGCCTGTCTCTTCTTTATGCTGCCTGTCTCTACTTTATGCTGCCTGTCTCTACTTTATGCTGCCTGTCTCTTCTTTATGCTGCCTGTCTCTTCTTTATGCTGCCTGTCTCTACTTTATGCTGCCTGTCTCTACTTTATGCTGCCTGTCTCTTCTTTATGCTGCCTGTCTCTTCTTTATGCTGCCTGTCTCTTCTTTATGCTGCCTGTCTCTACTTTATGCTGCCTGTCTCTTCTTTATGCTGCCTGTCTCTACTTTATGCTGCCTGTCTCTACTTTATGCTGCCTGTCTCTTCTTTATGCTGCCTGTCTCTACTTTATGCTGCCTGTCTCTACTTTATGCTGCCTGTCTCTTCTTTATGCTGCCTGTCTCTTCTTTATGCTGCCTGTCTCTACTTTATGCTGCCTGTCTCTTCTTTATGCTGCCTGTCTCTACTTTATGCTGCCTGTCTCTACTTTATGCTGCCTGTCTCTACTTTATGCTGCCTGTCTCTTCTTTATGCTGCCTGTCTCTTCTTTATGCTGCCTGTCTCTTCTTTATGCTGCCTGTCTCTACTTTATGCTGCCTGTCTCTTCTTTATGCTGCCTGTCTCTACTTTATGCTGCCTGTCTCTACTTTATGCTGCCTGTCTCTTCTTTATGCTGCCTGTCTCTACTTTATGCTGCCTGTCTCTACTTTATGCTGCCTGTCTCTTCTTTATGCTGCCTGTCTCTTCTTTATGCTGCCTGTCTCTACTTTATGCTGCCTGTCTCTTCTTTATGCTGCCTGTCTCTACTTTATGCTGCCTGTCTCTACTTTATGCTGCCTGTCTCTACTTTATGCTGCCTGTCTCTTCTTTATGCTGCCTGTCTCTTCTTTATGCTGCCTGTCTCTACTTTATGCTGCCTGTCTCTACTTTATGCTGCCTGTCTCTTCTTTATGCTGCCTGTCTCTTCTTTATGCTGCCTGTCTCTACTTTATGCTGCCTGTCTCTACTTTATGCTGCCTGTCTCTTCTTTATGCTGCCTGTCTCTTCTTTATGCTGCCTGTCTCTACTTTATGCTGCCTGTCTCTTCTTTATGCTGCCTGTCTCTACTTTATGCTGCCTGTCTCTTCTTTATGCTGCCTGTCTCTACTTTATGCTGCCTGTCTCTTCTTTATGCTACCTATAAGTTTTCCATTGAAGAGTGAACATGATGAAGTGTGGTTGGGATCAGCACTAATCACACAAGGACGGTCAATCGGAAAGATCATCAATGTAAAATCCTATAGACTGTCTTTAATAATACAAGTTTACCGATTGTGACTGGACGACTTTATTTAGAAACCCAAACCTTCCCCTTTACACTAAATTTGAGATAATCCATAATAATTTAGGACAGAAAGCATCCTTTGTCACTTGGTCACACTTGACGGATGGACAGTAATGTGAACAATACTTGTGCTCTTATTTAGAGAGTTTGAAGAGTCACAGAAAATAAGGAAGCAAGAAATTGTAAGTCGGATCTTACAAGAGGAATCCAGCCAAGGAAAACAAAAAAGACAAGCCTCTTTAGTAATGAACAAGATCCAGGAGCATGGCAGACTGCGAGCCAAAGCATTGCAGTATATCCAGTCAGCCATAGTGACAGAGCCAGCGGACGACCAGGAGCTGACGGTAGGAAAACCAAATAACTATGTGCGCTTCTGTACGTTTGTGACCATGGTTCTAAGGAGTTTGTGCAAATGCTATGAGGATAATTATTGTTAGTTAGATATTAAAATGATAGCATGGTCATAACTGTGCATAAGGCATCTCACCCAAAATGGCGAAAGGCACTGTTGAGGGTAATCAATGCAGGTTGAAAAGCTGTAAGGTGATGGCCACTAGAGGTCTAACTTCCACCTAATTTGCAGTCCACGGCCTGTTGTCAGACAGGATCCGTCCCTAGTAACAGAGACACAGAAGATGGATCACGGGAAATGGGGACGTGTCAGAGCTAGCTGAGCTCCTGAGCCTGATAAAAGAACTGCTCCTACACAGCTTCTGAAGATTACAGGCGCCTCCTGTGTGTCTGTAAGTGCGATCTCTCCCTCCTTTTCTGTTCTACGAGTTCCGGAGCTGAAAACAAACATAGTGGGAAGTAAGGGAAAGGACTTCACAGTAGTCCAGTGCTGGCAGGTTCCGCAGAAGGGAGACACCGCCTACTTTTGAGAGAAATGCATCTAGCTGTGTAGAAATGCATCTAGCTGTGTAGAAATTCATCTAGCTGTGTAGCTGAAAGGAATAATATGACTGAAAGAGAAATTAGGGAATCCCAAAAATACCTGTTCAATCACAGTTAGGATTGTACAAAGAAGCTCAAGTGCACTTTAAAGTTTGCTTTTTTTTTTCTGGCATTTTTTAAGTGGCCGTACAATCTTTTACAATTGATGGCCGATACCCGACATCCCCATCGATCAGCTGTACTGCAGTAACGCCAGTACCGATACTCGGTGTCGAAACTACACAGCTCTGTCTGTTGTGCAGTGGGTGGAGCTGATTATTGCAGTGCTGCCCTCATTACCGTCAATGCTGCAGTAACAGCTCCGTCCATTGCACAACTGACAGAGCTGTGTAGTCCTAGCTCCAACTCTTGCGCCAGAGCTACTCTGAAATAGCTGATTGGAGGGAGTGAGGGCGTCAGACCCCTGCAAGTCCATATTAGGCCATCAATATTAAAATCCCAGAAAACCCCTTTAATGAAATAGTTACCCAACTTTTTGTGTTTAAAAGTTCTGTAAAATGACACTATTGATGCCGTTAACTAAACCTTATAAAAGTTTGATCCACGTGCCATGCAAATGAAATTGCAAAGTAACAAACCTGGACAGATCTTTTCATATTGAAAATCCATCCAGCTTAATTTCAAAGCAAACACAGATAATTTTTATATGGCATCAGTGTTCCCCGCCGCCAGGCAATCTTTTACCCAGCCATCTCTGTTACGAGGGAAGAGATGTAATGAAACTTCATAATATGATCGCTACCTGTGGTTTAATTGTATCTGAACGGCATGTTATAAAGATGCTAATTATGATACAGAGCGAGAATCACAGTGCACAATCTTTAAAATAACCATGAAATTATTTCTTGTTTCAAGTTCCTTGGTGGGTAATTTTATGATTTCACACTTTTCAAGGAGGACCAAAAAATGGGAAAATAATAGGTTAAGATGGAAATTCAACATAATTAAGGTTACAGTGTTTATTGTGTTTTGACTGTTGAAGAACAACAGCACTCAGCTTTCCCAGAGTACGGAAAGGCTAACCTGCAGGGAATAAAGCCTACACTGAGGGATAGCTGCCATATCGGTTGCGACTCAGCTTTCCTAGAAACTGATAACAAAGAAATGATTTTGTTTCAAGGCCATGGACACCTTTGGGGACATTTTTATTATTGCATTTTACTTATTTTGGGCTAAAAAATAATTTTCCAATTGGCATTTATTAAAAATGTTCAACTGTTTGTCTTCTACAGGCTTCAGGTATCACTGGCTCTGCAGACTGTGTCAGAGAGGAGCTGTGACTGCTCCATTTCTAGCCCTTATCTCTTCACTCCTGACAGCTTATAAACACTTAAGCTCAACTGTGATTGAACTGCTTATAATCAGCATACCAGAATCAGGCGTATTCCAGACACAGTGACGCCAGCTGCGTCTTATTCACTGGATCTGTCGGGTTCCGAGGTGAATACCGGCATTTCGTCCTCTATATTCACTGCCATCTGAGGCGGAGGCTCCTGCTGGAACCTCTACCGCAGATGTGCACTTAGCCTTAAAGTGTTTGTAACAGACAGAAGGTTCTGACAGAAGTCTCCATTGCAGATTCAGGGGGGAAAAAAGAGCAAAAGACCTTGTGCAGCTGAATTATGTCCAGCAGAATTTGGGAATCCCTACCGAAAACTGACACTACTATAGTCAATGGGATCTGTCAGCATAGGCCGGATCGGTGATTCACCGCATATGTGAACCTAGTGTCACGGCCATGGTCATGGTCGTGACTCCTGAACCGCATGCGGTTGTCAGCGGTTTTGGTTTGGTTGTCAATCACAGGTGAGGGCTGTGGTATTTGTTGCTGCTGGCAACAGTATGTATGTGGCAGCATAGCAGTCTGAGCTGTATCGTGGCAGCTTGCTATGTTGTGCATGCGGTTGCGTTTGGTATGTGTGTATGTTATGCACTTTTGTATGTCTGGTGTGCACTTGGTTTTATGTTTGGTGTGCACTCTGACATTTCCCTTCACTGTAGCTGCCTGTGCCAACGTTTGGTTTGAGGTACATGTGGTGGCAGTGTCTCGGCCTTTTGGCCGGCTCCCAGGACACGTTTGCCACACATGTCATTGTCATCGGTAACAGCTGCGGTGAGTATTTGTGTGTATTTCCTTTTATGTGGTCTCACTACACTTCCTGGTGTTGGAAGGGTTAATTCCCTTCTGTGTGTGTGAACACTGGGTGTGTCTGTGTGGGTGTGACTACTTGGGCCTATAAAGTCTCAGTGTTAATCTCCAGTCTGAGGGGTACTTCAGCCATGGCTAGCTGGAGTAGCCTCCTGTGTTATTTCACCTGCCAGTGGGGGCCACCCTTGTGGTCATAAGTTTAAGTTTATGTGTGATGTTTTCCTTTATTATTCAGTGCAGCTATGGATCTGGGTTCCTGTGTGTGGATGTGTGTGTGCTGAGTTCTATTTGTATTGTTGTGGACTTCAGCTTGCCTGCACACGGATCCAGTCAGCAAGGCTGTGGCAGGTGGCTGGAACTAGTGCACCACCTGCCATATCCATAGGCCTGTTTCTGTTCCCCTTTTTCCTGCAGCTTAGCCAGTGAGACTCCTGTTCCTCCGTGTCCAGAAGGAACAGGTCGTCTTACCCTTCACTCCTAGTTCAGGGACCGGCGGAGGGTGAGTAGGGATCAGCGGTTCCTGAGCATGGGCCCTCCTACCTTCAAGGTCGGCCCTTGCAGCTAGGAGTTAGGGACGGATTAGGGATGCTTTAGGAGGTGACCTGCTCCCTAATTCTCTCGTCCTGGCCGAGCAGTGGTTTACATCTTCTGGCATCGCACGGCTGAGGATTTTCCCCATCCTCAGCCGTGACACCTAGCCTCAGGAAAACAGAGACAAGGGTTACAAACAACATCATCAGCAATGATTTTATTGAGGAGGAGAAAAACAGTCTGCAGAGTCGGTGAAACCTGAAGGGTGTAGTTTTAATAAAGACCAATTGGAAAAATGCTTTTTAGCCCAAAAGAAATACAGTGATTTAATAAAAAAAAGTTGCTTTTAGGCCTCATGCACACGACAGTGTTTTTTCACTGTCAGTGATTTGGCTTCAATGGTCCGTGTCCGATTTTGCTTCAGTTGTGTTTGCTTGTGTCTTCCTTTTTTTTTTTTGTCTGACAGGGGAAAAAAAAAGGAAGGTTAATAAAAAGTGTAATTTTATTGCACCAAGGTCTTGTAGAAAAAAACGGACATGGACGCGGACACGGATGACATACCAGTTGTGCATCCGTTTTTTGGGTCGAATGGGTCCGTCCTCCGTTTTCCACTGACAAGAATAGGACAGGTTATATTTTTTTGACGGACTGGATTCACGGATCACGGACGCGGAGAAAAAACTGAGGACTATCAGTTTTTTTTCACAGCTCCCTAAAAATGAATGGGCCTCCACTAAACTGTGAAAAATGACGGAACGGACGCGGATGCACACAACGGTCGTATGCATGAGGCCTTAAACTCTACTAAATAGTCCCAAAATAATTTTTGCTATATACTTTATTAATTAATGATGCTGTAATTAAAGGGGTTGTCCGGGACATACCCACATTTTTACAGCCCCTGTGATATGAGCATTGGAGCATGAGATGCTCCGATGCTCTGCCTTGCCCTGCGATGGATTGCGCAGGGCAAGGGCGTGTTTGTTTACCTCGGCGCACTGCTGGGCAGAGGCTTCAGCTCAGCAGTGTATTCGGTGACTTCACCAGCTCTTTAAAATGGCAAGGGGAAGGGCAGAGCTAAAGCCAGCTCATCAGTTCCAGTAACGTCACCGGGCTCCCTGCTGGGCGGAAGCCTCCGCCTGGCAGTCCCCATGGAAAGCCCGATACGTCACCGGATCCCCTGAAGATGCCTTTGCCATGCGCGATTCAGCTCATATCACAGGGGTTGCCAAGGTGAAAATGGGCATATGTCCGGGTTCAGCTCTGAACCCGGACAACCCCTTTAAAAAGGTACCCAAAGTTTATGATAGTACCTTGCATTCCCGTACAGCACTGGCTTGTCAGCGCTGGTGTACCGGATTTTTGCTGCTGTAGAGAACTCTGCACAGGAGGGAGCACAGATCGCTGTCCTGCCTGCGCTCCCCCCCCCCCCCCCCCAAACGAATTCTGGCACAGCACATCGTTACCCTGTGCCATACCAGGTTTTAGCTGATCGGAGCAGGCTCCTTCCTGTGCCTGCGCTCCTCTCAGATGAAGGCTCTATATACCACATCGGTACCGATGTGCTGTGCCAGAATTCGTTTGGGGAGGGGGAGCGCAGGCAGGACAGCGATCTGTGCTCCCTCCTGTGCAGAGTTCTCTACAGCAGCAGAAATCCGTACACTATACAGACAGTGACAAGCCAGTGCTGTACGGGAATGATGATTTTAAGAAGTGGTACTATCAAGAACTTTGGGTACCTTTTTTAAGTTACAAAACAACATATTTCATTAATAAAGTATATTACTAAAATTATTTTGGGGCTATTTAGAAGAGTTTAATAGCAACTTGTATAAAAGTTTACTTACTCTTTAAAAGAGAACCTGTCACCAGTAGTAAGATATAAAAACTAGCAGAGGGTAGCCATTCATCTGAATGGATCACCCTAGACAGCAGGGGGAAGATACAGAGAATTTCTAGTATAATTTTCATGAAGAATATTCTATAATGATTTTTTTGTGTGCAGCATAAGTGGCGTTCCCCCTCCCCTCCATCATCTGATGAAGAGGACAGATCCCTAGCCGCGCGTCCTCCTTATCTGTCACCAAGATTTTCATATGAATCTGAAGAAGAAAGTGAAAACTTGGTTCAACCAGAGTTCAGAGGATTATGGAATGAAGACCCAAAACCCTATAAGGTAAAGGACGAATAGTGACGTGTGCTCTTTCAATGTATGATCCACCCAACGACTCTCTCTGTCACTTTTAAAGTGCAGAAATAAGACACGGTTCCCTAAAGAATCTGTCAGCAGATTTGTACCTATGAAACTTTGTCGCACCTTTGATAGACAGGGCCAGGCATGATCACGTTTACACTGCTTGGCCCCCCTGTCAATCAAACTGGAGCTGGAGAGAGCAGAGCCTCTAGGAGCAAAGGCAACACCCCCGTTGCTCCTAGAGGCTCATTTGCATATATTAAAACTTCATTTTTTTCTCTCAGCAATGCGGGCACATATGAACATGGGGCCAACACAGATGCCTTCAGCTGCTAAGTGCACATGTAAGGGTCCATTCACACGTCCGCAAATGGCTCCGCATCCGTTCCGCAATATTGGGAACGGGTGCTGACCCATTCATTCTCAATGGGGCAGAATGGGATGCGAAGAGCACGCTATGTGCTGTCCGCATCCGCATTTCCGTAGCGCGGCCCCAAACTTCCGGGCTTTGGCCCCAAACTTCCGGGCTTTGGCCCCAAACTTCCGGGCTTTGGCCCTAAACTTCCAGGCCGATGCTCCGCAAAAAAATAGAACTTGTCCTATTCTTGTCCGCAATTACGAACAAGAATAGGCAGTTCTGTGGGGGGTGCCGGCCGGGTGTATTGTGGATCCGCAATTTACGGATCCGTAATACACTACGAACGTGTGAATAGACCCTAACAGGTCAGACAGTTTCATAGGTACAAATCTGCTGACAGATGCCCTTTAAAACCAGCTCAGCCAGCATCTCCCAAGCCTGATAACAGTGACAGCTTCCAGTCAGCTACTCCATTGTTTTTCAGCATGGTCACGTGCTTATGTTTGCTGCGCTCTGATCAGAAGTGACTGCCTATGGACGAATGCCCTGGATATTCGCCTGCACGTCGATCTCTCAATGATTTGTCTCCTTTCCGTTTTCCGTGCACAGACTGCAAAGCTGCAGATCATATTGTGCTCGCTGGCTTGTGTACTATACATAACTGAACATGACGGGAGTGCTGTGAATTCAGAACCATTTCACGCTGCAATTTGCAATTCTGTTCTAATTGATTATTATTTTAAGGCCTATTTTTCAGCCTGTATCGAAGGAACAAGGCTATACGCCGTGCAGTTACATTTCTAATTTTGCCAGTTTTTGCAAATCACTGTATCAGCTCTGGTTTTTATGGGCTATTGCATTATATCTACTGTGTCTGCCGTCTGCAGATACCGTTTTATTGAATAATATGAAGATCTTTATAACCTTTGGGGGCAGGAGGTTTACCATTGTATATTATTTTTGTACAGACAGTTTTAGAAAATATTATACAGATTAAGCCTTTATTAAACAGCTATTTCATAAAAAAGCAATGTACGATTACCGACCTGAGATGTATTTGTTGCCTAAAACAACACGGCGGCTGTGAGTAGTACTGTAGCTTGTCCCATTCACTTGAATGAGTCTAACTAGTACAAGCTGCAGTACCAGGCACAGCCACTTGTGGCGGTTCACCTCCCTTTCATTATGCTGATTGGCAGGGACCCACAGAGGTCAGGCACCATCCACCAAACACTGACGGCTAAAGCCTTAAAAAAGAAATTGCCAAATTATTTTCCTGTTGGTTATTGAGCATTGGTCAATAATTGGTGAGCCAGTTTTGTGTTACTAACTCAGAGCTCCACATCCCCCATGTTCAGGAGGATCTGTCAGTTCTCTTGACATCAGTGCCGGACTGGAAACTTAAAGTGGCCCTGGAAAAAAGCCTAAAAGTGGCCCCATGTTGTAGGTGGGGCCAGCAATACCGTAGTGCAGCACAAAATACCACCCCAGCAGAACCAAATACACAGTGCAGCACAAAATGCTGCCGCCCGAGGACGGCAACACAGTTGAATTCAGGAGGGCTCCTTCTTTTGCCAGCAAGATGCTCCGAGCGTTTATTAATTCTCAGAGCATCAGATTGTTATGTACCTGACCGGCGGCCATAAGAAGGGCTTGGGCAGCCTCCTAGGCATGAGCCCACCCAGAAATTTCCCTTTCGGGTTTGTGGCCAGTCCACCCCTGCCTGACATGTCTGTTCAAGTAAATACTTTTCCTCCCATGAAGTTATGGTTCCTCAGTTATTCCTCTTAGAAGCTTTTGAATAAAATGGCTGGGGTCTTACCAGTTGGGTGTGTCCAGGGGCGTAGCTATAGGGGGTGCAGAGGTAGCAGTCGCTACCGGACCCAGGAGCCTGAGGGGGCCCAAAGACCCTTGTGCCGCGTAAGAAGACAACAGTTTTATAGAAAGTGCATGCTAATCAAGTTACACCTCTGGCTGGAGGGAAGGGGTTAGGTCAAGAATTTGCCATGGGGGGGGAGCGTTTCAATTTTTGCCTTAGGCAGCATGAAGGCTATGTGCTTCCCTGCCCCTGGCCACAAAGCACTGAGGGAAGGGGGGCCCAAGCTGAACTCTTGCACCAGGGCCCATAAGCCTTTAGCTACGTCCCTGGGTGTGTCCCCCTGCACTGTTTGCCACTACCTTCAATTAGTGCTGCCAGTGTCAGACTGGGTATGGACACACCTGTTAGATGACCAGTTGTCAGTGTCATACGTAATCAGGAGGAATAACAAAGGAACAGCGCAGTGACAAATTATGAACAAAAATGCTCCAGAATTCTTTTTTTATGGGTAATACAAGAAGCATGTCTAGAGCGGTGCTCTTTAAAGGGGTTGTACCAAGTCTGTACCTGATCTCTTAGCATTGGGGATAAGTATCTGATAGCGGGAGGTCTGACCACTGGGACCTTCATCTCTCCAAAGAGTGGCAGACCAGTTTCCCTGTATGAATAGAGCGGCACATCACATTTGTGTGCAGCCGCTCCATTCATTCTCTGTGGGACTGCTGCAGATAGTCGAGTGCAGTACTCAGCTATCCCTGGTAGTCCCATAGAGAATGATCAGAACATTGACATTAGCCACTACAAGGGGAGCTTAGGATGTTACTGCATATTGTTTTATTACTGGCTTCAATGCATTAATAGTATGCGGTACAATAATTACTCAACACAGAACGTGGGACCTATTTAAGATTAAAACAAGCACAGAGACGTTCAAGGGTGGACCTCCGTCTGAGCCTTGATGGAAACCTTTTGCAGTCTAAGGATGGCTAGCTGTCTTGGCTCTATTTCCTTGTCAAATCTCAAGGCTTGTTGGAAAGTCGGATCTTGACTCATAGGGAGGAACTTCCAATAGGTGACGATGGCGAGATGGTTCTCTTTCTTGGGAGATTACTATCATTTTTTTCTAAATAAATCCATCATTTGAGACATTTAGGACGATCTTAAATTGATAAGCAATTGTTTGGTCCACACTGACCCACGTTTATCCTTATTTAGGTACCAAACGATGACATAGGCACCAAGCCTCTAGGGGGCAGTAAAATGGAAAAAGAAATTATGACTGAAACCCTAAGGAAGCTTCAGAATGGCATTGTCGAAAAGCAGGTGGTCTCTGGACATGAGTTTAAAGGCTGTCCATTTTATAGCAAACCAAAGATGATCCATTTCAAGGTTAGTATCACATTGATGTCAGAAATGAATATAACAATTTGGCTTTTACTAATATTTGCTTACATTTTTTGTGATGATTGATTGCCTGTGGAAGTCAACTGAGGCTACATTCAGATCTGCATTTTTGCTGGATCCATCATGGTGTTTACAAAGGGCATTTCTGTGGCGTATCGAGAATTACAATCTACTACCACCCCTAAAAAACTCCCGTTTTAAAACAAAAGAGAAAAGGGATCTAAATAAGACCTTTACGCCAGCACAGTGGTCCTTTGTGTTTTCACTAAGTTCAACCACGTCTCGATGCGTTAACCATCTAGAAGCATCAAGGAAACTACTTTATAGATGGTATTATACCCCATATAGGTTGTCTGTCATTTATCCCACAACATCAAGTCTCTGTTGGCGATGCTCAAATGCCACGGACACTTTAATGCATATTTGGTGGCAATGTTCTAGCATAAACCTACTTTGGTCTCACATTATAACTCTCATGGAATCGGTGATAGGATTTGTGATCCCCCATAGCCCGGAAGTGGCCTTATTATTACTGGGTCTAGATACATTACAATTAGCAGATGTCACAATCCTCTCTCATATTCTTATAGTGCCAGGGTAGCAATAGGTAAAAAATGGAAAAAAGTACAGATCTTCCCTCCATATATGAAATCCTAGCCAAAGTACACTACAATTACAATATGGAACTACTAATTGCCAAAAGATTAAACCAGTTACCTAGATATAGTGTAAGATGGAAGAAATAGTCTATATTCGTGGTGGGTAATTATCCTTCCTTACCACAGCCTCAAATATAATTAAAAATCATATCACTAATGGAAACTATGCAACTTCCATAAGTATGGTGTAGCACGTATTCCATAAGTATGGTGTAGCACGTATTCCATAGGTATGGTGTAGCACGTATTCCATAAGTATGGTGTAGCATGTATATTCCATAAGTATGGTGTAGCACGTATTCCATAAGTATGGTGTAGCAAGTATTCCATAAGTATGGTGTAGCACGTATTCCATAAGTATGGTGTAGCAAGTATTCCATAAGTATGGTGTAGCAAGTATTCCAAAAGTATGGTGTAGCAAGTATTCCATAAGTATGGTGTAGCAAGTATTCCATAAGTATGGTGTAGCACGTATTCCATAAGTATGGTGTAGCACGTATATTCCATAAGTATGGTGTAGCACGTATATTCCATAGGTATGGTGTAGCACGTATATTCCATAGGTATGGTGTAGCAAGTATTCCATAAGTATGGTGTAGCAAGTATTCCATAAGTATGGTGTAGCAAGTATTCCATAAGTATGGTGTAGCACGTATATTCCATAGGTATGGTGTAGCACGTATATTCCATAGGTATGGTGTAGCACGTATATTCCATAGGTATGGTGTAGCACGTATATTCCATAGGTATGGTGTAGCACGTATTCCATAGGTATGGTGTAGCACGTATTCCATAGGTATGGTGTAGCACGTATTCCATAAGTATGGTGTAGCACGTATTCCATAAGTATGGTGTAGCACGTATTCCATAAGTATGGTGTAGCACGTATTCCATAAGTATGGTGTAGCACGTATTCCATAAGTATGGTGTAGCACGTATTCCATAAGTATGGTGTAGCACGTATTCCATAAGTATGGTGTAGCACGTATTCCATAAGTATGGTGTAGCGCGTATTCCATAAGTATAGTGTAGCACGTATTCCATAAGTATGGTGTAGCGCGTATTCCATAAGTATGGTGTAGCACGTATTCCATAAGTATGGTGTAGCGCGTATTCCATAAGTATAGTGTAGCACGTATTCCATAAGTATGGTGTAGCGCGTATTCCATAAGTATGGTGTAGCACGTATTCCATAAGTATGGTGTAGCGCGTATTCCATAGGTATGGTGTAGCGCGTATTCCATAAGTATGGTGTAGCACGTATTCCATAAGTATGGTGTAGCACGTATTCCATAAGTATGGTGTAGCACGTATTCCATAAGTATGGTGTAGCGCGTATTCCATAAGTATAGTGTAGCACGTATTCCATAAGTATGGTGTAGCGCGTATTCCATAAGTATGGTGTAGCACGTATTCCATAAGTATGGTGTAGCGCGTATTCCATAGGTATGGTGTAGCGCGTATTCGTTGCTCTGTTGTTTTGTTTCCTTTCCTTTCTTGTGTACATTTTACAACATTTTTTTTCTTCAAATGTCATGTTATATAAAATCTTTGGAATGCACTTTACCTCATTTATAATTCATTGCATTGTATGACTATGGGACATGTAGCATTTTGGACACATTCTGTAATGTTTAATTCTTAATACAAAATATGTTAAATAAAACCATTGTTGGGGGACGGATCTGTCTTGCTCCGCATCCCAGGACGCACTCAAGAACGCGGCTTGCTGCGCTATTGTGTGCTTTATGGGAACGCAATGAAACGTAACGGAACGCATTCTGGTGCACTCTGTTCCCTTCAGTTCAGTTCACAATGAATGGGGACAAAACTGACCGTTTCCCCCCCCGCTATTATAATCCTATGACGGATCTCAATAGCGGAAAGGGTAATCGCAGGTGTGAAAGTAGCCTTATTCCACTGCATTGTCCATGATATAAAAAATCACATACATGTCGTAATAGCTTTTTGTGCTTTGTGTTTTCTCCGTTAGTTTTAGCATGTCTTCTCTGCAACAGAGAATGGATCCGATGTGCATATTAGTTTTTTATTTTACAATGGATTTGTACAGAATCAATTAGAAATAAAACCTCTGTTTGGCTCCATATAAAATCGGAGGCACAGTAGAGACCGGATGCGCCTCCGTACAAAACCCCCCTAGAACAGCTGTGTGCTTGAGTCCTAATTGTAAGACAGAGATCGACATTGCATTGGCAGCTTTTACACAGTTGTGCGCATGGCAGCTGAAGTTGGTGGTTATGTTGGTCTCATGTTCATATGTGCCCGCATTGCTGAGAAAAATACAGTTTTGATATCTGCAAATGAGCCTCTAGGAGCAACGGGGGCGTTGTACGTTACACCTAGATGTTCCACTATCTCTGTAACTGTCGCGGCCTGTACAGTTTGATTGACAGGGCCAGGCAGTGAAAACATCATCACGCCTGGTCTGGTCTATCAAATCGAGAGGGCGCAGTAGTTGCAGAGAGAGCAGAGCCTCTAGGTGTAACAGCAACACGGACACATATGAACATGGGACCAACACAGACGCCTTCAGCTGCCAAGGGCACAGGTAACAGGTCAGCCAGTGTCATAGGTACATATCCGATATGGACAATCACAATACATTAGTAAGTGGCTTGTATTAACTTCTTCTACATAATAAATGCTATTTGCTGAAGTGAGACAACCCCTTTAAAGAGGTTTTCCCACAAACAGCGTTCATCCTCTATCTCTAGAAGAAATCCTTTTAGTCTGATGGGTTTCAGACTAATCGGTTCCTCAGCATTTATGAGCCACGGTTTTGTTTGTCCACTGTTGCTACATTGAACTCTATAGGACCGCCTGAGTTTGCCAAGTACAGCTCTCGAATCTAATGATAGAATGCAGGACCCCCGTTGTTGTGATCAACAATGGGGACCCCGACAGTCAGACCCCACCTATCAGACACATCGCCTTTAAGGTTAAAAAAACATCACTGCTCCAAGATTTAAAGGGAAAAAAATATATATAATCTCATTTCTTGCCTTCCCACCCTGCTTTTACTTTTCAGGACCTTGATGTGGGTAAGACATATAGGAAAAAAATCACTCTGACAAATGCATCCTATACGATTAATTTCTGCAAACTAGTGGGAGTGAGTGATCATCTGAAGGATTTCATCACCATCCAGTAAGTAATTCATCATCTGTTCTGCATCTGAGATCCAGGAGGCGAGTTAATAACGCTTTGCTTTTGATGACATTGCTGTATTGAGTGCTATACGTTGTACAGTACATAGGGGCACATTTATTTAGATCGGCGTTTTAGGCTGGCGGTGGATCGCCAAAGTTATGTACAGGTGCCAGCTTCTACATAACTTGGGCGTATCCACCACCGATTCTAAATGTAAGACAATTTCCTTACTGTCTTACATTTAGACCAGGCGTAGAAAATGATGAATGAGACAGGTCTACCAGCCCGTCAGTGATGGGCATTTCGCTGTGGTCGCCAGCGAACACATGCGGGCTGCCATCTTTAGTAAGGTAGACTCACCCGTCCGGCGATGCACAGGTAAGCCCTTACCTGTGCCGTGAGCCGGTCTGAAATCAAATGCAGTCACTGGGAGCAGGCAGTTCTGAGAACAGCCGTCGGGGGCCTTCATCGGGCTGTTCTCAGAACTGCCTGCTCCCGGTGACCGCATTTGATTTCAGACCGGCTCCGGGCACAGGCACAGGTAAGAGTCTAACCTTACTAAAGATGGCAGCCCGCATGTGTTCGCTGGCGAACACTGCGAACTGACCATCACTGCAGCCCGTCTCTTTCCCGCCTACACTCCGTTTTTTAGACCTGGCATGAGCGGGGAAGAAGTTGCAGATTCTACCACACCATAGCATGCGACAGAATCTGCGCTAGATGTTTTCCACAAAATTTGTGTTTATCTGTTCGTAAAAGACCCCCATAGTCTTTACAGTGGTCCCTCAGGTTTAATTTCATTCCATTTCAGATCCAGTGATGGTTGCCATGATCTGGTAATGAACTAGCGTATTTTTCTCCCTATAAGATGCACCTTTTTTCCCCTAAAAGTGGGGGGGAAATGTCAGTGCATCTTATGGGGCGAATACTAATGAGTGCTTCCATTATGAGGTATTTTCATTACAAGACGGATATGTGGTCTTATGCAAATGAGATGTAATATTGCCTGGAAATTTTGGTCTGCTAAGGCACATGTTCCTTTAAAGGGAATGTATCGCCTCTATTTTATTTCATATATATATTTTT
This sequence comes from Bufo gargarizans, assembly GCF_014858855.1. Classification (NCBI taxonomy): domain Eukaryota; kingdom Metazoa; phylum Chordata; class Amphibia; order Anura; family Bufonidae; genus Bufo; species Bufo gargarizans. The sequence goes on from NC_058081.1 coordinate 593,749,246, forward strand.
TTTTTAACGTTCTAATTGTAGAGTTTTATTTTATTTTCCTGTACATGATTATTATGGCGGCCATCTTGTAAACAGCATTTAGAGATTTACAGCAGGCTCATGGACTGTAGGCACAGTGTCTGGGCGGAGGCTTACTTTGCATCTATGGGAGGGTTACTGGGCATGCTCTGTTACCTGTTCAGAGGTAATTGCGCAGGGAGGGGATAGAAAGGCTGTGACCATCCTCTATTGTGAATGGTGGATCATGTGTTATCTGTACAGTGGTTTTACCAGTCATTGTAATCCTGCCTGTGATGATAATGAGGTGACTGCTAAAAAAAACAATCTCTACAGAACAGTAAGTGGCGCCTATTATTAGGCTTAGTAGCCAAAGTAAAAAATAAACGGATTTAAAACATATTTTTTTTTTTAAAACATAGTGACATGGAAAATGAAAAATAACATCACCCAAAAAAAATTATATATACAGTGGAGGAAATAATTATTTGACCCCTCACTGATTTTGTAAGTTTGTCCAATGACAAAGAAATGAAAAGTCTCAGAACAGTATCATTTCAATGGTAGGTTTATTGTAACAGTGGCAGATAGCACATCAAAAGGAAAATCGAAAAAATAACTTTAAATAAAAGATAGCAACTGATTTGCATTTCATTGAGTGAAATAAGTATTTGAACCCTCTAACAAAAAAAGACTTAATACTTGGTGGAAAAACCCTTGTTTGCAAGCACAGAGGTCAAACGTTTCTTGTAATTGATGACCAAGTTTGCGCACATTTTAGGAGGAATGTTGGTCCACTCCTCTTTGCAGATCATCTCTAAATCCCTAAGGTTTCGAGGCTGTCTCTGTGCAACTCTGAGCTTGAGCTCCCTCCATAGGTTTTCGATTGGATTAAGGTCCGGAGACTGACTAGGCCACTCCATGACCTTAATGTGCTTCTTCTTGAGCCACTCCTTTGTTGCCTTTGCTGTATGTTTTGGGTCATTGTCGTGCTGGAACACCCATCCACGACCCATTTTCAGTTTCCTGGCAGAGGGAAGGAGGTTGTCGCTCAGGATTTCACGATACATGGCTCCGTCCATTTTCCCGTTTATGCGAATAAGTTGTCCTGTGCCCTTAGCAGAAAAACACCCCCAAAGCAAAATGTTTCCACCCCCATGCTTGACGGTGGGGACGGTGTTTTGGGGGTCATAGGCAGCATTTTTCTTCCTCCAAACACAGCGAGTTGAGTTAATGCCAAAGAGCTCTATTTTGGTCTCATCAGACCACAGCACCTTCTCCCAGTCACTCTCTGAATCATTCAGGTGTTCATTGGCAAACTTCAGACGGGCCTGCACATGTGCCTTCCTGAGCAGGGGGACCTTGCGAGCCCTGCAGGATTTTAATCCATTGCGGTGTAATGTGTTTCCAATGGTTTTCTTGGTGACTGTGGTCCCTGCTAATTTGAGGTCATTAACTAACTCCTCCCGTGTAGTTCTAGGATGCTTTTTCACCTTTCTCAGAACCATTGACACCCCACGAGGTGAGATCTTGCGTGGAGCCCCAGAGCGAGGTCGATTGATGGTCATTTTGTGCTCCTTCCATTTTCGAACAATCGCACCAACAGTTGTCACCTTCTCTCCCAGCTTCTTGCTAATGGTTTTGTAGCCCATTCCAGCCTTGTGCAGGTCTACAATTTTGTCTCTGACATCCTTGGACAGCTCTTTGGTCTTTCCCATGTTGGAGAGTTTGGAGTCTGCTTGATTGATTGATTCTGTGGACAGGTGTCTTTTATACAGGTGACTAGTTAAGACAGGTGTCCTTAATGAGGGTGACTAATTGAGTAGAAGTGTCTAACCACTCTGTGGGAGCCAGAACTCTTAATGGTTGGTAGGGGTTCAAATACTTATTTCACTCAATGAAATGCAAATCAGTTGCTATCTTTTATTTAAAGTTATTTTTTCGATTTTCCTTTTGATGTGCTATCTGCCACTGTTACAATAAACCTACCATTGAAATGATACTGTTCTGAGACTTTTCATTTCTTTGTCATTGGACAAACTTACAAAATCAGTGAGGGGTCAAATAATTATTTCCTCCACTGTATATATATATATATATATATATATATATATATTTAACATAAAAACTTGATTTATTTACTGATGACCCTTTAAATGCCACATGTGTGTCTTGGACCTCTTTGTGGTAACTTCCCGTATTGTGAGATTTCAGTTTTTTTTCCCCCCTAAACTGAACAGTTTTTTAAACTTTAATTATTTTCAAGCTGAGGACTGTCTATAACATTGAGGTATGAGTGATGGATATAGTGTGACACTGTTTATGAGCTGTTGGAAGCAATATGTCACATTACAGAAACAGATTATCACTGCAGCTCACTGGTGACAAGGGAACAATGAAGGTTGCAGGGAAGCACAGTGTACCCTTCATTTTAGTAGTATATATTCAGGGCTATATATACAGCAGCACTGAATATATAATACAGTATGCTTTCCTACATGAATACATCGTGGATGACTTGGTCATGTTGTTACTATGTAATTATTCCATAGAGTAGCACAAGGTCAAAACCCAAATCCCGACCCCTAAGGGCACGTTCGTTCACATGGTGTTTTTTTTCCTGCAGAATTTTGTTGTGGACATGTCCCTTCTCGGCGCGGTCATGGCTTTAAACTACCACTCCACAATCTTCAGCACTGCCTCCCATTGAAAATAATGGGAGGCAGAAAGGATGCAGCCGCCGGCAGAATTTTGGTGCGGGTGTCTGCACAGAAATATCGCAACATAAAAACGCTGTGTGACCGGGCTTCTTTTACACATTCTCTGCCCATAACAACGTCCAATCCACTTTCATTTTCATTGCTCAATGATTTTGAGGGGGGTATACAATTTGTGATTAATGTGATCTCTCATGCCCCCCTTTCCCCCCCCCATACACTTTTACATTATGTTGGCAGCACATCTTCGGTTTACATGTATAAAATACGCCAACAAATGAGCTTTTGTTGATTTGTCAGCAGATTGGCCGACTGTTTACAGGGGGCAATGACTGAGAACAAATGGCTTGTGTACAATCCCCTGAAGCGGGTATTCCAGTAGGATATGACATAAATCTCAGATAGGTGCAAGTCCCACCTGTGGCACCGGCTCTTATCTTAGAAACAGGGCCACGCTGTTAGCGAAAAGCACCTCGTTCATGTGCACCGCCCTCCCCATTCATGGCTATGGGACTTCTGAAAATAGCCAAGCCTAGTTCTTGAGATAGGAGTGGGTCCCAGAGGTGGGACCCGCAGCTATCGGATATTTATGACATATTGTATCGATATGCCAGAAATTTCCCATATGAGACTACTACCAAATCAAATACAAAATACCCTGGTATTTTGGTAGTGACAAGTGGTGACATGCAAAATATTGTGAGGCCACTGTGTGGTAATGCCTAGAAGATTTATTCATTTGTAAAGATATGGAATGCTAATATTATAGAATTCATTTCTACCCTGGAAGAGCCTGCATAAAGAGATTGCTCTCAGTCACTAAAGGGACCGCCTACTGGACTCCTAAGCCATGACTGAGCAGAGATCTAAACAGTGGACTCCTACTGGACTGGACTCCTAAGCCATGACTAAGCAGAGATATAAACAGTGGGCTCCTACTGGACTGGACTCCGTCCTAAGCCATGACTGAGCAGAGATCTAAACGGTGGACTCCTACTGGACTGGACTCCTAAGCCATGACTAAGTAGAGATATATCTTTTCCCACAAACTACAGTATATATCTATATGCTCAGCTTCATCTGCTCCATAACATGCTGCCTACTGTATTTTCAACATCACAAGTTCTCTTTAAGTAGACTTAAAGGGGTTATCAAAGCCCTATAATGCCCCCCTCCAATTCCCGGACACCTCATATAGGTTATACTTAACTCGCTCCCGTACACCCTCGTCGCTCCTGATCCCCCACACGGCCGCCGCTACATGGATGTTTGGATCCGTGCGACGGGGGCAGCCAATAGCTGTAATGCTAGGGAGGCTTGTCCCCGTCACGGCCTGCTATTGGCTAAAATCACTGGATGTTTTGATCCACTCGATGGGGAGATGCAATGGCAGCTGTGCAGGGATCAGGAGCGGCGCGGGTGCCCAGGAGCAAATATAAACTACATGAGGTGCCTGGGCACTGGGGGGGTCATTATAGGGGTTGGATAACCCCTTTAACATGATATGCCATAAATGACCAACAGATGCAGGTCCCACCTCTGGGATCAGCTCCTATCTTCATCCACAGTGTCTGTGCATGCGTAGCTTTACCAGATCTCTATAGGCGTTCTGAAAATATCCATACGCATGATCTGTTATTTTGGGAATTTATGGAAGTGTATGGATAGAGCCGTGCACACGCAGCCACCTCCTTATTCAAAGCAGCCGCAATACAGGACACCGTTCTCAAAATAGGGCCGGGCCCTGTACCTATCTCGCACCTCTCAGACATTAGTGACATATCCTTTAGATATGTCATAAATGTCCCAGATGGGAATCCCCCATTCAGGATGAGTTAGAGGAGCAGATCAACGAAAATAACGAAAGTAACTGAGACGAGCAGAGCTGAACATACGGAGTCTGTTCAGTTTCCGTTTGGAAACCTATGGTTTTTTACCAGACAAAAAAGTCCTGCATGCAGGACTTTTGTGTCCAGTCTGTTTGATGGAATCTGCGATGGAGGCCCTGAACAGATACTCCAATGCAGATGTGAACAAGCCCTAAGCTAAACATATTGAGGCTCAATGTATTTGGAGTTGTAAACTTTGTTTTGGCTTTTATAGGTTTGACCCTCCTGGACAGATGTCTGCTGGAATGTCATGTGAAATGATTGTAATATTTAAACCGATGGTAAGATATATGTATGAGGACACCACTATTTAAGGCAGTTACATACTATTTGATACATTACGCACATATTTTTTCTCTATAGATATATTCATACTGCATATAGAGCCTGCCACAGTACCCCCATACCAGAGTCAGCCATAGCCAGCCACAGTCTCTTAACAGAGGCCCCTTAAAGGGAATCTGTCACCAGTTTTATGGTGACCTAACTAAGGGCAAAATAAACTAGCTACAGATCCCCTTAGCAAAATGCTGCGCCACTTTCTTTAAATGACCCAGCCGTTTTGCTAACATCTTCTGTTAAACAGCTCCAGCGCATGCCCATGAGTCCCCATATTCATGAGCTCATGGCTCTCCCTGCCCACCTGCTGCTGATTTCAGCTGGAAAAACCTGTCAATCAAAATAGGTGGGCGGGGATAGCTGTGAGCTCATGAATATGGGGACTCATGGGCATGCACTGGAGCTGTTAGAACCTAGAAGCATAAGACTGGTGACCCATTCCCTTTACGATTTTCCATAACTGATCCAGCTCCAATGCCCCATAACATACTCTTCCCCATAACCTGGCTAATAATACAATATTATACGACTTTCCACTTGTGAGCTGCTCAGCTGATCATTCTGATAGCACCAAGGACCAAGGTTCTCCAGCTAAATCTGGGATGGTGTGGAGAAGGTTCATCTTCTGCCTGCCTATTTGCCATTTACTGGAAGCAATTTCTGTAATTCATTGTGATAGACCCCTGAAGTCAGGGAAGTGGGAACTGGAAAGCCTGTGTTTGTTGACCATGTCTATTCATTACTTAGATTAATGAAGATCTTGACGGAGAAGTGATGATGCTGGCTCAGACTGGTCCCTTTTCTGTTCCTGTTAAGTGCACAACTAAGAAGTGTGAGGTAATGTGATCTCTCATACCGCCTCTGTAGTCAGCACTGCAGTCATCAACATACACTTGACTATAGCACTTCCATTCCAGAACACTGACATCACCTAAAGGCATTTTCCCACCATATTATGTGCATATTGGTATAGTATGCTATTACTATCTGACTGGTAAAGATCTGGCTGCTTGGACACCGGCCAATGATCAGAATGAAGGAGCTGCAGTGATAGCTAAATAGTGCAGCTCCTTCATAGTGTTTCCCTGTGTATCCTGGCCTCCTGCTATACAGGGGCATCTCCATAAATTAGAATATCCTCGAAAGTTCATTTATTTCAGTAATTCAATTCAAAAAGTGAAACTCGTATATTATATAGATTCATTACATGCAGAGTGATCTACAGTTGTGGCCAAAAGTTTTGAGAATTACATAAATATTGGAAATTGGAAAAGTTGCTGCTTAAGTTTTTATAATAGCAATTTGCATATACTCCAGAATGTTATGAAGAGTGATCAGATGAATTGCATAGTCCTTCTTTGCAATGAAAATTTACTTAATCCCCAAAAAAACTTTCCACTGCATTTCATTGCTGTCATTAAAGGACCTGCTGAGATAATTTCAGTAATCGTCTTGTTAACTCAGGTGAGAATGTTGATGAGCACAAGGCTGGAGATCATTATGTCAGGCTGATTGGGTTAAAATGGCAGACTTGACCTGTTAAAAGGAGGATGATGCTTGAAATCATTGTTCTTCCATTGTTAACTATGGTGACCTGCAAAGAAACGCGTGCAGCCATCATTGCGTTGCATAAAAATGCCTTCACAGGCAAGGATATTGTGGCTACTAAGATTGCACCTCAATCAACAATTTATAGGATCACCAAGAACTTCAAGGAAAGAATTTCAATTCTTGTTAAGAAGGCTTCAGGGCGTCCAAGAAAGTCCAGCAAGCGCCAGGATCATCTCCTATAGAGGATTCAGCTGCGGGATCGGAGTGCCACCAGTGCAGAGCTTGCTCAGGAATAGCAGCAGGCAGGCGTGAGCGCATCTGCACGCACAGTGAGGCGAAGACTTTTGGAAGATGGGCTGGTGTCAAGAAGGGCAGCAAAGAAGACACTTCTGGGACAGATTGATCTTCTGCAGAAAATATGGTGAATGGACTGCTGAGGACTGGGGCAAAGTCATATTCTAAGATGAAGCCTCTTTCCGATTGTTTGGGGCATCAGGAAAAAGGCTTGTCCGGAGAAGAAAAGGTGAGCGCTACCATCAGTCCTGTGTCATGCCAACAGTAAAGCATCCTGAGACCATTCATGTGTGGGGTTGCTTCTCATCCAAGGGAGTGGGCTCACTCACAATTTTGCCCCAAAACACAGCCATGAATAAAAAATGGTACCAAAACACCCTCCAACAGCAACTTCTTCCAACAATCCAACAACAGTTTGGTGAAGAACAATGCATTTTCTAGCACGATGGAGCACCGTGCCATAAGGCAAAAGTGATAACTAAGTGGCTCGGGGACCAAAACGTTTATATTTTGGGTCCATGGCCTGGAAACTCCCCAGATCTTAATCCCATTGAGAACTTGTGGTCAATCCTCAAGAGGCGGGTGGACAAACAAAAACCCACTAATTCTGACAAACTCCAAGAAGTGATTATGAAAGAATGGGTTGCTATCAGTCAGGAATTGGCCCAGAAGTTGATTGAGAGCATGCCCAGTCGAATTGCAGAGGTCCTGAAAAAGAAGGGCCAACACTGCAAATACTGACTCTTTGCATAAATGTCATGTAATTGTCGATAAAGGCCTTTGAAACGTATGAAGTGCGTGTAATTATGTTTCACTACATCACAGAAACAACTGAAACAAAGACCTAAAAGCAGTTTAGCAGCAAACTTTGTGAAAACTAATATTTGTGTAATTCTCAAAACTTTTGGCCACGACTGTATTTCAAATGTGTATTTCTTTTAATGTTGATGATTATGGCTTAGAGCTAATGAGAACCCAAAAGTCAGGATCTCAGAAAATTACAATATTGTGAAAAAATTCAATATTGTAAACACACCCTAATCAGCTAATCAACACAAAACACCTACAAAAGACAAATGAAATAAAAAAATGTAATACAGAAATGTTGGCCTACTGAAAAGTATGTGCAGTATATGAACTCAATACTTGGTCGGGGCTCCTTTTACTTGAATTACTGCATCAATGCCGTGTGGCATGGAGGATCAACCTGTGGCACTGCTGAGGTGTTATGGAGGCCCAGGGCCCAGGTTGCTTTGATAGCAGTCTTCTCGTCTGCATTGTTAGGTCTGATGTCTCATCTTCCTCTTGACAATACCCCATAAATTCTCTAGGTTTAGGTCAGGCGAGTTTGCTGGCCAATCAAGCACAATGATACAGTACCATGCTTATTAAACCAGGTACTGGTACTTTTGGCAGTGTGGACAGGTGCCAAATCCTGCTGGAAAATGAAATCAGTATCTCCATAAAGCTTGTCAGCAGAGGGACGCATTAAGTGCTCCAAAATGTTCTGGTAGATGGCTGCTCTGATTTTGGACTTGATATAACACAGTGGACCAACACTAGCAGATATCATGGCTCCTCAAACCATCATTGACTGTGGAAACTGCACAATGGACCTTAAGCAACTTGGATTTTGTGCCTCTCCACTCTTCCTCCAGACTCTGGGTCCTTGATTTCCAAATGAAATGCTTGACACAAGGAATGTGAGAATTGTTGCTCATGTCCTGGATATGTCTGTGAATGGTAGCTTTTGAACCGCTGACTCCAGCCTCAGTCCATTCCTTGTGAATCTACCCAGACATACAGTGATTTGAATGTACCAGAAATCCTTGGCAAACATTGAGGAGGGTCCATGAGACTTTGATAAGGGAAGGCATTGGACTTACAATTGGAATGAAGATGACAGCTCTTGAGTTGTCCCTATTTGAGTTTTAGATGATCCTCAGAAATTCTAAAGGCCTGATAACCCAAGAGGCTTAGTACCCAAAGAATTGTAATGATTATAGCCAATAACAGATTATACCTGATTTGGTATTATACTTTTGAGTAAAGGTTTAAGTAATACATCTATGTGATATAAAATGATTTATCACATGTCCATTTTATTATTGTAAATGTTATCAGATTTTTAGTTACCAAAGTATGAAGCTCTTATAAAACATATCTGTGTCACAGACCATAACATCAGAGCAATATGTATTTGTCTTATGTTATCCATATAAATCATTGCAGAAGGTATACATGTAATAGATATTAATGATTATCTGACCAGAGACATTTTTTACAGATGGCCATAGATAAGAAATGTATAGATTTTGGCATGCATGTTATCGGAGAGACAGTGACCCAGTACATCACACTGACAAACAGAGGAGCTCTTGGGACAAGGTTTTCTGTAAAGCAGATCACACAAGCTAATGATGTACAGAAGACACCTCCAGATGTTTCCTCTGAAGACAGGGTAAGTAGGAAACAAAGCTTAAAGGAATTTTCCAGGCTGCTGATATTGATGACCTCAGGATAGGTCATTAAAGAGGTTATCCAATTTCTGAAATGCCACCCCCCCCATGTGCCGGGCCCCTCACAGGTAATATACTTAGCCCACTACTGGTCCCCGCACCGCCGCTGCTGCTTCTCCCTGTACTCGGATGAAAACATCCGGTGTCGAGGGGGAAGCAGCCAATGGCAGGTGGGGATGAGCCTCCCTAGCATCACGGGTGACACTAGGGAAGCTCGTCCCTGGTTGCCATTGGCTACTTTCCGATTGGTGAGTGTCTGACACCATGCACGCCGACCGATTAGTGGTTATCTCCAGCACAGGAACTTGAATGGTGCAGGAAGCAAAACTCCGTTCAAAGTGTAATGGTCTTGCTGGGTTACTGCAGCTCGTCTCCCACTGAAGTGAATGCAGTAACCCAGCATGGCCACTACACTCTGAATGGAGCTCTGCTTCCTGTTCTATTCCAAATCCTAGTTCCAGCATCGGGGGCTGCATGAACAGCTGATCAGTAGGAGTGTGGGGTGTCAGGCCCCCACTAATCAGCTATTGATGACCTGATCGGAGGATAGGTTATTAATAACAGGAGCCTGGAAAAACCCTTTAAGCTCAGCTGCTTGTGTCCAACATGCAAACTGGCATAATTTCTGGCAGTATTAGCAGATTCACCCATCTATGACCTAAAAAAAAGATGATAAAATATTTGCCAATATAATGTACACCAGATCTTAATGTAAGCATGCATTGGTGTATATCTCTGCTTATCTGTACTAGAGGTTCTCAAACTTTCTATTATGGAGTCCATGCCTCCAACCTCTTCACCTCTCTGGTGATGAATTAAAGAGTGCTCTTCTGATGGACTTTTGATGGATTCACCACTGAATCAAAGAAACAGTATGGCAGTGGGGTATTGGCATCAGTGGAGCATGGCACTATGCCGCTTGTCTCTCGGCTGATGGGATCTTTTCAGCAGGCATAAAAAGGCTTGTTTGTTAGCAGCACATTGCCCCATGTCAACAGAGGGTGTTCTGCCGACAATAAAGTAAATGAAGGGTCGTACAAACAATTCTAAGTATCAATGATCATTGGTTTGCTTAATTATCTGCCCATGTAAAAGCTTCTTAAATGGCCTACATTTATCATCAATCAGCACTTGTCTTGGGCAGAAATATAAAAGGAACCTTGCACATTACATGGACCCTTGTCAAAAGAAAGGGGGGACTTAAAGAGAACCTGTCACCTCGACATGCAGTCTAAAATGCAAGCATCATGTTATAGAACAGGAAGAGCTGAGCAGATTGATATATAGTGTGTATATATATATAATATGCAGAAAAAGGATTTAACTAGATTTGTATTTTAACATTTAAACTTCTGCTCTTTCTGATCTTAAGACCCCCATGTACAACTGAAGTCAGAAGGATTTACTGACTATTCCTGACAAAGCTATAAATCAATCTGATCAGATCCTCTTGCTCTATAACATGCTGTCTGCAGATTGTACTGTATTTCGTGGTGGATGGTTTCCTTTAAAGGGGCTGTGTCACTCCAGCAAAAGGCATTTATTATGTAAAGAAAGTTAATACAAGCCACTTACTAATGTATTGTTATTATCCATATTGCTTCCTTTGCAGTTTTTTTTCCATGGTTACGACCACCCTGCAATTCATCAGTGGTGGTCGTGCTTGCAAAAAAAGCACCAGCCTATGTGTGCTCCCACTATCCCGGCCACCAGAGAGGCCGGTACTTTTTTCTATAGTATGCAAACATGGCTACCGCTGATGGATTGCAGGGTAGTCATGGCCATGGGAAAAAACTAAAAATGAGTAAGTTCCTTGTATTAACTTTGTCTACATGATAAATGCCACTTGCTGAAGCGACACAACCCCTTTAAGCCACTAGCAGACACCTCAGGATGTCCCCATGCAAATTTATGTAATGTGCATGGCCAGATTTCAATATTAGGTCAGTTTGTATTAAGGTGAATACAATAGAAACAGACTCACAATTCCTGTGCAAATACAGCCATGGAAGATTTTTTATTTTGTCTTTTAATATTTTTATATATTTCAGATGCCTACAGCTTCAGCTGGCAACATTTCCCCAGATGGAGATGTTCAGTTCTCTCCAGAACTGTCTGATCTTAGCACTGAGAGCCCAAAGTCGGCCCAAGAAGACATAGTGTGTGAAAGAACCAGTCCTGAGAGAGCGGGTGCCAAGAGCCCAAAGGGCCATACACGTTCTACAATAGGTACCCGTTATTTCTAATCCATTTCTTGAAGTATGCAAACCTTTATGTTTATACTTTGTTTCTTCATTTTATAACCACAAACCTTTCTATGTAACCTAAGACAATTGATTGTTATTGCCGATACATTTGGTAGTTTTACCATCCACCACAACTAGTACAAGTGTGTATGGGCATCAGTAATACTTATCGGAAGCAAAAGCACAATAAATAAGGAAACCCTATCATTCATGGTCCCTGAAAGCATTCTGTTCCCTACTAGCACACACATATGCAAGTCCTTTTCATCAGGGGCGCACAACCTTTCCTGATTTGTCAGCCACATTGGCGTACTGTACTGTAACGCTCCCAAGAGCCGCAATAAAACTTAAAGGGGTATTACATTGTCAGACATTTATAGCATATCAAAGGTATAGACGATGAATGTGTGATAGGTGTAGGTCCCACTTTCAAGACTTCCACCTTTCAGGAGAATGGGGGTTCCCAACTTCCCCAGTCTGCACTTCAGAGTGAATGCTACAAGTGCCTGCTCGCTGGAGATTACCATTGCACAACACCCATAAACTACAATGAGGAGAGCCTCATGAACAGATGGCCACCTCTCTCTCATGCACCCCTTTGTGGACTGTGAAACAGGGGTCAAAGGACCTCATTCTCCTGATATAAGGGGGATCCAGAGATCTGTAGACAGTGCACCCCACGTTATTACCTGGCCGTCCTTGCTCCCGCGCTGTGTGCGACTTCTCTCTGACATTAAGCTCGGACTGGCCCACAGGGGTACAGACGACTCCCCCCCGGTGGGCCCCTAGTAGCACGTAACACAGTAGACTTACTGCACCACATATAGGTAGTTTATTGTTATAGCTGAGATGACTTATAGGTACAGGACAGCCAGTAGCCTCCAATCCTAGAGACCGGCCTTCTCAAAGTTGCTGAAGGGACCCCATAATCAATCATCTTGCTGCTGGGTGAGCAGGTAATATTTGGATGTATCCATATAGTGGGCCCCCAAAATAAACTTTACTGGTGGGCCCTAGCCAGCCCACTCCAACACTGTCTGACATGGAAGCTACATGTGAGCAGCAATACACGCTCAAGCATGTATGCGTGCAGATGGATGGGGTGACACAGAGTGGCATTGTGGGCATATGTGGCATGTTGTGCATACCCATATTACCTGCTGTAGTACCCTATTAAAATGGCAACTGTAGTACCTCATAATAGTGCTGTCACGCTCCCCAGAACAATCAAGTTCCACATAGCAGATTATATGTGGATGTACATACCGACTGACGGACTAACCTTTTATTTACATTTATCTGATTTACTAGAAAGTGTTAGTCAAGAACCTCCTCAAGATTTACTGGAAACTTCTCTAGAGGTAGCTGCCGATATTAAACTGGGCGAGGTAAGAGTGCTGTATCATCAGTCTTAAGTTTTCCAGTTTTTCTTGACATAATGATTAGTTTATTTGTTTTTGCTTTTTACTTTCTGTGGGAAAGGGGTTGTCCAGGGGTCTAACCTTGATGACCTGTCCACAGGATATATCATCATTATCTGACCTGTGGGGGTCTGACTCCCAGCACCCCTTCCTTCCAATCAGTTGTTTAAGAGGCTGCGTCGCTACATTCTGCGGCCTCTTCCTACTGGTCACGTGGCTTAGGTTCATCTCAGTCCCATTCAGGTGAATCGGGCTGAGCTGTAATAGCAAATACAACCACGACCCATTGGATGGCACTGTGCTTGGTAAGCTGTGGTACTCATGGGAGCACCATGATCTGTTCAACCAGCTGATTGGCAAGCAGGCCCGTCTCAGTCACCATTTTCTATGCCTGTTTTAGGCTTACATTTAGACTGGCGCTGTATGTGCCGAAGTTATGGAGAGGCCTGCGCTTCTTCATAACTTCGCCGCATCCACTGCCAGCTACGGGGCTTTATTACGACTGGCGTCTAAAACGCCGGTCTTAATAAATGTGCCCCAATATATTACTAATACAGGTCTGTTCTACTAATGGCCAAAATGGCACAAAAAAAAAAGTGCCATTTGTCTACGGACTACAGTATATTCCTGTCGATAAAACAGGCTGACAAAATGACCAAAATCCCCAAAAAAGACCAAAATTTCCTAAGAAGCCAATTCCATGGTGACAACCAGTATATGTATTTATGAAAAATGGACAGTGTAAAAATTTTTTTTTACTTTCAAAAATAAAATACTCACCAAATGAGATCCAGAGCTGAGAACAGATTTTTTGGGCTCTTAGCTCTTGGGGATTCCTTCAAGTCAATAGGTTTTGGCTTATGGATGCTTCTCGATGACTGTTATGGTTGCCAGGATGCTTGCTTGTCCTTGCTTCTCCTCAGCTCAGAATTTCTGTTCCATGCTGTTTTTGTTTTGTCTGATGTAATCTGTATTTCAGGGGACAGATGGAGATTTAGGACCTTTTTCCTCTGTTAGCATACCAGTCATGTTTACTCCGACCTTTCCAGAAAAATCAAGCTCATTGTTTGAGATTACCTTCGAAAACCAAAACTGTAAAACTGTAAGTAGCATTTTCGATCATGCTCAATATGCGGCTTCCCAAACTGAAATAAACCTCTTTCTGTTTGCCAGATGTGAATGCATGCTCTTTTATTAAAGGGATTGTTCAGCCTTTTTTAAACAATGGACTATCCTCAGGATAGGCCATCATCCAGCACCCCTGCTGATCAGCTGTGTAGCTCCGCAGCCTAGAGTCAGTGCTGGAACTTCGCTGAACCTTCAACATTGTAGTGGACAGCACTTGTCACTGCAGAGCTACTTCCATTGACTTCAATGGGAGCAGTGCTGCAGTGATAACCATAGTTCACTACAATGTTGATGGAGCAGTTTAGTTCCGGTGCTGACCTTGAGAGGACGTGTGATCAAGGAATTTTCACTAATGCGAGCTGGCTCATAAGATCATTATTTGTTTGATCTATTCTACCCATCAGACTTTCCTTCAGTTTCTAAGTTAATGCACAGTTGGCCAAGAGTTCATGCCCACAAGTGGACTGCAATGCACGGCCAGCAGCCATGTGCACTTGAATGGGACAGCAGTCTGCAACACATGGCCAAAAATAGAACATGTTCTATCTTTTTGCAGTGCGGAGGCATGGATCAGAAGCCCCTGGAAGCGTTTCATAGTGCTTCCATGGGCTTCCGATCCGTGCCTTGAACCACAAAAAGATGGGTGAAGCCCTATCTTCAGTCGTATCTGGCGGATTCGACCCATTCAAGTCAATGGGTTCGCATCTGAAAGCGTTTATTGTGGACGGGCCGTTTACGGTCAGCAATACGGGCACTGAGCGCTTAAGTGCATGAGCCCTAAAACGGTATCTCACTCTTCTCGCAATACATTTTTAAAGGCTATGGACATCTTTGGGGGCAGTTTTTTTACTTCAATAGGAGCGGGGCTACAGTGATAAGTGCTGTCCATTACAATGTTGACGGTGCAATTCAGTTCCAGCCTTAACTTCTGGTGACATAGCTACACCCGAAGCTGAACCCCGCCGGTCAACTACTGATGGCCTAGCCTGAGGATAGACCATCATTTAAAGGCTGAAAAAAACCTTTAATCTGGATTGGTGATCCTCAGAAATGGGATTTACTATAAACACTTTTATAATTATTACAGTTTTAAGAGCAGCCACAGAAGAACACGCAACTTATTGCCATTTTCTGCAGCTTACCTTCCAGCTTTATTGTTTATATTGGGACAGGATGACCAGAGTGATCTCATTACTGTTACAGGGAGGGCAATTTTTTTACAGATGACAGTTCTTAGGTGGAATATACTCTAGTCTATACTATATATTTTCCTGCAGTTTGTGTTAGGCCTAATGCACTCGACCGTTCCGTTTTTTGCTGCCCACAAACCACGGATCATCAAAAAACGGAAGCCGCCCGTGTGCCTTCCACAATTTGCGGAACGGGCGGACCATTATAGAAATGCCTATTCTTGTCCGCAAAACGGACAGGAAAAGGGCATCCTATATTTTTTTTTCTGGGGCCACGGAACGGAGCAACAGTTGCGGACAGCACACAGAGTGCTGTCCGCATCTTTTGCGGTCCCATTGAAGTGAATGGGTCTGCACCCGAGCTGCAAAAAAATGCGGCTCGTATGCAGACCAGAACAACGGTCGTGTGCATGAGGCCTTAGTCTGTTGACTTTCATCTGACCATAAGCTCCCAATCACTGCAGCGGTCATAAAGCACACATATTCTGCTACACAGACAATAGAGGATGGGTGTGCTTAAAATATCGCAGCCACCACGAACATTTAAAAAAAAAAAAAATTATAAAAACAGTTAATTATTACCCATTGTAATCACAGTCTCCAAATATACTGTAGATCAAGGCTTCTAGGTTTATGAACCTTGAAACTGTATTTTTTTATCCGTTTTATTATCAATTTATTTATTTTTTTAGATGGTAACAGTTATGTAAGGAGTTGTTTCAAGAAAAGCAACCTCTTCATTGTGATAGGTAGATCACCGCAGTTCAGCCACCAAGACCTCTGGCATACGTTTTTTATTTATTTTTTACGGTATCCTACAGTTTGCTGCTTATTTCAGATAAATGGATGTGCATATTTTATGGCTGTGCCCATACTATGCTTTTATTTCCTAATATCAACATAGTTTGTAAAGTTTGCCCAGTTTTTAGTTGTTCTGAAGGCATCCAGATATAAACCTGCTGTACAGCTCCCTCATGGATAAGTACAGTTTATAGAGGAGTGAATCCATTTGTCTCTTCAGCAGGACTTCTTCACATACATTTAGCCTGGCCCTAACAACTTCCTGCCTGTGCCACTGCTCCAATTAGTAGAGACAGGGCAGGAGTTTGTCTGCGCAGGCAATCTAAAGCTGAACTAGAGCAGCAGCGCAGGCAGGAAATTGTCAGAGATGGCTCTGTCAATCTAGCTGTAGTTAGGCACTTATTCACCTGTGGGGACTCCACAGGTGAAGAAGTCCTGCTGATGAGATGAATAGATTTGCTCATCTCTAGTACAGTTATAGAGAGTATGTGTGTGTGTATGTACAGTTGTGTTCAAAATAATAGCAGTCAGACATCACTAACCTGATCAATCACTGTTTTTGGTAGAAATTATATTTCTACATGGCAAATAATTTACCAGCAGGTGTAGTAGAGTAATAGAAACCCAACAGAGCCAACAGTCATGACATGCATGCTGTTGATTCTGTGTAATTGAATCACTAATTGAAATGAGCATGTTCAAAATAATAGCAGTGTGGAGTTCAATTAGTGAGGTCATTCATTCTTTGAAAAACAGGTGTCAATTATTGCCCTTATTTAGGAAGCACATGTTGTACATGATGATTACAGTGCATTTCTCTCTAGAATTCTGAGGAAAATGGGTCGTTCTAGACATTGTTCAGAAGAACAGAGTACCTTGATTAAAAAGTTGATTGGAGAGGGGAAAACATATAAAGAAGTGCAGAAAACGATAGGCTGCTCAGCTAAAATGATTGCAAATGCTTTAAAATGGCAACCAAAACCTGAAAGACGTGGAAGAAAGCGAAAAACTGCCATTCGAATGGATAGAAGAATAGCCAAAAAGCCAACAATCAGCTCCAGGAAGATCAAAGAAGGTCTAAAGTTACCTGTGAGTACTGTTACAAATAGACACCTATGTGAAGCCAAGCTATCTGCAAGAAGCCCCCGCAAAGTCCCACTGTTGAAAAAAAGACATGTGCTGAAGAGGTTACAATTTACCAAAGAGCACAGTGACTGGCCTAAATAGATATTTTGTGGACTGATGAAATTAAGATTGTTCTTTTTGGGTCTAGTGGACGGAGACAGTTTGTCAGACGACCCCCAAACACTGAATTCAAGCCACAGTACATTGTGAAGACAGTGAAGCATGGTGGCGCAAGCATCATGATATGGGGATGTTTCTCATACTATGGTGTTGGGCCTATTTATCACATACCAGGGATCATAGATCAGTTAGAATACATCAGAGTACTTGAAGAGGTCATGCTGCCTTATGCTGAAGAGGAAATGCTCTTGAAATGGGAGTTCCAACAAGACAACGACCCCAAACACACCAGTAAACGTGCAACATCTTGGTTCCAGACCAACAAGATTGACGTTATGGAGTGGTCAGCCCAATCCCTGGATCTTAATCCAATAGAAAACTTGTAGGGTGACATCAAAAATGCAGTTTCTGAGGCAAAACCAAGAAATAGAGAAGAACTGTGGAATGTAGTCCAATCATCCTGGGCTGGAATACCTGTTCACAGGGGCGAGAAGTTGGTTTGTCCTTGCGTCCGTTCTCCTAAAAAACACATTTTTACAATCTAAGATTAGAGAGAAGAATTGTGATGGCACACTCGCATTTGGTTTTAAACTAAAAGGTATTTATTTTGTTAATTAAAATATTTGTTGTTTGTTATGGATTAAATAAGTAAATAAAATAGGTATAAAATGGTAGGGTAGAGTGACAAATCGTGATCGTTGTTTGGGATGGGATGGGATTGATCTAGAGTGTATAATATGGATGGTCAATGGGATCCGTTGTCCCTAGGAATCCAGCTCATATTCAATTGTTCAAAAGTTCATTCAACAAGTTCAGTGAATTCAACAAAGTCAATAAAGGTCACAATGGTCCTTCAGGATACATTAGTTTGGTCCTATGAGACAGTGATATTCCAAAATGGATATTCGATATAGTAGTACGTGAATAAAAGTAAAAAGGTCCTTACCAAAAAGTGGTGTGAAAAAATCAATTAAATAAGTGAAAAAATTGGTATAATTATGTAAAAAATAGAATAGAATAAAAGCGCTTAAAAAAACACAGTGTTCCTGTTATGGAAGAATATAAGTGAACTGCAGTTGTGGAAGCGGAATACTTTTGGTCTTGTATTCGCAAGGTTTCCAATTGTTCAGTCACCCACCTGTTCGCTTCAGTTCGCTGGAAAGAAGTTCACAAGTTGGCTTTCCAGTTTGAGTTATTAAGTACGGCTGTTATTGGTATTGTAATGTATACATTATATTGCAGATGGACAATAAAGGGTATATGTACTTTACCACTCTTCAGTCTGTTTAGTTGTCCTCCGTCTTGCAAGGACCTGCGTGGCGTCCCATGTGATCTCTTGCCTTACCATGTAATGCTCCACATGATAGTGATTCATCTTGACGTCACACGGTTTCAGGTTCCTGATTGGTCAGTTTTGTTGACTGTAGGGAATTTGAAGAATGTAGCTGTTGGTGATGTTCGCGCCGTATATTCTTTGGCTGGAACAAGAAGTTTAGCCCAAATCTCAGTATTCTTTGTAATCCCATTCCTCACTGCTTCCTCAGAGCAGACACGTTTCGGGACAGTTTCTAGTCCTTTCCTCAGTGGTCGATTTGACTGTGTTTGTGGCATCTGAGCGCTGTTTGGATATATTGAGCGATCAGATCCAAGCCATCTGCGGATATGTTAAATGTCTATGTTTACTGTAATGTTTGGGACATTGTATATTTTAGTAGTGATGTCTGTCCTATTGTCTACACGTGTGTATTAGCGATTTCCCTTTGTCCTGAGAGATAATTGAATTACTCCTTGGTTGTCTCCAGGACAGAAGACATTGTGTATTCTCCTGCCTGTGATAATTACATTAACCCATTGTGTAAGGTAATTGTATCACAGGCAGAGGGGAGGATTTTGTATGGGAGTGTTTTACTGTATTGTACGTGTTTATTGGTTGTTTTACAAAACCCTGTGGGTGGTAACCTTGTTGGGAAATGTGTATATAAGTCAATGCTTGTGTGTTCAATAAAGAGTTCCTGTTTTACATTCAACATAGAGCCTTGTCTCATGTGTATGGGGATTGCTATACGCTGTATACTCCCCTGGCTATAACTACTAGCTCTTGTAAGAGCTTGTTCCAGTTACTTTTTCCTGCTCTCTGGATTTAGGAGAGGTTCACCCAGTGGAGCCTTGTCGTAGGTCCAGGGTGGGTAGGAGACGGTGAGACCTCAACCAAGCTTTGGCGGTTCGTGGGGTGTGCAGTGCTTACGGTGTCAAGTGGAGTGCTTGGAGTCCTCGGGAAGCACTAGGAGCATCTATCGACGGAGATACCCGGTCGGGGTGCCAGGAGATCCGTTACAATATATATTAGTAGATGTATACAGCTAATAACCAGATAATGGCAAAAATTTGTATTTGACGGTTGTGCAGGTCTATAAAAAATAGTATAGAAGAACTTGCTTGGTCTCTGCATCAAACGTCTTCCCGCACTTCATGATCCTTACATTAGTGCCATTTATAATTGACCGTTATTCAGAGATGAAATGGAGTCTTGCTTTTTTCTCACTGAGAAGACATACTGTGTATACACAAATGTTTCAAAGCAAGATCTTTTTCAGCTCAGTTTTTCTTTGCACCATATATTTCAGTTAGTTGAGAGGAAGTGTGATCAGGGAATTTTTACAAAATCAAGCTGACTCCATAAGATCATTAGTTGTTTGATGTATTCTACCCAGCGGTGCTATCAGACTTTCCTTCAGTTCCTAAAATAATATGAAGTTGCCTAAAACTTTTCAGAGTCTTATCTCACTTTCCTCCCAATACAGTTCTTAACCTATGTTTCTTTTATGGCGTACATGCAAAGTTTGTCCTATTTTTATTTATTTTTGTTAGTTATTTATATTTCTCACTCATATATATATATATATATATATATATATATAGTACTGCAGACCACTACAATCCCCAATATCTCATGTACTATAATGTATAACTGACCAGATATATATTATACAGTGTAAAAGATGCAGTGGGTACAGATATATAGTATATCCAGCAGTGTACTGATATGTGAGGTATGAAGTATAAATGACACCTCATACTTCACATATCAGTACACTGCTGTATATATTACATATCTGTAACCACTTAGTCTGTTATACCTTGTACCGCATCAGTACACTACTGTATACCTGTACACACTGCATCTATTACACCTCATACCTCACATATCAGTACACAGCTGTATATACTGTATATCTGTACACACTGCATCTATTATACCTCATACCTCAGTACACTGCTGTATATACTGTATATCTGTAAACACTGCATCTATTATACCTCAGATATCAGTACTGTGGCGAAACCAACCTCGCCACTGGGTTTTGGAGAGGCCTGTTTACCAGCCTCTTGCCTTAGGATTACGGCCCTTTAAGATACTTTTACTAACTTTTAAACCCCTGAACCTATTCAAGTGAATTTTGGATAGGTTTGTCACCAAGTTATACTGGTTAAATTGATATAAGTTATATGTATGTGCAATGTAAACTCACAAAGTTGTAACAATTTATAAGAAGTGTAACTTTTCAGCGTAGGAGATAGTTGAGTAGATACAGAAATTGACTCAATTATCTCCTAGACAGAGGGGAGGAATATGCTGGGTGTGTTTCTATTGTCCCATTGTGCCATTGTGTCCGATTGGTTGCTGTACTTACATTGTATGTGTTGTAATATATTGATTGGTTGTATTTCAAAACCCTGTGGGCAGTACTGTGTTTGTGGATTGTGAATAAAAGAGGCTGTACGTGCAAGTACAGTCAGAGTTGCTGCTTTTATGCCTTCATGAAGTTTTGGCTCATGTTTGGGGAATACGATAACTACACTCTTTGGGATTGCTATATCACAATACTCCCCTGAGTATAAGCTCTTGTAAGAGCTTCTTCATGGTTCCTGCTCTCTGGATGTAGGAAAGGTTCACCCACTGGAAGCTGAAGCCCGGTCTTGGGTCCAGCGTGGGTGGAGGACGGTGAGACCCCAACCAAGCTGCGGCGGTTCGTGGGGTCTGCAGTGCATACGGTGTCAAGTGGAGTGCTTGGAGTCCTCGGAAAGCACTAGGAGCATCTATCGACGGAGGTACCCGGTCGGGGTGCTAGTCGTTCCGTTACATTGGTGGCAAGCAGTGGGATGGCGTCCTAGTGTGAGGAGAAGCAGCTCGGAGACACCGTTCGTGGAGTATATTGAGGGCAACGCTAGTATCCGTACAGCGCCCCTGGCTACAGCAATATGGATGCCGTTGGTTCCTGCACAGCATTCAATGAGGAAGATCACCCGGATTACAGGGATGCCGAGCGGAAAGGCGTATGGCACCAGGCCCTGGAGGACGTGCAGCGTCGGAGGGGTGAGAGTCTTCCCAGTGAGGAGCAGAGATTACGAATGCGATTGGCGCTGCGACTACCTCTACTGGGAGAGCAACCATTGACGGAGTGGGTGTCAGAGCTTGAGACACTGGTATGGCAGGAAACCTGGCTGGATGACGCTTACCAAGCACTATGGTGGGACACAGTACGACAGTTTCCATGGATGGAGGAGTACGCCAAGCCCGAAGGTGAGGAATATAATTGCCCTGGGTTATTGTGGGAGTCTTTTGAAGGCATTGACTTTGGGAGCACAGAAGAATCTAGATTTTGGGACATTACTGACTACAGGTGGGACTTGCACAATTGGCCTACAATTAGTGGGGTGAGGGCAGATCTGACGTTTCTGGTCCAAAGGGAGTGGGAGCTGGAGCAAGATTATCAACAGTTGTATCTTGCGCTGGGCTTGAATGGAGCGAAACAAGACAGTTGCATACCAGGCCCAGACCTGCAGCCCTACCCCTGGCAAGTCACAGCTGAGGTATCCCCTACTTCCTCACCAACTGTGGAGGTAGGGGACTTCATAGACTGGTACTGGGAGGAACCCCAGTCGGCAGGTGGAGATGGGACCGTAGTCACTCCACCGTCCCAACAGGGTGGCTGGGCAGGCGGCCCAGATCCCCAACTGCCACTGGGAGTACAGGGAGAGGAGATTGTTGGTCCCTCATCTCTGCAACAACCAGAATCACTGGTAGTGGAGACAGTCAGTCTCACTACCCAGCGGCAGTATACTCTACAGGGAGAGGAGACAGTTGGTCTCTCTCCCCAGCGGCAGATGGGGTATCCAGAGGAGGGGGTAAGTGATAGCCCACCTCCACAGCTCTCTCCCAGCCCAATACTGAGGGTAGTGGGTAAGGCTTTAAACCCCACTGACCCCTCTCCAGCGGAAGAGCTGGCATCAGAGCAGAGCGCCGTTGGCCTCTGCCCTCCCCTATTCTCTTGTTCAGAGGCTGACTCCCCACTGGCTACCCCAGCGGAAGAGCTGGCATCTGGGCAGAGCGCAGTCGGCCTCTGCCCACCAAGTACTTACAGCTCCAAGCTGGAGAACCACAAGGAAGCAAGGAGTAGCAGATGCCCACTCAACAGCTGGTGACATACAGAACAGAGCCAGGCCCTAAGATTCAACAGGTCCAGTATTGGGTTGTGGTTGGACTGCCAGACTAACTCAGGTATCTGGTTAGTCTTCCCTGGGAGGGGGAGATGTGTAGCGAAACCAACCTCGCCACGGGGTTTTGGAGAGGCCTGTTTACCAGCCTCTTGCCTCAAGATTACGGCCTTTTAAGATACTTTTACTAACTTTTAAACCCCTGAACCTATTCAAGTGAAGTTATACTGGTTAAATTGATATAAGTTATATGTATGCACAATGTAAACTCACAAAGTTGTAACAATTTATAAGAAGTGTAACTTTTCAGCGTAGGAGATAGTTGAGTAGATACAGAAATTGACTCAATTATCTCCTAGACAGAGGGGAGGAATATGCTGGGTGTGTTTCTATTGTCCCATTGTGCCATTGTCCCATTGTGTCCGATTGGTTGCTGTACTTACATTGTATGTGTTGTAATTTATTGATTGGTTGTATTTCAAAACCCTGTGGGCAGTACTAGGTTTGTGGATTGTGAATAAAAGACGCTGTACGTGCAAGTACAGTCGGAGGCTGCTTTTATACCTTCATGAAGTTTTGGCTCATGTTTGGGGAATGCGATAACTACACTCTTGGCGATTGCTATAATCACAATACTCCCCTGAGTATAAGCTCTTGTAAGAGCTTGGTCAAGGTTCCTGCTCTCTGGATGTAGGAGAGGTTCCCCCACTGGAAGCTGAAGCCCGGTCTTGGGTCCAGCGTGGGTGGAGGACGATGAGACCCCAACCAAGCTGCGGCGGTTCGTGGGGTCTGCAGTGCGTACGGTGTCAGGTGGAGTGCTTGGAGTCCTCGGAAAGCACTAGGAGAATCTATCGACGGAGGTACCCGTATACTGTGTACCTGTACACACTGCATCTATTAAACCTCATACCTCACATATCAGTACCCTGCTGTATATACTGTATACCTGTACACACTGCATCTATTATACCTCATGCCTCACATATCAGTACACTGCTGCAGGGGCGTAACTAGAAGTGACTGGGCCCCACAGCAAATATTTGTAAGGGCCCCCTCAGCGCGCTTCGCATCTCCCTCCTCCTGTGTAAACCCCACTCCTTTGGCACAGTGTAGCGGTATACTGTATATTGTGTGGCACAGTGTAGCGGTATACTGTATATTGTGTGGCACAGTGTAGAGGTATATTGTGAGGCACAGTGTAGAGGTATACTGTATATTGTGAGGCATAGTGTAGAGGTATACTGTATATTGTGTGGCACAGTGTAGAGGTATACTGTATATTGTGTGGCACAGTGTAGCGGTATACTGTATATTGTGGGGCACAGTGTAGAGGTATACTGTATATTGTGTGGCACAGTGTAGCGGTATACTGTATATTGTGGGGCACAGTGTAGCAGTATACTGTACATTGTGGGGCACAATATAGAGGTATACTGTACATTGTGGGGCACAGTGTAGGCTATATGTGTATAACATAAACATATTTCATATGAACACTTACAGTTACTTGGCTCTTTGGGGGTCTCGGACGCCACTTCCACACTTTGGCCGGGGGCTCGGCGGAGCTGATGTTGTGTTTTATCCTAATGAGAAAGATTTCATAATAAGGATTTGGAGAAGGGGCAGAGGGGTCACAGAGCAGGGAGAGGCTGGTGCTGCTACTAGGGGGTCATACCATGGGGGAGTAATAAAGCCCACCATAATGCCCACCCAGTTGTAATAATTCTCCTTATAATGTGACAGTACAAAAATACCCCCTTGTAATGCCCCCAGTTGAGCTAATGTCCCCATAGTGCCCCCATAATGTGCCAGTATAAAATACCCCTATATAGTGCCCCCAGTAAATTCCCCCATAGTGCTCCTCTCCCCCTTCCTGCTAGTGCCCCCCATAATGTACCAGTATAAAATGCCCCAGTAGATGCCCCTCAGTGTCCGGCCTCTGATAGGCTGCCGGCCTAGTGTCCCCCATAATGCCCCCCAATAATGTGCCAGTAAGTGTCCCCATAGATGCCCCCCATCATGTGCCAGTATCAAGTGCCTCTCCCCCCCCCCACATGTCCCAGTATTATAGTGCCATCTCCCCCCATGTGCCAGTATCAAGTGCCTCTCTCCTTCCCACCCCCCATGTGCCAGTATCATAGTGCCAAACCCCCCCATGTGCCAGTATCAAGTGCCTCTCTCTTCCCCCCCATGTCCCATTATCATAGTGCCATCTCCCCCCCAAAAAAGTGCCAGTATTAAGTGCCTCTCCCCCCCATGTGCCAGTATCATAGTGCCAACCCCCCCCCACATGCCAGTATCAAGTGCCTCTCTCCTCCCCCCCATGTCCCAGTATCATAGTGCCATCTCCCCCCCCCACCCCAAAAAAAAGTGCCAATATCAAGTGCCTCTCTCCCTCCCCCTCCCCATGTGCCAGTATCAGGTTCCTCTCTCCCCCCCCCCATGTGCCAGTATCAAGTGCCAACCCCCCCTCTCCCCTCCAGGTGCCAGTATCAGGTGCTTCCCCCCCCCCCATGTCCCAGTATCATAGTGCCATCTCCCCCCCCCCCACAAAAAAAGTGCCAGTATCAAGTGCCTCTCTCCCCCCCCACCCCCCTCAGGTGCCAGTATCAGGTGCCACTCTCCCCCCCCCCCATATGCCAGTATCAGGTGCCAACCCCTCTCCCCCCCATGTGCCAGTATCAGGTGCCTCTCCCCCCCCCCCATGTGCCAGTATCAGGTGCCAACCCCCCTCCCCCCCAGGTGCCAGTATCAGGTGCCAACGCCCCTCCCCCCATGTGCCAGTATCAGGTGCCACTGCCAGTATCAGGTGCCTCCCGCTCCCCCATGGCAGTAACAGTCGGGTATTAAAAAAAAAATAATAAACACTTCTACTTACCTCCATGTCAGCGATGCGATGCAGCCTCTTCCTGTGTCCCGCCTTGTATGTCCTTATATGGAGTCAGTGCTTGTATTTGAGAAAAGATCCTGCTGGGATTCGAACCCACGACCTTCTGCTTCAGAGGCAAAGCAGCTAACCACTAGACCATACCAGCTGCCTTGCGGCTGACTGAAAAAATATGAGACTTCTACTGTTATAGCTGGCTAAGTGTACATCTTTACACATGACAGCTGCTCATATATAGAGATATAGCAGGGCTGAATGTGCTGAGACAGCTGTCATATACAGATATAGCAGTATCTCAGATATATCTCTATATGACAGCTGTTCCAGCACACTCAGCTCTGCTATATCTCTATATATGATAGCTGCCCCAGCAAACCCAGCTCTGCTACATCTATGCATATGACAGCTGCCCAAACACACCCAGCACTGCTATATCTCTATATGACAGCTGTCCCAGCACACTTAGCTCTGCTATATCTTTAGATATGATAGCTGCTCCAGCACACCCAGCTCTGCTACATCTATATATCTCTAAGTATTGCTATACAGTAGATAGATATATAGAGATATAGCAGAGCTGAGTGTGCTGGGGCAGCTGTCATGTGTATAGATGTAGCAGAGCTGGCTGTGTTTCGGCAGCTGTCATGTGTATAGATGTAGTAGAGCTGGGTTTGCTGGGGCAGTTGTCATATATAGAGATATAGTAGAGCTGAGTGTGCTGGTGCAGCTGTCATGTGTATAGATGTAGCAGAGCTGGGTGTGTTTGGGCATCTGTCATGTATAGATGTAGTAGAGCTGGGTTTGCTGGGGCAGCTGTCATATATAGAGATATAGCAGAGCTGAGTGTGCTGGTGCAGCTGTCATGTGTATAGATGTAGCAGAGCTGGGTGTGTTTAGGCATCTGTCATGTGTATAGATGTAGTAGAGCTGGGTTTTCTGGGGCAGCTGTCATATATAGAGATATAGCAGAGCTGAGTGTGCTGGGACAGCTGTCATATAGAGACATAGCAGTGCTGGTGTGTTGGGGCAGCTGTCATGTGTATAGATGTAGCAGAGCTGGCTGTGTTTCGGCAGCTGTCATGTGTATAGATGTAGGAGAGCTGGGTTTGCTGGGGCAGCTGTCATATATAGAGATATAGCAGAGCGGAGTGTGCTGGGACAGCCAGAGCTGAGTGTGCTGGGACAGCTGTCATATAGAGATATAGCAGTGCTGGGTGTGTTGGGGGCAGCTGTCATGTGTATAGATGTAGCAGAGCTGGCTGTGTTTCGGCAGCTGTCATGTGTAAAGATGTAGTAGAGCTGGGTTTGCTGGGGCAGCTGTCATATATAGAGATATAGCAGAGCTGAGTGTGCAGGGACAGCTGTCATATACAGATATAGCAGTGCTAGGTGTGTTTGGGCAGCTGTCATGTGTATAGATGTAGTTTTTTTTTTTCCCAGTCAGTTGTAATGTAGCCTTTATGGCTGTGAGGGTAAATGCTTTGCCACTGATTCACTGATAGATTGGAGGTTGTGGGTTCGAATCCCAGACCAGGAGACTTTAGCAGACAGTAAGATTAGATCACACTAGCGGCTTCTGTGAAGGGGCCCTGAACACGATATTTAACTAACTTGAAAATAAACTGTCACACACGCTGCTGGGGCTTCCCCGGTAGTTACGCCACTGCACTGCTGTGTATATCTGTACACACTGCATCTATTATACTGCTGTATATACTGTATATCTGTACACACTGCATCTATTATACCTCATACCTCACATATCAGTACCCTACTGTACACACTGCATCTGTTATACCTCATACCTCAGTACACTGCTGGATATACTGTATATCTGTACACACTGCATCTATTATACCTCAGTACACTACTGTATATACTGTATACCTTTACACACTGCATCTATTATACCTCATACCTCACATATCAGTACACTGCTGGATATACTGTTTATCTGTAAACACTGCATCTATTATACCTCAGATATCAGTACACTGCTGTACATACTGTACGTATATCTGTACACACTGCATCTATTGTACCTTGAACTTCACATATCAGTACACTGCTGGATATACTGTATACCTGTACACACTACATCTATTATACCTCATGCCTCACATATCAGTACACTGCTGTACATACTATATATCTGTACACACTGCATCTATTATACCTTGTACCTCAGTACACTGCTGTATATACTGTATATCTGTAAACACTGCATCTATTATACCTCAGATATCAGTACTGTGGCGAAACCAACCTCGCCACTGGGTTTTGGAGAGGCCTGTTTACCAGCCTCTTGCCTTAGGATTACGGCCCTTTAAGATACTTTTACTAACTTTTAAACCCCTGAACCTATTCAAGTGAATTTTGGATAGGTTTGTCACCAAGTTATACTGGTTAAATTGATATAAGTTATATGTATGTGCAATGTAAACTCACAAAGTTGTAACAATTTATAAGAAGTGTAACTTTTCAGCGTAGGAGATAGTTGAGTAGATACAGAAATTGACTCAATTATCTCCTAGACAGAGGGGAGGAATATGCTGGGTGTGTTTCTATTGTCCCATTGTGCCATTGTGTCCGATTGGTTGCTGTACTTACATTGTATGTGTTGTAATATATTGATTGGTTGTATTTCAAAACCCTGTGGGCAGTACTGTGTTTGTGGATTGTGAATAAAAGAGGCTGTACGTGCAAGTACAGTCAGAGTTGCTGCTTTTATGCCTTCATGAAGTTTTGGCTCATGTTTGGGGAATACGATAACTATACTCTTGGGGATTGCTATATCACAATACTCCCCTGAGTATAAGCTCCTGTAAGAGCTTCTTCATGGTTCCTGCTCTCTGGATGTAGGAAAGGTTCACCCACTGGAAGCTGAAGCCCGGTCTTGGGTCCAGCGTGGGTGGAGGACGGTGAGACCCCAACCAAGCTGCGGCGGTTCGTGGGGTCTGCAGTGCATACGGTGTCAAGTGGAGTGCTTGGAGTCCTCGGAAAGCACTAGGAGCATCTATCGACGGAGGTACCCGGTCGGGGTGCTAGTCGTTCCGTTACATTGGTGGCAAGCAGTGGGATGGCGTCCTAGTGTGAGGAGAAGCAGCTCGGAGACACCGTTCGTGGAGTATATTGAGGGCAACGCTAGTATCCGTACAGCGCCCCTGGCTACAGCAATATGGATGCCGTTGGTTCCTGCACAGCATTCAATGAGGAAGATCACCCGGATTACAGGGATGCCGAGCGGAAAGGCGTATGGCACCAGGCCCTGGAGGACGTGCAGCGTCGGAGGGGTGAGAGTCTTCCCAGTGAGGAGCAGAGATTACGAATGCGATTGGCGCTGCGACTACCTCTACTGGGAGAGCAACCATTGACGGAGTGGGTGTCAGAGCTTGAGACACTGGTATGGCAGGAAACCTGGCTGGATGACGCTTACCAAGCACTATGGTGGGACACAGTACGACAGTTTCCATGGATGGAGGAGTACGCCAAGCCCGAAGGTGAGGAATATAATTGCCCTGGGTTATTGTGGGAGTCTTTTGAAGGCATTGACTTTGGGAGCACAGAAGAATCTAGATTTTGGGACATTACTGACTACAGGTGGGACTTGCACAATTGGCCTACAATTAGTGGGGTGAGGGCAGATCTGACGTTTCTGGTCCAAAGGGAGTGGGAGCTGGAGCAAGATTATCAACAGTTGTATCTTGCGCTGGGCTTGAATGGAGCGAAACAAGACAGTTGCATACCAGGCCCAGACCTGCAGCCCTACCCCTGGCAAGTCACAGCTGAGGTATCCCCTACTTCCTCACCAACTGTGGAGGTAGGGGACTTCATAGACTGGTACTGGGAGGAACCCCAGTCGGCAGGTGGAGATGGGACCGTAGTCACTCCACCGTCCCAACAGGGTGGCTGGGCAGGCGGCCCAGATCCCCAACTGCCACTGGGAGTACAGGGAGAGGAGATTGTTGGTCCCTCATCTCTGCAACAACCAGAATCACTGGTAGTGGAGACAGTCAGTCTCACTACCCAGCGGCAGTATACTCTACAGGGAGAGGAGACAGTTGGTCTCTCTCACACCAGTACACTGCTGGATATACTGTATATATGTACACACTGGATCTATTATACAATATAACAGGGATCAGCAACCTCTGGCACTCCAGCTGTTCTGAAACTACAACTCCCAGAATCCTCCTTTCACTTCTGTGGGAGTTACAAGAACACCCAAGTAAGTTTGCATACTGGGAGTTGTAGTTTCACAGCAGTTGCAGTGCTGAAGGTTGCTGATCCCTGCCATATAATATATATGTGGTCAGTTAGTTATACATTATAGTACATAAGGTATTGGGGATTGTAGTTGTCTGCAGTACTATATATGAGTGAGATATAATGTATAATGTGGCACTTTTAATTACTTACTTCTGAGTAAAAAAAGGGAATGGGGGGAGGCAAATGAAGAGAAAAGGGGAGGATCTCCTTTTACTCAGTCCATTCTACATTCAGTGTAGAGTTTATAGGGGAGTTGAGGGGGTTGAAGGATCTGTGATGTCATCACCGGTCCGGCAGATACACCTTGCTAACCTGGAAACGGTGCAGTTCCTTTACTAGATGGCACAGGTCCTTTAGCTCTCTTGGCTGATAACGGGAGCCTGTATTGAATGTAATTAGGGGGCCAGGCCTTTCATCCACTGTGGGTTATTTTCCCCACAGGCTCCATAGCGGCTGCATGGTCTTCCTCCATTGGAGATATGTCGCTGATATTAAATACTTCAAACTATTTCCAGTCAGAACTAGCTGTACTTTGCTTCCCACTCGCACATTATATGACATATGGTCTTACTTTACCTAAGTAATAATACTGTATAGTACCATACAGTATTGTGCCTAAATATGGCATACCTCCCCAATGATTTGGATGGTGCAATGGAGAAACTTATGGTTCATTGTGTGAAAGACCACTCCTGCAAACCTATAGTTTTCATTTACACAATAGCACAAAAATAATCAAATTGTATCAACTTATGAAGCCATACAGTACAGTGTGAGCTGTAATATACAGATCAGAAACAGACAGACACTTTGTGAAGCAATATCATAGAGGGCCAGAGGAATTTGGTTTAAATGTAGAAACAGCCTTCCAAAAGAGACACTTGGGAGGTAGAAATAGCAGTACAAAACGAATAAACTGTATAGTACCTAGGTAGCAGTGCCACACAAGTCAAGTCTTTAGAAGGTCTTAAAAATGGGTAAATACAACCTCAGATGAATAATAGCACATACTATGTCAAGGAGGAAAGACCTCAGCAATGTTAGAGAAACAATTTTTGCTGCCTGGGAAGAGTAATAAGACTATTTCCAAACAATTGGAAACCCATGATCCTACTGTAAGAAATATTATTCACAAGTGGAAAACATTCAAGGCAGTTGACATTATACCCAGGAGTTGACACCTTAGTAAATTCACCCCAAATTCAGACCAGGCAATGCTCAGAGTTACATCTAACACTCTACAGGCCTCAGTTGTGGAGGGGTGATGAATGGAGTTTTACACCCACAGGACCTCTGTATCTTACTTTCACCGCCGGCCCTGGGAGAGATCTTAGAAGTTCAAATAGATGGAAGACTCAAGAGTCTATCTAACAGATCTCTCTTGTTTTCATTGTTGCTGACAGGTTTCCACCCGTTTGCAGATGCTGCTCATTATCAGTCAGGTGGCTCTTTATATGTTCCGCCTCTCACTTGTTTCCCTGCGGCTGATAACTCTTCTGTGGAGTGCTCTGCTTGTATGGTGGTTCTCCTGTTCCAGTTACATCTCAAGCTAAGTCCTTTCCCTTTTCTTGGTGTGTCTGTCCTGACTAGGCCTTCAGGGAGACACTAGCTCTATCAGTTTGGAAGGAGCCGGTTGCCTCTTTCCCTGTTCCCTAAGCTGAGGGTTTGGTGCAGTGTTTCAGCAGTCTCAGGTTCCTGTGCATGTGCATTTTTACCATTGAGATTTGCACATGTTGTTAGCAGCTTAGGGAATGCTAGGAGGTGACCTCTTTATTCCCTAGGTTTGGGGCCTAGTCTTTTGTTTAGTTGTGGTTCCCTTTGGTTGTCTTTCCTTCCCCATACCTCCCGTAACACTTACATTGAGCAGTCAATGAGTCGACCATGAAAACCTCTGTGGGCCAAAATATTTTACAGGTAAATGTGAGGCTATACAGGGGACAGAGGTGCAGAGAAGGCCTAGCAGTCGGACATGCCAGGAGAAGGGAACAGTGGAAGGTGGGTTCACACAGCCGGGGCCTGGGACTGTTGAGCAGCAACACTGAAAATGAAAAGAAAGAAGGTGTTGTAATAGTCCAGTCAAAGTCCAGAACTCAACCCAATTAAAATGCTGAGCTTGGACTTTAAAAGAGCTGTGCGTTAATGAATGCCCACAAACCTCAATGAACTGAATTAAAATTGTATCGAAGAATGGGTTAAAATTGCTCCATAATGATGTGGGAGACTGCTAGTCATACAGAAAACTATTACTTTACTACTATTGCAAGCTTTCCATTTAAGGGGTGGACTTCTCATGCAACTTCTGCATTATGGCCTAGTAATTGTTGAATAAATTATGACACCGTGTGATTAGTAGTTACCTGGTCGAGATAGTAGTTACCTAATTTTAAGACTTTCTAAGGAGCAGATGTTTTTTTTTTATGTCTTGATACATAAAACCATAGAATTCTAAGATGGTGTACTTTGTTTTTCTCATGGCTGTAAATACCGCCATACAGCACTTAAATAAAACCAGCACACACTGAGAAAATAACAGCTTCAGGTAGTCTAATAACTGCCATACAATGTCTAAAGTAAAACTGCAATACAATAAGATTTTCGGTGGTCACAGGACTCGGGTGCCAGCCGATGCACCCTGTCCAATCGCACAAGTCACACATATGCCTAAGGCTGGCGGTTCTGTTTTGAACATTAAAAATAAAGCCTCATGCAGACAATACACCAGGGATTTGTAATTTGGTTATCATAGAGATCTGTGGGCCCATGATTTGATTATACTTAGATTTCAAGATTCTGTGAGAAAAAAAAAAAATATGTTACAACAGATGACATGTTAGAGAGATATTTTCCTCTAGTAAAATTTCTTCTAGTAGAGAGTCTGGTACCTCATGGATATACTGCACCATGGGTCCATGCACATAAGCCAAACTAAAAATCGACAGTTGCCACTTGCACCATGTAAAGGATGGATTTCTTTTTTCAGATTCCTGTGACAGCCCTAGGGTCGGCAATTGATGTTCCCGTGTATGTTCCAAATTCTAATATTGACCTGAAGATCTGCATGTATGACCGTCTCTATCAGGACAGCATTGTCATTAAAAACAGGTATGAAAGCAACTCTGATTTTGCAAGGTACTCAAACTTCATCATGACACAGTGAACATTATCATCCCAGCAGTGGCATAACTATAACTGACTGGGCCCTACAGCAAATTTTTGAACTGGGGCCCCCCTCGGTCTTCTTAATGCAGACCTCAGACCAGAGCAGGTCATAGTGTGCTTCTGCTACCCACATAGTGCAGTGCAGGCACCTGGAGAAGAAGAATAGGAAGCAGTCAATAATACCAATACTATCATTCCCAGAGAACCCTTTTAATTGAATAAAAGCTCTATTTTCCTAATCTCATTAACCCCTTAAAAATGTGATATTCTGAATTCCTGATACCAGTGCAAAGTTTATAACCCAAATAATTTTGATTAATTAGTTAAACTGAATTCATATTTTATTTATGAAGGTTTAGGACTAATTAGGAACACTTTGAAGCCGTACCATCATGTCTCCATAAGATACTATTCTAATCTTGTTCTTATTTAAGATCTAGCCATATGTGACCTCATTTTTGGCCTATTTCGCTGCTTTAAAAAATGTGAAACGTGAGCAACAATAAAAACTGAAGGATAGCGCTCATCCAGCATTAGGTTACGTTAGTGTGTGTGTTACACAATTTTAACAAAATGTACCGTATACTACCTACAGATCATATACATTATAAATATTCCTTAACCATCAGTGGTGCTGTGCAGTAAATGTAAAACAGCGGAGCAATTCGCGTGATTTCAGTAAGGATTTGGATGACTCAGACTTGAGGCTAAATGCAAGAAGCTGGCCATGTCTGTATTATGCATGAAACTTGTTAATCTTCTTTTGCTTTGATGTTTAAAAAGCAGAGGTTAATACCGCCCGAACCCTTCCAACATAGCTGGTTAAAAGAGCAAAGTAAACTTTCCAATTACAGGAACAGAAACCTATTGTACTATAATATTTCTATTTCATACATAACTGTATATCTAAGGAGGCAGCAGCACAATGAGAAATCCAAAAACCTTTGAAGACCACACTGTATATAGACAGCAGACACAGTACAAAGGAAAAAATATAACTATCCTATCATTCCTGTAATGCATATCAAATAAAATATAAAGGTACATTTTGGGTTTTATTGAAAAAATTATAAAACGCTATTTTTTTCTTCTCCATATCAAATCTACATCCCAAACGTAACCTATTGAATGGCTAGACGGATTGTTCCCACCAAGAGTTCAAACTTTTTTTCTCTTTTCTCATCTGCTCCAGGTTCACTGACTTCTACTGGTGGTGGTTGTATCTTTAGTCTGCAAGACATGGGGTGGGCAGTACACTTCTTTCACATGACAAGCAAGCAGTGCTGTGATAACACCACAGCGCTATTTGCATGAGCACATCCCCAAAGCATTAAGCGAAGTATAGCAGAATAGAATGGCTCCTGGTCTACTACGCATACCAATGTGGGACATCCTGTTCATTTGTACTGAGCAGCTCAGAGGTTTTATGTGTGTTCTACATATGTGTTCTCCTGAGAACCTGACCAGGATGCTTGGTAAGTATCATGGAGCCTCTGCACAAGCACAGTCACCATGGCAAAGCCGTGGTGGTGGTGGCTGTTTTCATTGTCCGTAATACATGGGGTGGACTAAATGAAATCTCTCCAGAATGCAGTTCTTTATAAAAAAAAAAAAAAAAAAAGGTAATTCATATTATTACATAAGGGACTATTTAATACTCCTTTAAAGGGGTTGTCCAGCTTTCGCAGCATTTCTGGCAGAACCCCTATCACCACTTCGCCGGACCTGCCGAGAAAAGCTTACATACCTACTCCCTGTCACTGGGTTTTGGTTCCTTCAGTCCATCGCAGGGGTCTGAAAGCTCCAGTCCACGCTTGGAAACTTCCGACACGGAGTTACGTCTGCTGCCAAAGTTGTGACAGGTACCCCAACCAGCGCGTGACCCCTTGTCCATGCCGAATGTTGACCAGCGGGGACTGAAGCACCAAGACGGTAGCGATGGACTGAAGGAGCCGGAATCCAGCTGTAAGTATGCTTTCCTCTTCAGGTCCAGTTAGGTGGGTGGAGAGCAGCAATGCTACCAAAACTGGGCCACCGTAGGATATGAGCGTATATAATATATAAACTAATATTAGACCTTGAAATTAATTTTATGGAATGCAGCGTTATTTTGTAAATGTGAAAAAATATTCTAATTTACTTATAATATCCATATACTGTATATGTTCTTTGTCCTATGTAGAGCAACGACAGCCCTTCGTTTAAAGTTTGAGGTCTGCAAAGAACTAAGGAACCACATGGAGTTGCTTCCAAAGACTGGCTTCATCCAAGCTCAGTCTTCTTTCAGTGTTCAGCTCAAGTTTTTACCAAGGTTAGTGCTTAGAAATGGCAATGGATTATTTAATGGGAACCTTCCATCTTTGTCTGTTTTGTCATGATGGACGGATAGTCATACAGGGCATGTCTTTCAGTTTACAGCCCTCACAGGTAGATGAAGGAGAAGTAGGGTATATCCAGGTTTTTTTTGTTTTCATCCTTTTCTAGCATACATCTATAATTAATTTTCCATATGCAGACAATTTGGGAGATAGAATGGACCTACTAGAGTATTTTGACATACCAAGGCTGTTAACTATATTTTACTCTGGTCCTCCAAATGCCATTTTACAAGGTGCTCTCTGAGCTCGGATCAGTAATTATTATCTCTACTCACCACACAAACCAACTGTGTAATGCATAGAGAGGTCTCCTCCAGGACTCCTCTCCATTATGTGTGTGCGCTCAGGAGTCCTTTCTATGTATCACACAGCATAGGTATGAAGGTAAGTATAGAGCCAATAAAATATCCCTTTAATGGGGTAATCTCATGAATAATGTAAATGAAATGAAAAATGAAAATCCAACATCATATAGTACATGACAGTCTCTTTCTCAAAAACTTAAAGGGATTATCTGGTAATTACTGTTGAAAACCTATCTGGATAGGTCATCAATATCCAATCGGTAGGGGTCGGACACCCGGGACGCCCGCCGATCAGCTGTCAGAAGAGCCTTGAGCGCTGTGGCCTTCTCCTAGGCAGGGCCGGCTACAGGTTCATGTGGGCCCTTGGGCGATAAATCTCAGTGGGCCCCCTTGTGGCATTTTTTTTTACAGTGACATGTCCCCGTCTGGCTCCCACACAGTATAATGACCTCCAGTGCCCCCCAGAAAATATAGTGACCCCCCTATAGTATAATAACCCCCTAGTGACCCCCTAGCAGTCGGCCCAGCCCTCCCGTGAGAGCCTGCACCCGGGGTCTACCGCCAGCCCTCCCCCTTGGCACGCCACTGTAGAGTGGGCCCAGGGCTGGTTTTAGACAAAATGTGGCCTGGGTAAAATCAAAATTGGGGCCCCAAATCTTGTAATAATGTACTTACACAGTCTAATTTTGTCAATTCCGGCCCTCCCTCACAGATTTACACCCCATAAAGCCCCACACACAGATCTGCACCATCATGGCCCCCAGAATACGCCACATGCCCCCTCCCCTCACAGGAATGACTTCCCCTCCCTCACAAAAATCTATAGCAATGGAGCCTCTCGTCATACAGCGTGTACCCCAGGACTTCACAGCACTAGACCCTCCCTCGCTCAGCCGCTTGCAGGTTACACAACCCCTCTCTCCCAGAGTACCTGCACGAGCTCCAGTGTCCATGCAGAAAGAAAGCTCTGTCCTATAATCATTTGGTCATGTGACCATTAACCCCTTTCCGGCCTCCGATATATACGGCACATGTCGGGTCTTTAAAGATGTCGTCCGCTCTAGAGCGGAGCGAGTGCCATAGCAACCAGGCACCCACGGCCAATGTCCACGATCTGCAGTAATGCTGACCTGGACATTTAACCACTCAGATGCCGTGTTCAAATGTCAGCACGGCATCTGAGAATGTTAAAAACCGCAAGCGTGGGTTTCCTGTTCAGGTGCGCTTCCCCCCCGGCAGAGATCAGGGAACGCACCCTGTTCTAAGAATGAACCACAGCCTGTACTAGGCTTCCAGGCTCATTATTAGTATATCCCAGTTCAGGACACTAGGTGGCAGCAGTGAACTGGAATGTAGTGATTTCTTTACAGAATAATGGAGCAATTTCCATTATTCTGTATAAGTTGCAATCTGATTGCAAGTTGTGGTCCACTTGGGGACCTAACAAAAAGTAATAAAAAAAAGTTAAAAAAAAAGTTTTGAAAATGTAAAGAAAAACTTAAAAAGTAAAATCACCCCACTTTGCCCAAATAAAAAATAAAAATAAAAAAGATAGATTGTCCCTCAAATGAGCCCCCACACATTTCCATAGACATAACTATAAAAAAAAGTTATGGGGGTCAGCGGGGGTTCTGTTAGAGTTGCCACCTACCCCAACATAAAATATTGGTTACACAAATTAAAAAGGTTGATGTGAATTAACACAGATGTTATTTGATCGTGTTTTACGTTTTGTGTATTTAAGTTTTATTTAGCCTCTATTTTTTAAATAACTCTGCTGGGATTTGAACTCATAGCCATCTACATTAAACACAAGAACCTTGTCTGAGCTATAGAGCTTCATATTAAACTGCTGTAAATATTTTATGGCTTAAAACCTCAGTAGTAGTTTCCCACATATTATGCATTCATATATATCAGAAGTATGGTTTTATATATTATATTTTTGTAATCACATATTTATTTTGTGCCATACATGTGTTTACAATTACAAAAAAAAAATATAAAATTATACTTCTGGTGTATAGGAATACTATACTACTATATGAGAAACTACTATAAGGGTTTCTCTGCCACAATTTAACATTGAGCTCTATAGCTCAGTGGTTAAGATTCTTGCCTTTAATGTAGAAGGTTGTGGGTTTGAATCTGGGCAGAAACATGTCTAAATTAGACTTAAGTACACAGGGGATACCCCCTTCATGTTCATAGCAATATATGGAGTCAGAGTCCAAATCTTCAGTAACATTGCAGGGACTAGCGATCTGCCAGGACTAGACCTGAGTCTGAGTGGGCCCCCCTAGGAATGGGCCCGGTGCTGCCGCCGGTCCTGCCGCCATTTGATGTCACTGTACATCGGTTACATGGCCTAGATGCAGCTCAGCTCCATTGAAGTGAATGGGGATGAGCTGCAATAGCAAGCACAGCAACTGTACTATGTACAGTGCTGTGCTTGGAGAGATACTGAGAGCCATAGTAGAAAAACTATACAAATTTGGTATCACCGTAATCATATTGAGCTGCATTTTTAAACCACAGTGAACACCATGATGTCAAAAACCTTGGTGGAATTGTTTTCTTTTTCAATTTTACCCCTCAAAAATGTTGTTCGGCAACTTACAAAAAATAAGTCCTCATATGGTCATGTGAATGGAAAAAGAAAATAAATTGTGGTTATTGGAGCTTGGAGAGGAAAAATAAAAAAATGCAAACATGAAACTAGGCTCAGTCTTTAAGGGGTTAAAACCAGCCCTCACATGGATCCAGAGATATCCCCATTCATTACTCCAATTGCTCTGCTAGATTTATTTCAAAGTGGCAGCTCAGGGAGCATGTACTTTCTCAGGGGCTTGTTCCTTCTACTGCATCTGGTGGCAGTTGATTAATGGAACTGAGCATGTGCTTCCATCTCAGTGAGCAGGACAGAGAAATGACAAAAACAGCAAACAGCAGGTGGCGCTATACAGATAGATTTTAGTGAATAACTCAGTGGTTATACTAAATTATTAATTACATGCAATTCAGATCCAGGTGCTGGTTTGAAAAATTTATATTTTTTGTGGGACAACCCCTTTAAGCAATTGCTAATGTATTGTACAACATAATAGGGCACACATAGGGGGTCATTGACGAACCGATATACACCACTTTTGTGGCGTATATCTGGCACAGATTCTGTTGCACGCCATGTTGCGGCAGAATCTGCGACCCCCCCCCCCCTCACGCCAGGTCAAAAAAAAAAAGGGGGAACGGAGAAGGAGACTGGTTGGCATGCCTGTCTCATTCATCATTTTCAATGCCTGTTTTAGGAGGAAGCTGTCTTACATTTAGAATCTGCGGTAGATACGCCAAAGTTATGTAGAGGCCAGTGCCTCTATATGGCTTCAGCGATCCAGCACCAGCACAGGGGCCTATTAAGACCGGCATCTCTAACAACGGTTGTAATAAATGTGCCCCATAGTGCACATGTAATTCAGTGCCATATATTGGAGAAGTTGCTATCCATTTATGCTCAGAGTTGCCCAGAGTTATAAATCAGGTATAAATAATGTGGTTTCAATTCTCTTTTTGTACATTAGTAGGTGGATACAGCATATATACCACTGATAGGATCCAGCAAACATAGGCACCATTGTATAAAAAGCTCACACATTCCTGTAGGCACAGCAAATTTGTTGTTTCCTAACTATGTCCCGCACTAGAAAAAGTTGACATGAGGTTGAAACGGGAACAAAATAGTGGACGCCATATTGATGTCATTGGTCTTGTTGACACACATAATATACTTACTGTACATAGTGACCTAGCAAAACCGACAATTTACATGATTGACACTGGTACAGGTGCCTTGTGGCATCTCACAGGTGCTGGAAATGAGATGGTACGGACACTTCCCATTTCATATCAGCCTAGGCTCCATTCACACGTCTGTATAATGGGTCCGCAAATTGTGGAACGGGTGTGGACCCATTCATTCTCTATGGGGACGGAATGGATACAGAGCGCACACTATGTGCTCTCTGCATCCACATTTCCGGAGCACGGCCCAGATCTTCCAGTCCGCGGCTCCGGGAAAAAATAGAGCATGTCCTATTCTATACAAATAAAGGAAGTCAATTTATTTTCATTTCATTAAACGTTGTTTTATAGACTGAAGTGATGCGATTTATTCACATGTTTTCTGAGATCACAGATTAAATGTCTGCTTATTAAAAAAGCATTAAAATTCCACCGGTGACACATTTCTGGCCAGATGGCCCCTCCAGATGCCCATTATTGAAATAAAATAATAATTTTTTAACCCAAATATCCATGTTGGAGATGTCACCTGCCCTCTCCAAAATGGCTTGAAGATCTGTAGCTGTCACCCAGGGGCGTTGCTAGGGTCTGAAGACATCCGGGGCACGAGCCCACGTGAAGCCAATCCCCCACCCTATGAAGCCACGCCCTCATCAGCATCAGGGGCCTTCACAGTAGTTATTAACCCCTTTCAGCAGTCACCCCTTCAGTGAATGGGGGACTGCTGAAAGGGGTTAATAACTACAGTGAAGGGCCTAGCCGTCTGGGCAACCCCACAGATAATCTTAACCTATGGTCAGCCTAATTTAAAATGAAGCAAACCTCCCAACTATAAACTAATCACAGAAGTTGGAACCCATCAACCCCCCTTGTACTTGTTCCGCTACTTGCAGGCTTCGCGGACATGAGTTCAGAACTTCGGACCGAAGTGACTGAAGTTCTGAACTCATGCCCGTGCAACCTAAAGCACAAACACACACACGCTGCACATGTATGTATGTATGTATGTATGTATATATTATATACACATACACACACACATATATATATATATATATATATATATGTACACAAATACACTCTTCAATAAAATACATAGTCTCTGTTTTAAATACTTGTCCCCTCGAGCGCTGCAAATCCAAAGACAATGTGGGTCTGCTAAATGCAAAAATATAGAAAAAAGGATTGCGCTGCAGGGGAAGAATCCTCTCTGTATGTTACAGTTCTCTTTGTATAATCTTCAGCTAATAGGACCACATGCACACCTCAAATTCCAACAATGGTATGGAAACCTGTAGTATGATGAGAAAACGCCCAATGGTGTAGTAAGCCCCAAACACCTATCGCACCGTGTGAATGAGATATACTCACAAAACTCCGCTTGTAAACACGTGTATAGAAACTTGATAGTGTCTCCTATCGGAACTCTGTTACAAAGAAGAACACTATAGTGTAGTATGTTACAACACTTAACACGCCCTGCGAACAGATTATACTCACAAAACTTCACTGGTAAGGTGCATAGATAGAGATCTCATTGGAGTCTTCTGAAAGGAGACTCCAATGTATAAATGGGGCCACTTTTTTGGAGTTTCAAATGGGACATGGTGTCAAAAAAAACTGTCCAGCAAAATCTGCCTTCCAAAAACCGTATGGCATTCTTTTCCTTCTGCCCCCTGCCATGTGCCCGTACAGCTGTTTACGACCACATATGGGGTGTTTCTGTAAACTACAGAATCAGGGCCATAAATATTGAGTTTTGTTTGGCTGTTAACCCTTGCTTTGTTACTGGGAAAAATGGTTTAAAATGGAAAATTTGCCCAAAAATTGAAATTCTGAAATTTAATCTCCATTTGCCAATAACTCTTGTGGAACACCTAAAGGGTTAACGACGTTTGTAAAATCTGTTTTGAATACCTTGAGGGGTGTAGTTTCTTAGATGTGGTCACTTTTATGTCGTTTCTACTCTAGGGTTGCATCAGGGGGGCTTAAAATGGGACATGGTGTAAAAAAAAAAGTCCAGCAAAACCTGCCTTCCAAAAACCGTATGGCATTCCTTTCCTTTTGCGCCCTGCCATGTGCCCGTACAGCGGTTTACGACCACATATGGGGTGTTTCTGTAAACTACAGAATCAGGGTCATAAATATTGAGTTTGCTTTGGCTGTTAACCCTTGCTTTGTAACTGGAAAAAAATTATTAAAATGGGAAATCTGCCCAAAAAGTGAAATTTTGAAATTGTATCTCTATTTTCCATTAATTCTTGTGGAACACCTAAAGGGTTAACAAAGTTTGTAAAATCAGTTTTGAATACCTTGAGGGTGTAGTTTATAGAATGGGGTCATTTTTGGGTGGTTTCTATTATGTAAGCCTCGCAAAGTGACTTCAGATCTGAACTGGTCCCTACGAATTGGGTTTTTAAAAATTTCTGAAAAATTTCAAGATTTGCTTCTTTACTTCTAAGCCTTGTAACATCCCCAAAAAATAAAATATCATTCCCAAAATAATCCAAACATGAAGTAGACATATGGGGAATGTAAAGTATAAAACTATTTTTGGAGTTATTACTATGTATTATAGAAGTAGAGAAATTGAAACTTGGAAATTAGCAATTTTTTACTAATTTTTGGTAAATTTGGTATTTTTTTTATAAATAAAAATGAATTTTTTTAAACTTAATTTTACCAGTGTCATGAAGTACAATATGTGACGTAAAAGCAATCTCAGAATGGCCTGGATAAGTCAAAGCGTTTCAAAGTTATCAGCACTTAAAGTGACACTGGTCAGATTTGCAAAAAATGGCCTGGTCCTTAAGATGAAATAGGGCCGAGTCCTTAAGGGGTTAAAGGCTATGTATACCTTTGGAGGCAATTTTACTAATATTTGGTTAAAAATCATATTTTCAATTGGCCTTTAATAAAAATATTGAGCCATCCTGTCACAAAGGGTTAACTGTTTTTCTAACTGTATGACTGGTACTTTCACTTTGTGCCGTCATCTAATAAACTTCATCTCTAAACTAAGAGGTGATAAACATTTATTTAAGCCACATTTTTATCAGTAAGATAAGAACTGAGCTATAATAAGCGTTTAAATTGTCAGAAGGCAGAGATAAGGAGTCTGTCTACTCCCAGGTGACGGAAAAGACAAAAAATCCACAGGCAGCTACTAGAGCATCTCTGCTATGTACACAAAAAAGGATTCCATATTTTTAATAAAGACCAATTGAAAAAATGATTTTTAGCTCAAAATACGTAGTAATAAATAAATTGCCCCCAAAGGTGTACATAGACTTTAAAGGAAATGTGTCCTCAGAAAATGACTTATTGTTGAAATCACATTTTTATGTTTAACATATTTTTTGGTAATGTTATTTTCAGTTTTCCATGTCAATATCTGTTAACAAAAACCTGAAAATCCTGCAGTTTTCCCACTGGCCACTAAGACTAATAATAGGCACCACTTTTTGGTCTGTACAGATCACTTTACTGCAGTTACCTGCTGATCTATACACATAGGTGATATTATTACAGGCAGGATTAGAATGACAGATAAGACAGGATCCTCCATTCACAATAGGTGACTGTCAAACCTTATCTATCCTTTCCTTGTACAATGACCTCTGCATAGGTCACAGAGCATGCCTAGAAGACTCTCCCAT
This sequence comes from Bufo gargarizans, assembly GCF_014858855.1. Taxonomy (NCBI): domain Eukaryota; kingdom Metazoa; phylum Chordata; class Amphibia; order Anura; family Bufonidae; genus Bufo; species Bufo gargarizans. Next base: position 593,792,534 of record NC_058081.1, read on the forward strand.
AGAAGTTACTGAGGTCCCCTCCTGACCATTGTGTCTATGGACCATGGGGCTGCTGTAAAGCAATTTTTTTAATGCTTTCTAAATGCGGTTGAGAACAGCTGCCGCACAATGGCCGCCCCTATAATCATGTTCAGGAGATAGAATAAATACATCTGCAATCAGAAAATAAGAACAGATTAGAAAAAAAGATGTGTATTACTATTTGTATTACTGGCAACTAAAATTTTTGGTGACACATTTCCTTTAAGAAAATACCTTTAGATTACGAATAACGTTTTAAGAATTTGCTTTTTACAAGTGATGGGCTTCATGCCAACGGCAAAGCCATGTGCGCAGCCCCCATACAGTGGGAGGTAGCGTGCCCATGAGTCCATAACAGAGACCAATGGGGATGCCGTGAGGTACCACTTTTTCCCTAGCCTCTAGCGAACACCTACTTAATATGAGTTGGAATTTTCCATAATTTTTTTTTTCTCATAGACCCTGGAAAGTCTTGCACCGATGTTTGTAATGCATGCTTGCTGAACTAAACGCCAGTTTCTTTTTAGACAACTTTTGTGCCAAATTTTGTCTCGTCTTATTTTATTGTTGTTTTGTCTTAGTTTTGGTGCATTTTTTTTAACAAAGATACATTTAACAATCCACATCATAAATTTGGAGCAAAGTAAAAATGGCACAGGCACAATATTCTGTTGCAAAATAAATCTTAATATATCCTCCCCTGTCTGTATAAAACTTGAGGTAGAGTTATAGTATGGTGTATGGACACCGTATTACTGACCCATACAGCACAGATGTGTAATATGGCCGTTAACATGGGCTCTTACTCATCAGGAAGATCCACATATACTGAGCTTTCAATCACTTCCCCATCTTGCTCATATGCTATGGCACAACTTTTAAAAAACTGTAAAATGAAGTCAGATTTTCCATCTATACTTCTATGATCTGTTTACCTGCGGTATTCTTACTGTGCAGTTTGTAATGGCAATTTGGAAAGAAAACACATTGTTAGATAAGGAGACCAGGGACCGGCATTCATTTGAAGAATCTTGACGCGCCGGTGAAATACAGGCTCGATAGATTACTTTGTCTCCTTGACCGTGCAGATCTCTCCATATATATGCTCAGCTCTTTATTTAAAGACTCATTGAGCTGTCAAACCTATTGAGAATATTTATTGTGGTCCTGAGTGTAGTCGAGCAGGGACTCCAGTGATTGATTAAGGACACTATGTGACAGATGTACCCTTTTTTTGTTAACTTTTACTAGTTACTGTACTTTCCTAAAAATGCTGAATAATCAGAAAATAAAAAGTTTATATCTTAGTACACGATAATATTGTGACGATATAAAGCTTCTTCCCACTGAATCAGCGGGCTAGATTTAAGCAGGTTTTCACTCATTTAGTCAGCAGTCTTTTTTAGCGCATCCCCAATGACAAGCTTGTTGATGAGTAGAACAATTAAAAATTACAACACACTGAAATATATATATATATATATATATGTGTATTTTAAAGGGGTTGTCCGACATAAGCTCCCCTCACACATTCAGCCTGTATCAGTGGAAATGCATCCCTGGTTCACCTTCCAACAAGACAATGACCCTAAGCACACAGCCAAGACAACACAGGAGTGGTGTAGGGACAACTTTATGAATGTCCTTGAGTGGCCCAGCCAGAGCCCTAACTTGAACCTGTAGAGATCTTTAAAATGGCTATCAACGACGGTTCCCATCCAACCTGACAGAGCTTGAGAGTATCTGTAGAGAAAAATGGCAGAGATTCGTCAAATCCAGATATACAAACCTTATGGCAGCATACCCAAGATAACTGGAGGCTGTAATCGCTGCCCCTTCAACTAAGTTCTGAGTATAGGATACTTATGTCAATGCATTATGCATTATATCAAGATTAAAATTTTTCCTTTTCAATAAATTAGCAATGGTTTCAAACATTCTGTTTTCACTTTGTCAGTATGGGGAATTTTTTTTATTTTTTTTATTTTATTTTAATACTAGGCCACAACATAAAATAACAAAATGTGAAATAATTGAAAGGGTCTGAAAACTTTCATCATACATTGCATGAAATGACAGGGTGTAGCAGAAAGACTTAAAGGGAACCTGTCACCTCTACTATGCTACCCTCACTGAGCCTTTCTAAATGTTCATTGTGTTACCCTAAACATATAAATTACACTTTTAATTTCATTTGCAGACGAATTCAATAAGTATTATTCATTTTTTTACTTTTATGCAAATTAACATTAAATAGTCATGTCTTGTGTGACTATAGAAGAATTTTTTACACAATAAAAGCACACAGAGCTACAGTACAGACCAAAACTTTGGACACACCTTCTCATTCAAAGAGTTTTCTTTATTTTCCTGACTATGAAAATTGTAGATTCACACTGAAGGCATCAAAACTATGAATTAACACATGTGGAATTATATACATAACAAAAAAGTGTGAAACAACTGAAAATATGTCATATTCTAGGTTCTTCAAAGTAGCCACCTTTTGCTTTGATTACTGCTTTGCACACTCTTGGCATTCTCTTGATGAGCTTCAAGAGGTAGTCACCTGAAATGGTCTTCCAACAGTCTTGAAGGAGTTCCCAGAGATGCTTAGCACTTGTTGGCCCTTTTGCCTTCACTCTGCAGTCCAGCTCATCCCAAACCATCTCGATTGGGTTCAGGTCCGGTGACTGTGGAGATCAGGTCCGGTCATCTGGCGCAGCACCCCATCACTCTCCTTCATGGTCAAATAGCCCTTACACAGCCTGGAGGTGTGTTTGGGGTCATTGTCCTGTTGAAAAATAAATGATGGTCCAACTAAACGCAAACCGGTTGGAATAGCATGCCGCTGCAAGATTCCGTGGTAGCCATGCTGGTTCAGTATGCCTTCAATGTTGAATAAATACCCCACAGTGTCACCAGCAAAGCACCCCCACACCATCACACCTCCTCCTCCATGCTTCACGGTGGAAACCAGGCATGTAGAGTCCATCCATTCACCTTTTCTGCGTTGCACAAAGACGGAACCAAAGATCTCAAATTTGGACTCATCAGACCAAAGCACAGATTTCCACTGGTCTAATGTCCATTCCTTGTGTTCTTTAGCCCAAACAAGTCTCTTCTGCTTGTTGCCTGTCCTTAGCAGTGGTTTCCTAGCAGATATTCTACCATGAAGGCCTGATTCACACAGTCTCCTCTTAACAGTTGTTCTAGAGATGTGTCTGCTGCTAGAACTCTGTGTGGCATTGACCTGGTCTCTAATCTGAGCTGCTGTTAACCTGCGATTTCTGAGGCTGGTGACTCAGATGAACTTATCCTCCCCCTCAGAGGTGACTCTTGGTCTTCCTTTCCTGGGGCGTTCCGCATGTGAGCCAGTTTCTTTGTAGCGCTTGATGGTTTTTGTGACTGCACTTGGGGACACTTTCAAAGTTTTCCCAATTTTTCGGACTGACTGACCTTCATTTCTTAAAGTAATGATGGCCACTCGTTTTTTCTTTAATTAGCTGCTTTTTTTTGCCATAATACAAATTCTAACAGTCTATTCAGTAGGACTATCAGCTGTGTATCCACCTGACTTCTCCACAACGCAACTGATGGTCCCAACCCCATTTAAAAGGCAAGAAATCCCACTTATTAAACCTGACAGGGCACACCTGTGAAGTGAAAACCATTTCAGGTGACTCCCTCTTGAAGCTCATCAAGAGAATGCCAAGAGTGTGCAAAGCAGTAATCAAAGCAAAAGGTGGCTACTTTGAAGAACTTAGAATATGACATATTTTCAGTTGTTTCACACTTTTTTGCTATGTATATAATTCCACATGTGTTAATACATAGTTTTGATGCCTTCAGTGTAAATCTACAATTTTCATAGTCATGAAAATAAAGAAAACTCTTTGAATGAGAAGGTGTGTCCAAACTTTTGGTCTGTACTGTATGTGGACTGGGTATTGCGGATATGCTAGTGGCCATCTAGCAACCCATGTCCTCAGCTCTATACCGAAAATCCAGGTGACAGGTTCCCTTTAAAAATGTGTTTACCCTCAGTAATTATTCCTAGGGAGACATTCAGACTAGAGATGACTGATTCGATTCTAACTGCTAAGAATCCATCCCGAATTTTCCCCAAAATTTGGATTCTAATAAAATATACTCTATATACATTGTCTCGTGGGTACCTGAGAGGTCTCGGGCGGCCTCTGGGCATTTACTATTTCGAGACTGTCTATACGTGATGTATGTTCATCACCTATAACGCTAAAAAAGCTACGATGCAAGTGAATATTATCATTAAATACTTTATTAGAAATACATATACACCACATACATTATATTCTTTAAAATACATAAAGCAGCAACTGTGGCAACACTGAAGTGTATCAGACAATTTAAAAAGAGTAGGCTCCAGACCACAAAGGTGGTGATGTTCCTATGCACACCTAAGATATAAAGTTGCTACAAGAAAGAATCACATTAATCTCTTGTTGCCCCGAGAGGAAGCGAAAAGCGAAACGATTGTCGGGCGGCCGCTCCAGATTGGGTCAGTATTATGTGTTTATTAATGTGATTCTTTCTTGTAGCAACTTTATATCTTAGGTGTGCGTAGGAACAACACCCCCCTTCACGGTTTCAGTGCTGTGCGGTAGATTGTAATTGGATGCACGGTTTCTATATGAGCCCTACATTTTTTGATGCTGCTATTTACTTACAAACTAGTTCTTTGTGGTCTGGAGCCTACTCTTTTTAAATTGTCTGAAAAACTTCAATGTCCCCACAGTTGCTGCTTTATGTATTTTAAAGAATATAATGTATGTGGTGTATATGTATTTCTAATAAAGTATTTAATGATAATATTCACTTGCGTGGTAGCTTTTTTAGCCTTATAGGTGATGTACGGATAATTCCATGTGAGATACTTTTGGTATTTATTTTTTGGTGTTTTACATGATGTATGTTGTAGAGTAGGCAACACTTCTCTTGATTTCTGTGAAAAATATATGCAAATTAGCATGTCTAACATCTGGTGTCATGAAAAAGGTTCCACTTTCTTTTTCTAGGAAAGGTAGTCAAATTACTTTTCCAGCAGAAGTAAGATATGTTAATCTGCATATATTTTTCCCATAAACCAAGAGCAGTGTTGCAAGGCCTACAATAATCCTCACACATACTAGACGCTTTCCATGATAAGAAAGAGTACCTGCACATTTATTTCCATGCAACTCAGAGAAGAATGAGTCTATTCTTTTTCTTTCTGTTATATATGATATATGTATATATAATATATTATCTTAGCCTTTTCATAAAAAATATGAGTCCTGGGAAACCAGACAGTGTTATATACAAATTTTCAGTCCATTCGGGTCCGAATTGATTTTTTATTTTATTTTTGCAACTCAAAGCCATACGAATTTCAAGAAATTCATTCATCTCTACTTCAGCCTTCTTAATAAAAAGTTTATTGATTTATTGATTCTCCTAAACATCATCCAGAATTGTTTAATTTTGCTAGCAACAAATTCTGTAGCCTATAGGTGACAGTGCTGGTGTTCCTTGCTTATGTGGAGACCCGAGTAGTCATCTATTGTTCTGGAGACATACTCATGGTGCTAACAATGACCCATCATAATTTCTATGTCCAAAGAAAATGGCTTCTGCATAGCAGAGAGGAAATATAGATGTTTTTGTGTAATTTTATACAACTATAGGTTTGATTTGAGAAGATAGTAGATGAAGTAGTTGCCCCCAGGTCTGGAGAGCTAAGTGTTATTATAGTGATCTTGGTATGGAGTGCCCTAATATTAGAATAATGCATTAATCCATTTGTGTCCCCACAGTATGATAACATGCCTCCACAACACAATGGTGTCCCACTTTGTGTCTCCACAGTATAATAATGCTGTCTGTTGTACATCAGTATCACTAGCCATCCACCGCACCAGACGCATCCAATATACAGGCCGCGAACAAGGTCTCGGGATGAGACCGAAACATTGGCCTTAGCCTACTTGGCTTTAGCCTACTTTTTCTGGATGGAAAATAAATAAAAACAACCATTTACTCAATTCGAGTGCCGCGGTCTAATATCCTATATATCGATTGATATACCGCTGAGCACCGGAACTCTATTACGGAGTGCCGTCCAAACAACCTTCAAAATGTTGTACATCAATGCCCCAGTGTACTGTGTCCAGATCACTTTGCCTGAAGTTTGCCAATTGCAAGACTGCAGTGAGCAACTGCTGGACTTCATACCTGGTATCTCTGCTCGTCTGTACACTTTGACCATTGCCTCATCCACTGCTTCACCTCCGTCTCAAGTCCTGCCTACAGGGGGTTCCAGTTTATGCCTGTCTCTTCCCCCACGTTATAATCGTAATCCTCTGCTGTGTTGTGGTTTCATTGATCGCTGTATAATCCATTTTGATCTTTAGCCACATTGTTTTCACATTTTTCTTCTGAACGGGCCAAGGTGGCCTTCATGATTTCACTCCTGTCTGGCGAGGCCCTCATCTGGGCTGATCCATTGTGGGAGAGAGACGATGCTATGATCACTAACTTGCAATAATTCCTACCCACCTTCCACAGAGTCTTTGGAGAACCCAGCCGTACCTCTTCTGCTGCCTCCACCCTTCTCCAGTTTAGCCAGAGCAACCCTACAGTAGGCCACTACAACATACAATTTCATACTTTGTTCTCTAAAAAGTTGGCCTGGAACAATGAGGCTCTTATGACAGTGTTCTGGGAGGGCCTGTCAGCTTCTTTTAAGGGTGAACTGGTGGGTTCAATCTCTCATGCTACCGGCATTGATCTATGATTCTAGGAGCATGCCAAGGAAGCTATTTGTGAGGGAAGACCGTCTCAACTGGTGCCTTCTTTCCAGAGATCTTTGATTCATTCCCCTTATTCTTCTTCACCTACTCCTAAACAGATGCAAGTGGATAGACTCAAGTTGTCCAAAGACAGGTAGCTCGTGACCTGTGTCTGTATTGCGGTGCTATGTTGACACTTGTCCTCACAAGGCGGGACTCCTGAGCCTAGAGACCATAGGAGAGTGATCTTGCCAGTATCTCTGTCCTATGGTGGTATGTTATGCACATGGTTTACTATTCCAGCCTTCCAGTATGTCATTGAGCCCTTAAAACTTCAAATGGATGCACTTCATTTAGAGGTTTCCCTGTATGTTTTGCTTGTGTCTACCTTCACTCCTGCTGGGACTGTCTTGGCTCCATTTACACAGAACTGTTCCTGAATTCCTGGCACTCTGTCTGGAATTCACCTGTACCCCAACATCTACAGTCTAAGTGTGTCCAAAACAATACGAGTGGTGTTATCTGAAAATCCGTTGATCCACAAGTACCAGTTGCTAACTCTTCTGCCTGTAATTATTTTCTGATCGGATGTGAGACTAGGTTTTCCTTACTTCAGACCTCTGCACCTACAGTATGAAGATAATTGATGAACCACTTATCTGCAACTAGTATTCCAGGTGTTCAGCTCCATCTTCCTCTCTAGTCAGCTCTGTGGGTTATGGTCCAGTGCAGTGAAGAGATCCTGGGTGCCTTTGGAGAATATTCATGCCCCAGCCCTCTAGAAGAAGTCTCTGAAAACTTACAGTTCATACAAGAGTGTGTGTGTGTGTTTGCAGTACTGCAAAGGTTAATCCTCATTTGCTCTGTGTGCAGGCTATGGCTGTGTGGTGCTGATTGCTGTGCTATATAGTCTTTGCTGTGTGTCCATCCCTTGTGTGATCTACAGGTTCTGTTATCTTCTGCTAGACCTTGCATAAGAACTATAATACATTTGTCTACCTGTGAACCAACCTCTGCCTGTTCACCATTCTGACCCTGTGCTGCCTGCCCAGAACTCTGGCCTGAATTAAGGGTTTGCATGAATTCTGCCTGCCTGCCCTGACATCTGCCGGTTTCCTACTTATGAGTATTACCTGCCCCCTTGGTGCTTCTCCCTGGTGTCTCTGATGCCCATGGGTCAGCAGCCATGCACACCAGTGTCTTGGCACTGTTGGTCCACAACTACAGCGTTAACAATGAGATAATCCCTTTAAAAAAGGAAGAGCTTGTAAAGGGCCAGCACATGCATCCTAAACTTCACCAGCCTGTTGATATTTTAGACACCTTCCCAGTGGGAAGATGCCCGAACAATAAGGTTCTTTAGCTTGCTAAGTTCCCTGCTAAAGTTTGCTGTTCTGTTGACTGCCTGTGTACCAACCTCTGCCTGATTCATGACTCTGACATTTCATTGCCTGATCCAACCTGTGTCTGTTAACTGTTTTGACCCTGTGCTGCCTGCCTTGACCTTGGAGCTGTTTTTTGTATTCGCACAAACTCTGCCTGCCCTGACCTTGCCTCTGCTACTGACTATGTCTTTGCCTGACTCCTCGGTGCCCTACTTCGGTGTATATGACCCCCATGGGTCAGCTGTCAATCACACTGGGACTACTCCAAGAGATGGCAGCCTTGTGGCTCCCCTGCAGCAAAGTCCAGATCCCTGTATAGAGGTTAAACAGTGAATATCAGGAGACTGCCAGAATAATGCCCTCAGGTTTAGCCCAAAGTCATACTGGTTGGTTCAGTGTTTCCACACCTGCTGTCATTACAGATTGGTGACGTTCAAGTGCTTGGTGATCACTCAGCCCCCCACTCATTAAAACCTTTGATATGTTGCTATGACATATCAGGGATTTTTTTGAAAGTTATGTGACAATTTCAAGAGGTTTTGTGATCATGTAGTTAACTAGAACCACAAATACAATATGCAATAGTGTGCAATATTTTGTGACATTATTGCCAAAACCATTGAAATGCTATGTCATTTTAGCTTTTGTTTTGAATGATGAGACTGTTTTACATGGAGATTTTGTTGCGAAATCCAGATGCAAAATCCACAGCATTTCCACTATGTGTGGACATACCCATCAGGACTGAACTGGGAACTTGGCCCTGGAAAAAACCTTAAAGTGGCCCTATGTTGTAGGTTGGTCTAAAAATAATAGAAGGTAGGGCAACACGAGTAGGTGGGTGCAACAATACCGTAGTGCAGAATATCATCCCTGTAGAATCAAATACCACAATGCAGCACAATATTTTGCCCTGGGAGCTGTCCTTCTGTGGTTGTTATCAAAAGCTGCCATTTTCTGTCCTCCTCCAGTTGTCTATGATTAAGATAGCAGAGGGATTAGGAGGTGAGATGTGGTCTGCAGCAGCTGAATTTAGGAGGACATGTGCGTTAGCTGGCTGAATACATGAGCACCTGATTCTCACAGTTAATTACCGCTAAGTGCTCATTATGTACCCGGCCAGTGGCAGAGAGGGGGGCTTGGGTGGCCCTATGAAGATTGGCCCACTGGGAAATTTCCCTGTAGTGTCTATGGCCAGTCCATAACACAGCTGTATTCTGCAGTTGTACTTCTCTCTATTACTACACTGTAATAAATTCTTATGTATGTTTATAAGTAGCTATCATCAGGATATTGGAGGTTCAACAAAATATATTAGTGTTTTGTCTAATGCTCAGTAACGCTGATTAAACTGAACATGATAATAGATAGTCTCATGTCATGATGATTTCAGGGTAGGCTGTGTTATTGCCCCTGAGTCTTGCTGAGGTCCTATTATTAGCGAGGCTCGGGGTCATAATTACTGAATGTCAGTGTCAAGGTGACATATGGACGGAGAGATAACTGTACAGCCCCCAAGAAGGAGAACAGCTTGTAGATGTTCTTCTGGCGTATGTGAGTTTAATTAACTTTGGATGCAGGTTGGTTTTGTACATCAGTACAAGCAGGTGTCACAATAATTGAAGCCAAAAACATTATTCTTTAGAAATCATTGATGCAAGTAAAACATTGTGCAGAACTAAACCTGTACGTTTAAAACCCCCAAAATCAGGGCTATTTATTATTTGCACTTGCTACCAGGATGATCCGCAATGCAGTACAGAATAAGCCAGCAGCATGCAGAGTAAACAAATTAACATCACTTTACACATGATAACACAGTAACAACAAAGCCAGTGACCCTTCCGCTAGAAGTGAATAATAGAGGACAAGGGAAACCAAGAAGAACGTTCATGGAAATAAGCATTTATAGGAGTTTATCAAGCTCCTAAAATACTAATCTGTGGAGGTCTTGCTAATAGAACCCCCTCCCAAGACTGGGATAGTTATGGTTTTGACTGTCCATGCGTGGTCACGGTCGGCTGAACTAAATGGTTAAATAAAAGACTAAGTGAACCATTCTTGGGAACAAAGGTTTCCAGTATGACTTGGACATTGATGACACTGACCATGAAAACAGTAAATGATCAACCCAGACAGGGCTGCTGGTTGTAACCACTCCAGCTGGTTCAACTTTAGGTTCCAGTGATTTTATTAGGTGCAAACATAACCATAACTTGATGTAGGGACCAGTTCCATCTCGGAACACCTCGGTTACTTTTGTACTTAATAAAGTCATTTAAATTCAGTTGGACCCATTGGGTCATATCACCCAATAGCACCGCCCAGGTTGAACCCTTAGGCTAAGTTCACACGGGCGAGATTTCCGCGCGGGTGCAATGCGGGAGGTGAACGCATTGCACCCGCACTGAATCCGGCACCATTCATTTCTATGGGGCTGTGTACATGAGCGTTTTTTTTCACGTATCACTTCTGTAATGCTTGAAAATCGCAGCATGCTCTATATTCTGCGTTTTTAACGCAGGACAGGCCCCATAGAAGTGAATGTGGCTGAGTGAAAATCGCAAGCATCCGCAAGCAAGTGCGGATGCGGTGCGATTTTCACGCATGGTTGCTAGGTGACGATCAGGATCGGGACCTGATCTTTATTATTTTCCCTTATAACATGGTTATAGGGGAAAATAATAAAATCTACACAACACCGATTCCAAACCCGAACTTCTGTGAAGAAGTCCAGTTTCGGGTCTGGGTACCAAACATGCCGATTTGTGACAGTCTATTCACTGTATTATTTTCCCTTATAACATGGTTGTAAGGGAAAATAATAGCATTCTGAATACAGAATGCTTAGTAGGTGATCAACTGAGGGTTAAAAAAATAAATAAAAATTAACTCACCTTCTTCTCTTGATCGCGTAGTTTCCGTTCTCTTCTTTACTTCTTTAATGATGAATTACCGGCTAGGACCTGTGGTTACGTCAGATCACATGCTCCAATCACATGGTCCGTCCTAGCCGGTAATTCATCATTAAAGAAGTAAAGAAGAGACCGGGAACTACGCGATCAAGAGGAGAAGGTGAGTTCATTTTTATTTTTTATTTTTTAACCTTCAATTGATCACCTACTAAGCATTCTGTATTCAGAATGCTATTATTTTCCCTTATAACCATGTTATAAGGGAAAATAATAACCTCTACACAACACCGAACCCAAACCTGAACTTCTGTGAAGAAGTTCGGGTCTGGGTACCACAGTCGGTTTTTTATCACGCGCGTGCAAAACACATTGCACCCGCGCGATAAAAATTGAACATCGGAACACAATTGCAGTCAAAACTGACTGCAATTGCGTACATAATCGCGCGGGTTTGCCGCAATACACCGGGACGCATCCGGACACGCCCGTGTGAACCCAGCCTTAGGCCTCTTTCACACGGACATCCCGGATTTGTTGCGTGTGCATTGCGGGAAAACCACGCAAGTAGGCACGCAATTGCAGTCAGTTTTGATTGCGATTGCGTTCCGATGTTCAGTTTTTATTCCGCGCGAGTGCAATGCGTTTCGCACCCGCCTGATAAAAAACTGTGGTACCCAGACCCGAACCCGGACTTCTTCACTGAAGTTCAGGTCTGGGTTAGGTGTTCTATTCATTTAATTATTTTCTCTTATAACATGGTTATAAAGGAAAATAATAGCATTCTTAATGCAGAATGCTTACTAAAATGTGCCTTGAGGGGTTACAAAATGAAAAAAATAATTAACTCACCGCATCCACTTGTTCGCGCAGCCAGCATCATCTTCTTTCTTTCTTTCTTCTTTCAGGACCTGCATAAGGACCTTTGATGTCGTAATCGCGCTCACCATGTTATAAGGGAAAATAATACTGTAAATTGACTTTTATCAATTTACTAACATCATCTCCTAGCAGCCATGCGGTAAAATCGCATTGCATCCTCACTTGTTAGCTGATGCTTGCGATTTTCATGCATCCCCATTCATTTCTATGGGGCCTGTGTTCTGTGAAAAACACTGAATATAGAACATGCTGCGATTTTCACTCAGCGCACAAGTGATGCGTGAAAATCACCGCTCATCTGCACAGCCCCCCTGAAATGAATGGGTCAGGATTTAGTGCGGGTGCAATGCGTTCACCTCACACATTGCGCCCGTGCGGAAAACTCACTCGTGTGAAAGGGGCCTTAGGCCTCTTTCACATGAGCGTGACGGATTGGCTCCGGATGCATTCATGATGCGTTCAGGGAAACTCGCACCATTTTGCAAGCAAGTTTAGTCAGTTTTGTCTGCGATTGCGTTCATTCGTTCAGTTTTTTCCGCGCGGGTGCAATGCGTTTTGATGCGTTTTTCACGGGTGTGATAAAAAACGGAAAGTTTACAAACAACATCTCCTAGCAACCATCAGTGAAAAATGCATTGCATCCACACTTGCGTTTTTTCACTGAAGCATCATTCAATTCTATGGGGCCTGCGTTGCGTGAAAAACGCTGAATATAGAACATGTGGCGTTTTTCAAGTAACGCAGAACTGATGCATGAACACAGACCCATTGAAATGAGAGGGTCAGGATTCAGTGCGGGTGCTATGCGTTCACGTCACGCATTGCACCCACATGAAAAACCTCGCTCGTGTGAAAGGGGCCTAACTGTTTCCATAGTCTATAGCATCAATCTCAAGGGGGCACTAGAAACCCATGATCCTTGGAATAATCACTTGTTGGTGTTCATCACCATTCATTTCGTTCAGTTCATCCTTCACTTGTTTCACACTCCTTGATTGCACTGATGGAGCCCAGAGAAGATAGGCTGCTATAGCTGGCATATTATATGCCTACTGTGTACAGGCCCATTGGGAGTAGTAAGAAGAAATCTATTTCCTAAGGATCTGTTCCACCAGGAGGCTGCCCTATGAGCACTTTTAATTGATGACTTTTTTTATTTTTACTGGTAAAATAAAACCTATTACTCCAAGCCTAAAAAAGATATCAGGTCAGTTCACTCCCATATTCTGCCAATGTCCTATATCCAGTAGTCCAGGAATCTGACCTGATCTCCAGTATAGTGCTATGTGTAAAAGCCTCTATGGCGGGGCAGAAT